>NC_063255.1:46410282-46716324 GCF_020740725.1 Corvus hawaiiensis
CGGGGGATTAAAGGGCGCGGATACCTGCGGGGGCCGGCGGGGAGGCCGGCAGGGAGACAGAGAGGCAGGCCGGACGCCCCTCAGAGGAGAGAGGAGGTGGGGCGTCAGGGGGCGACCAGCCGCTCTCCTCCGCGGCTGCCAGCGTCTCCCCGCGCCCGCCGCCGCGCCATGTGGCCCCTGGTGGCTCTCTGCTGCTGGTGGGGGCTGTCGCTGTCGCTGTTCCTGTCGCCGTCGGCGACGCAGGGCCGGCCGGGCGGCCAGCCGGGCGCCCTCCTCCGCGCCCCAACTTTCGCCTCGCCATCCCTGGAGGCGCCGCCGCTGCCCGACACGACGGAGAGCAAAGTGGAGAAGCTGGGGCGCGCCTTCAAGCGCCAGGTGCGGCGTCTGCGGGCGCGCAGCGGGCGGCTGGAGCTGGTGTTCCTGGTGGACGAGTCGTCGAGCGTGGGTCCGGCCAACTTCCTCAGTGAGCTGCGCTTCGTCAAGAAGCTGCTCTCCGACTTCCCCGTGGTGCCCGCGGCCACGCGCGTCGCCATCGTCACCTTCTCCTCGCGCAGCAACGTGGTGCCACGCGTGGACTACATCTCGCGGCGGCGGCCGCAGCAGCACAAGTGCGCCCTGCTGGGACGCGAGATCCCCGCCATCGCCTACCGCGGCGGCGGCACCTACACCAAGGGCGCCTTCCAGCAGGCGGCGGTGAGACGGGGCGGCGGGCGGGGGCTGCGCCGGGCGCGGGGTGCGCGGCACCGCGGTGCGGGGCGGTGCGGTCAGGGGTGCGGTGGGATGTGCGGTCAGGGGTGCGGTGGGATGTGCGCTGGCGGGTGAGGTGAGGGGTGCAGTGAGAGGAACGAGCGGTGGTGCCGTGAGGTGCAGCACCGGTGAGGTGCGGGGTGCGCTGTGGCAAGGCGAGGTCTCGGCATCGAGGGAAGGCGCGGCGATGCAGTAGTGCGTGGGGTGTTGGGGTGCGATGGCTCGGTGCACGGTGTGCTGTGCTGGGCAGTGTGTGGGTTCTCCGCGTTGTTCGAGGGTGTTCTGTGACAAGGGGTATAGGGCTGCATGATGGTGTGTGGAATGCTGTGGTGTGGGATGCAGAATAGTATGGTCAGGGCAATTATTCAGTGTCTTCCTGTGCTGTCTGCGCCTGCAACTCCCATGTTTTCTGCTGCCCTTGCAAACAAATGTGTGTATTCATTCTTTGAAGGGGCATGAAGCCCATGTCTCAATTTCAGAAGTCTGGCATCTGAAACACCTACCTGGTTTCATGGTAGCAGGACTTGAGTGCCTGGTAGCTGTCAGACATACATACACATTGTTGCCAGGTGTCTGTTTTAATTGCTGGTTACTTACAAAGGTCCCCTTAGTCTGTGTACGCTATACCAATAAGTAGGGGCATGTCCCCAGGAACATTTCCAGACACGGTAACACAGTCACTTGTAGTTCTGCCATACAAACCCATGGCAGAAATTTGGTCCAGGCAGCTCCTGGACATGTGTTGGCACTTGATCATCCTGGGGTGACTTCCCCGTAGGTGGTTCATGGACAGCCAGTCTACTCAGGAAGCTTTTTTTACAAGGCTAGGCCCTGTTCTTCTTTGTCATTTGGCCTTGGTGTTCAGAAACAACCACCAAACCAAGTCTCATTTTTGGGTTTTTTTTACATCTAATTTCTGGTAGTGTCCTGTAGCTGAGCATTGGGTGTACTTGTCTTGAAACACACACGTTGTCATTTGGAGCTGAGGAGTGAGATTGCAAGAGGTGCGTCACTGCTGGGCATGTGAAATTGGCAAAGATTATTCTCCTCTTTGCATTTGGCAGGAGAAAGCAAGTCCACTGTCTAATATGCTCAGAGCTGCACATGCCAAATCTGCTTTAGGAAGACACATCCCTGTATTAGATCTTCCACTGTGAATCCATGTTTCAATATAGATCCATCCCAGGGGTGTTATGTGAAAAAGTTAATGATACAAGTTTAAAATAACCATTAAAAACAAAATATAAGCATAAGATATACCATCTGCTTTCTTGATACAAAATCTTGACTAACGATATCTTTGAAGTGGAATAAACGAAAAATCCCTTCAGAAACCTACAATTTAGTTTGTTGAGCCTAGCTAAACTTTGTGGCTCCAACAGCATGACTGTCATTTTTCACTGTGGTCTTATAAGCATGTGGGAAGAAAAATATTCACATGGTGACAGGGAGAATTAAGATAGAATGACAAGGTTAAATTCCTGTCTGCTCACTGGCTCTTGGTTAAAGATACTGTACTGTGGTTTTCTTCAATATGATTTCTTCATGTCAGACAAATTAACATCTTCAGGGAACTCTCCTTTGTAGACACTCTTCAGAAAATGACTGTTCTAAGTTTAAAATACTACTTTTGGAATAAATCTAGAACGTTTTCTAAGTATGACAAAACTGCTATTCCCTCTGGACTCTTAGACTGCTGCCTAATGTTTTTAACTGTCTTTTGGTACAACCATAATGATTTCTTATTTCACTTTTCTAAAATGTCTCTTTACAATTTTTTTTTTCTTTTACACTGTAATTTGGGGTTCCTTCCGCTTCTGACCAGATTTCTCTGCTTCTTTTCTAAACTCAAAAGTGTTTGCAAAGCATTGCAAAGTCTCTGGAATTGTATCAGTTACGTGTTATCGTAACAGAAAATGAAGGAAAGCGCATTGTTAGACTAATCCCAGCACTTTAATCATCGTGCAGCACTCTTCATTGGTAGGTCTAAATGTGATTAATTCACATCTGCGACAGTTCCACTGAAACCACTGAGGCAGAGAGATAAGTGAATTTGCAAGGTCATCAGGCCAGTTAGTGTCTGACCTGGGAACATGAGTGAACAGGAGCCAGATTTACATAGCAGTTGCTGTCTTAGAATGTGTGGCAGAAAAACTGGTCATTTAACATCATCCTAAAAGCAGACCTGTTCAGTTTGAGAAGCTGTTGCACAACCATGTAACATCCATCTATCAAAAACATAAGAGTTCTGCTTAGCACTGCAATTTTGCATCCTCTCCAAAGGTACTTCACAGACAAGTTTATTTCAGATTTTCTGTGTTTCGTCAAAGCTGTCCGTACTAACTTTTGCCACATGGACCACGCTTTGACATTCCTGCCCAGCAGATTAAAGATAAATTCTATGAGATTCACAGAAATATGCTGAATATACCACAAGAGACAGCATCCTGGTGAGAAAGGCTGAACTGCTCTTGATGTTTGGGTATGCCATCCTGTTTGTGATTTCGTGCCATGCTTGAGCTAGCAAGTGCTCATTTTCCGAGTCTTTCTTTCAAGGCACATGCAAACAGTCTTAGAAAGGGGAAGAAACTGAGCTCGTTCATGCAAAACTCTTTGGCTTCAGTTTTTCACAGCATAAGTTGGTGGGACAGCACAAACTACATGCAGCTTATGTTAAGCAGATTGCTTGTTGCATTACGGAAGGCTGAAGAGCTGTTGTGACAGCAAGAAAGAACCAAAGCAGAATTGAAAATACAAACAGGTTTGAGCAAGTGTTGCTCCTGATGCTTAAGGAATGCTTATAAAGCCAAAAGACCTCAGTGGTGAAAAGTGTTGAGAGACCTGTAGGCAGCTGTATTGGAGCTTCTGATCCTGAGAGATAACCACTGCTAACAGCACCCATTACACCTCGTGGGAGGGATGTGCATTTGTTACCAGATGGGTTTTGAAATAGAACTGAGGGGACATCACGTAGTGATGCAAGTTTAATGGTGTGTTCTTGTCTTAGCAGCTGAGAGTCACAGTTATACGTATGCTAGCATTGGTGTGCTATCTTTATTGATGAACAGTTTAAACATCTTGGAGCTGCATTGGTTTTGGTGAGCTGAAAAAAAAAAGATGAAAATAAAAATTATTTAAGCTACTCCAAGTGGCAGCATCTTAATAAAATTATATCTTTTAAGAAGAAGATTGTCTTATTTCTGTCTTTCCATGGAAGTAAAATGGAAACAATTTCTCTTCATAATTGAAGTGGAAGATGTAGGTGTGCACTACTATTGAGCAGAAGTCAGAGATAGTACTCAGACAGCCTTAGACAAGTCAATTGTTATAAAAAGTCTGGCAAAGCAGTAGCTGAGGGAGCCTTTGGGAGTTCTTCTGTGTTATAATAATAATAGTTGCATTAAAAAGGTAATTCTTTTGGTTTTGTAATTCATCTTCCCTCCACTGAAGTCAGTATAGGTATAGGTATATGCAAGTGGAAGGTTTGTCACCTACATAATAAGGTGACATATTTTCTGAGAATCTGGTCTCTGAAATCTGGTGATTGTATCTAATGTGACCTTGAGGGAGCATGACGAATGTCCAACCAGCATGTCAGGTTCTGTGCTCTGTGTTATAATTAATAAATATTAAAAAATGTCCCTCAAAAGAATGTAAGCACATATCAGTTTAGGAAAAACAGTTCTAATGCTTATTTAATGCTTGTTTAAATAGTATGGCTTTGTTTCTTCTTTAAGACAAAAGCACAAAAGTACAAGATGCAGCATTGTTACCCACTAGGAAAATTAGCTTTTATTTTCAATGCATTTTCAGATTCAGGATCTCATTTTCAAATTAAAATTAAAGATTAATTGATGCAAAAGAACTGAAAATCTTTTCTTACCATGTATTTGGTTAAAGTTTTTTTATTTAAAAAAAAGTAGTGCCCTCTCACTGAGAACATGAACATTCAGAGTCATGTATGTTGTCGAGTTATCCAGAATGTGTTTGTGGATTTTTATTCCTATGATCTCTGCAAAATCAGCAGCTAATAATGAGAGAGTAGCAGATTCTAGGCTGTCTTTGGCATCATGCTCTAAGCATCTGATGATGGCTTGGGTCAACTAGAGCTAACTGACTGGTTGACAGCATTGGGCCTCTCTGAGTTTTGATATGGCCTTGGGAGTCTGTGTTAAAGATATAGTGGAAGAAAAAAATGAAGTCAACCTGGTTTACCTCTGTGGTCACCTTTGAAATTGCAGAGCTGGTAGTTAAGGATTTCCAAACTGAAAGTAGCATTCCTGTCAGCCATCACTAGTGTCAGCTCTAAATCGCCAGTCTTAATCAGTGAAGAGTGGTGTTTTTGAAGAGTACTGGTCCTGCATACTGCAGCCTTGCATGGGATTTGTTCAAAAGATTAATAAGGCAGGATCAGAGACAAGATACATATCTGCACATTATTCATTGTTCTTAGACCAAGCCTGAAATGTATCTGCCTTAAGAAGTTATTAAGTAATTTTTTTTTCTGACTTTTTGGCCAGAACAAGCAAAAAGTTGTCTTTTTAGCATCATATCTGGGGCTGCCTAATCATGATTAATATTTTCTTTGGTTGAAAATCTGTTCTTGGGAAATTGAACTGTTTGTGCTTACAAAATTGTGTCTTGCATTTTCATCTAAACAGAAGCATACAATTTGGAAGTCTGGTGTTCAGCAGATTAGCCAGTTGTTATCTTCCCTTTAAGTGCATTTTTTTAAAAAAGAATGCTTAAATATGTGCATTATAAGAAGCACTGAAGGATTCTGCTAGATATTCTTCTGCCTTTTCTCTTCATTGTGGTAAAATGTGTTTGTCAGTGTGAGGTACTGAAGAGAGACAGCCTGGCTTCAGGTGCTGACTGAAGTGCCTCATCCTCGGAGTCTGTATTCCAGTAGACACCACTGGTAGGATTGTCCCCATGTGCAGTGCCTCTATATGGCAGTTCTGCATTAGGTGTGTTGAGACTTTTATTCCGGTGTCACACTCTTCATTGATTATGTAGAAAGATGCAAGTGCCGTGAAACACTGTATGGCTCTATACCCTGAACTAAACACCTGCTTAATCTCACTGATTTTTTTTTATATTCTTCTTTCTCCAGTTCCCCTAGAAGTAGTACACTTAGTAGTTCTGATGAAAAAAAGGCAAAAAATACCAGTAAGTGATCTGTTCTTCATAGCCTTTTAAAGAATTGTCTTTCATGACTCAAAAAACTCACTTGTTAGTTCTCTTTAACATTTTGTACTGCACGCCACCCCAAACCATGGGGTTTATACTTTTGACTATACTCCAACAATATGTTCATGCTACTACTAGACATAAGTAGCAGCAACCCAAAATGCCTTATAAAAGGAATTGTTATCAGAGAGAATGGTTTAGGTTACTTTCATGCAAAATTTATAGCTTACTAAAACATGGATTAGGCCGCGAAGGCATGAAGGCATTGAGGTTACTACCTATGTTTATGCTTTTGCACAGCTTCTGGCCAAGTACTGTGCTTATGCAATGTGCTATCTTTGAGAATGACAAATCAGCCAACAGAAGTTACTGTTCTCTTGTTGGTCTTCAATTTTTGAGATGCTTATTATAGCATATTGTTTACTACTTGTTGCATGGCTGTGAGTTTGATCAGCAGTATTCAGAGCTGCTAGTAAAAGAAGATTGGCTTTTCTTGTGCCGTCACACCTCCAAACTGTTCTGTAGAACTTACTTTTAAAAATATAAGAACCTAAGAGCTAGGCAAACCAATATGAGGATTAATCCATTTTAGAAGGTTTTTGCAACAACAGAGACCACAACGGTTGAAAACTGTACCTAAGCTAGACTGTATTTTGTTTTGGACCTGAGAAGCAAGGTGGATGTTGGTCTCTTCTCCCAAGTAGCAAGTGATAGGGTGAAAGGAAATGGTCTAAAGTTGTGCCATGGAAAGTTATGATGGGATATTAGGAAACATTTCTTCTAACTGAAAGGGTTACTAAGCCTTGGAACAGGCTGCCCCTGGAAGCATTTAAGTCACCACCCCTGGAGGTATTTAAAAGACATGTAGATGTAGCACTTTGGGACATGATTTAGTCATGGGCTTGGCGATGTTGCTGCCAAGTAACCCTGAGAGTGTTAAATTTATGGTTGGACTCAATTATCTTACAGGCGTTTTCCATCCTAAACAACTCTATGGTTCTGTTTGTGGTTTTAGCCAGCAGAAGGAAGAATTTTAATGATACGTTAGATTTAATCACAGTCACAGTCTCCATTAATTTCTTGCAGTTTGTGGAAAGTGCATCAGGTTTTATTAGTTTCCAGTTAGTTTCCAAGACTGTCTCTGTTTTCTGGATGTTCTTCATGAAGTTTTAAGGCTGAAATGATGCTTATGGGTACATCATTTGATCCCTTGCATAACTGCATAGGGCACTCTATGACTTCCACCTATAAAGAGTACCTGTTTGTGAAGCTGTGTATGATATAATTCAATGAGATAATGATGAGGTGACATTCTCCCACTTTCCCACCTTCTTCGAATGGGAAATGCCACATGCGCATCAGGGGGTTTTCAGAAGCAGAGACCCTCACACTGTATAAGAGAGATCCCAAGTAACTGGGCAGTTGGCCAGTATATTTTACAATGGTGTGGATTTTCCTGAAGTTTTGGAAATTAGTCATCTGAAGTATGCTTTTCATTTGTATGACACAGCCTTTTATTTTGATCCTTTCTACCACTGTTAACATATTCTAGCCTTGTGGATGTTCTCAAGTTGTTGTCATGTGCTAAGCATAAAAAGACAAAGGCAGTGAACTATAAATTTATGAAAAGAAGGCAGCAGCCCTAGGAGAACATACTCCTTTCATAATGAAGGAGTGTATTCTGTGTCTTTCATTGCTGAATAGAGTACTAGCAGCAAGGAAAGAAGCAGGGAAACTGTGTACTTGTTTTTTGTCTTGCCATCATATACCTATCTCAGCCCATTTCCCTGGGCTACAGGAAGCTGGTCTAATCCTAAGCCTTACAAGGTTATATGATCAGAGCACATCTGGCATTTTCATAACTTCTGTCTCTGAGAACTGAGATGAATGTTCCTGCCTGGAAGGATCTGCACTGCACAGTGTACAGCAGCCGTCCTGACCTGTGATCTCTCAGCCATCTGTGTGTGAAGTAAGGAGTGGAAGTTTGGGAATGTGAAGAGAAATGAGTGCCAGCATCCACTGTGTTCCATATCTGCCAAACCGACCTCTCTTAGAAGACACACTCTCTATTTACAGCACAGTACCACAAAGCCTTTAGCCATTTCCCAGTGTAATGTACAGAGGTAAAGGAAAGGTGAGAAACTTGAGATACTGCTGCAAAAAATAAAACAAATCTCACAGATGTAACATCTGAATCAACAACACAATGAATGAGATCTTTCACCACTATGGTATCTGGACAATATCATCCTAAATGTTTCAGGAACAGAGATTCATTTTCATGAGAAAAACATTTTTTGTTGTCATCTCAGAGCCATTTCTGGAAGGGTCTGACAATAAGCACCTTCTGATCCCCAGTTCTTAAAAGTTAGCACCTTCACAGAGAAATCAGTTTTAGCAAGTGCTTTGCTTCAGAGACACAAAGACAAAACAGAAAAGCTGGAGTGATTTGTTCTGCGAGAAGGAGTAAATCCCCAGCATTAAAATTTTGAAGAAGTCAGGACAAAATAAGTTGTTTATTTTAAATCAATTTTGTAGGCTTACAAGAGGCCTTTACAGCAAAATACATTATATTTAGCAGTATTTCCTGACATAAGCCTCAGCATTAAACTTCTGTATGTTTATTTTGCATGTTCTGTGATGCTTTGTCCCCCAATTCCACGTGTTACTGGAATTTGTGAGTCAGATTTTGCAGGTGAGACAGCATGTTTTTGATGCTCAGAATTTTCTGACTTCTCTAAATGCAGAAATTAAAAGCACTATTGTTTTTATTATTGCTTTTAACAACAGGTTCTTTGTAGGACCAGCACCCTGCTTACGTCTCCTTGCTATTAACACAATCTGAAACAAAAGCTCTTGTTAAAATTATGATACTCCCTCTGGTTCAAGGTCTCACTGGCAACCTCAACCAGAAAGATGAAAAGCCTCCTTGAATGTAAGCAGTAGTCTGTAAACACTCCGCCACACCCAGTTGGTCTGGGACATCTCTTATCAGTGATAACTTTGTGTTAGTGTTGCTCAATTCTAGCTGTCCTGGAACAAAAAAAAAAAAAAATTTCTTCAGATGATAATTGAGCAGTGACAGCTGGCAGTAGATGGGCGAGGTCATGAATTGTGTTTGGCCTTTTGGAATCAATTATTCAGTTCAGCTTTTCCGCCTTTTCCCTGCTTTTTTAAAGTAATAAATATTTAAAGCAGACACAAAAGAAACAAATATTTGGCAGATGCACTAGTCAATAGTGATGTGAATGCTTGGTCTGAAAATCAGTTACATATTCAGTAAAATATTTTTGAGTCCCTATTTTTATTATTAGCAGAAGACCAGAGCAATACTCAAGAAATCAAATAACATCTTTGCTATATTAATGATGGAAATTGCTCACAGACAAAGAAAACTAAGTTTTTTCATTTTTCAAATCAAACTGAGATCTATTAGCAAAATGATATTTTGAATATAGCACACAACATAGCAGCATATAAGGGCCTCCAGCAACTTTGCAAAGTCTTTATAAACTTGTTTAAAGGTTATATAGCACCAAGAGCTCAGAAAATGTCTGTGTACATAACATGCCTTGCTTTTTAATGCCCTGTTTAGAGACCTCAGGATGACAGAAGATGAAGGATATGTATGTTAGTTGTTTCCTGCATTCTGTTCTTTCTAATTCAGAGCTCAAAACTGCAAGCCACACAGTTTCAGATCACTGGACCCAACAGTCCTAACGCAGCTGTGTGAATCAAAATTCTATGTAGTAGCTCCTGTCATTGCAAAGCCAGTGGTGATTTTGGGTTGTTTAGGCTTTTGTCCTGGTTGCTCAGGACTGTGTCTAAGTTAAGTTTGTATATATCCAGGGATGGAGAACCCATAAACTTTCTGGGAAACCTGTTTCAATGGTTGATCACTCTTGCAGCAAAAACGTTTCTTCCTCTAGTTAAGTGGAATGTTGGTATTTAAATATGTGCTTCTTGCCTCATGATACCAATTAGTAGATTCTGTATACATCTTCTTTACTCTCCCTCTCTTTAAGTATTAATATGTAAGCATGGATAAGACGACCTTAAGCCTTCTTTTCCCCCATCTGAACATTACTAGATCTGTCACTGTTTCCTCAGATGTCATGTCCCTGCATGTCCTGGCCATGATCATGCCTGGCTTTTTCACCTGTGTGCTTTCATCCATATAGTGGGGTTGTCTGACACAGTTGTGAGATTTACTCGGGTCATGCCTGCCAATTACTGAAGGAACTATTTAAATATTTTAAATATCCAGATTTTTTCTATAGATACCTCTTTTCTCTGAATTAATAGTGGAGTCTTGGTAGGGGAATATCCAAGGGAAGCTTTAAAATTAGTTAATTTCTTCTAGATAGGTAACAGTTCGTTCTCTAGAGCCAGTGTAGCAGTGCAGAAGAGAGTGGGAAAGGCTGTAAGCCAAAACCTCTAACTGTGGAATATCTTTTAGTTCATTTCATGAAGCCTAAAGAGAGGATAAGATTCATTTGATTGGAGCAGTGAAAATAGCAGTGTATAGTGACCGAAAGAAAACATGGTGAAATCAGACCTTTGCTGTTTTAGAGAGGGAACTCAGGAGGTGTAGCCAGGTCTTTTGTGCAGAGGAATAACAACATTTGTATTGTTACCAAAAATCAGTAAAATAAAACTCCTTAGCATCAATGTAACTTTAAGAAGCAAGCATTCTTTATTTGGTTGGATGCATGAGGGGATATCTCCTCCAAAATACCGTGCATGCTGAGTAAAGAAAAAGCTCCTGTTTATATACTATATTCTACATACATATTCTAGGTTTTTCCAGAAAAAACATACATAAAATAATAATTTTCCCAAAGTCATTAGCTTATGTTCCCTTCCCTCTGTGCATGTTTTCTGTCCTTTGGGGTGGTGGGCAATCCCAAAGTCATACCTGACTGCCTGGTGAACTGATAAAAGTTTTCACAGGTGGGTTGGTTGCTTTCTAGTTCTTCCTACAGAGTAAGCATTGTGTGGTTCCATAGGCCAGTGGTTTTTGAAGAACAAGCATTGTGTTAAACTACCAGGTGCAAATAATTCTTCACCTGGCAACAGTTTCATGATGAAGAGGAACTGTATTTGTCACCTGCTAGCTCTGCATTGCTCTTGTGAGATGACCGTGTTCCCCAGGAGTGCTCTGGATTCAGTGATAAGATGCCTCAGCTCCACCAAAAGCTATGTTTGGTCACAGTACTGGTTTTTTTTTTATATAGAATATTTATCTCCTGTCAGATTTGGACATTTTTACCTGCAGGAAGGGTAAAAACAAAGAAATCTTGAAACAAAAGTTGAGCTTGTCAAAGAGATTTAGCATTGCCATTTTCCTTCGTGAATAAAATGCTGATCTGCTTCTGAAGCCACCTATGATAAATTAGGATGTACTGTTTTAATATTCTCATGAATATATGGATCAAATCTATGCAGTGTTTTTCGTAATAAACTAACATTTACTCATTTTATTATAAGTTTAATAGTGAGTATGTTGCATTATAGGTAGTTAATTCTGTAATATTATAAAATGGAAATTGTTTCTTTTGTATTGAATAAGTGATCCTCTGAGAAAAATAATCATCTCATTCTATGCAGAACTCATCCCCTGGTGTGTATGTTTTATGTAATTCCTAAAGTGAAAAGAAATTCAGTGTAAGTGCTCTCCTGGTGCAGCAGAGCTGAATGGCTCTCTAGTGGAGAGCTTTCTGGTTTGCTTCTGAGATGCAGTGGTGGTTCTTCCTGACCTGTAACAAATAAGATTTGCTTTGTAGCCCTTAGGTAGTGTATTTCCTACAAGGGAATGTTGGATAATGTTCTTTTGAGGGCTAGGTTCCAACCTAAGCATTTAAAACAGGCTTCTCTTGGCAAGGATCTTGGGGCTGTCAAGCCTATTATCAGAGGCTTAGTCTGTAAAGTGAGAGAGGGTAACCCATTTCTACTTGTTTCTATCTAGATAGATGTATTAATATCCAATCCTGTATGGTCAGAATCTTCTTTAAAATCAAGAGAGAGAGGAAGGACAGGAATCAGGGCCAAGAACATATGTTTATGGATTACATGCAGAAGATGTAATTGAGGCAGTAACGAAGAACCTTTGACAACATCATCACTGTGGCTGTCAAGTGACTGAAGAAGTCTTTGGCCTTCGATACTTCTCATCTCCTAATTTTGTATTACAAACTCCATGTTAATGTTAAAAACACAGAAGTTAGAATTTAGGTGGTTTGTGACTGTTCTGATAGGATTTTGTTTTCCATTACAGTAGTGAATTTCTAGAGGAGGATTTTTTATGATAACTCTTTTGTTGCACAAGACTTCATTTTTTAATTCTAAGGACTTTTATTGGCACAAAAAAAATTGGTTAGACTGCCAGATATTTGTACACACTAAACAGTCACTGAACAAAATACAGATGGTAATAACTTTTTGCTAATGTGGAAAGAATGTTTTATTTAAGAACTGGAAGGATTACTGAAACTGACTGATCTACTACTCCTCTGAAGGAAGTGTAGACAAGAAAACAGTTACTGAAATGGTAAAAGACTACGTATTTGTAGTGGCCCCATGAATTTTCTTCAGTTATCAAGAGCACTAGTTGTTTTGTTTTGTTTGTACTTTTCCCCTATTAATTTATGGTAGTGACCAAATGGGCTAAATTCTCAATTAAACAGGCTGTCCAGCCCTGTATTTTGAGTTATGGCTGGTGCTCAGTTTTATTTGATGGTAAAATCAGAAGCAGATGTGGGTATTCCTGTCAAAGAAACAGGTTCTCAGGATCCTTTTAACTTACTAGTACCATTTAGAGGGCTTTTAAACTGTATTTATTGAAGAACCTGACAATTTATGAAAAGACTGAAAAGCCTTGTCATGAAAAAAAGTCATCTTTATGTAGATAAGTCCAGAAGGTTGGCAAGGGCTGGTGAACAATCTCTGTGTGTACCTTCAAGTTTAGGGGTTAAAAAAGTTTAGGGGTTAAAAAAGTTTAGGGGTTGAACAAACATTTTAAAATACGTGAACTTTCTGTTCGGGGGAAAAACAGCTTTCGAAACAACTTTCTGGAGAGGGAAGGAGAGAGGTTTCTCAGAATAGAGGGATGTAAGTCAGGGTTAGTGAAAACAAAAATTATGTGAAATGCTGCACAAATATTCGAGAGAAGAGGAATGGAGACTGGTACTTGTATTGTCAGCAGCCCTGACAGGATGGTGGCCTGTCCTCTTGTCTTCACAAAAAGAAACAAAATACTGAGTGGACCAACGGACATACACAAATGATTTAAAAATAGACTTTGGTCTCCACCCCCCACCTCTTCTCTGCCCCCCCATGTTGAATGTTTCTTTCCTTCCCTTGTTGTTTTCATCTGCTTTTATACAGCAGGGATTCTGTGTCTAGAGTTACAGCTGCAAGACATGAGGGCCAAGCTGATCAGTGGCTTTGTTTTGTTTTGATTTCTCAGGGCAATGTGTAGCAATCTTGTCTGTTTGTCTGTCTTTTTCTCCAGTCAGATTCCCTGGTGCCTGAGTATTCAAGTCATCTGGGTAGCAGGAAGACAGCTTCCTGTTCTTTTACCTGTTGGCTCAGTTTGTGTCTGTGTGACGGAAGTGCTGTCCTGAAGAAGCGGTTACCCTTTGAGATGCAGAGGACAGAAAAGATGTTGGCCTCTTGCATTACCTGAGGGTCACATAGCTAAGGCATATTTTCCCCTCAAAAACAGTCGTTTACTCCTCAAAGATGGCTTTCCACTTACTCAAACACACATCTTTTAAAAGGGCTTGCTAAGCAATTTTTCACGGGACCCGGAACTTGATTACATGGAAAGTCATGTTTGTGTTTCAGGAGTTTCAGAGGGCTTTTGTAGCAGACTAATTTTGTAAAACAAAAATCCCTGCTTATTTACTAGTCAGAATTAAATAGTCCTGAGATATCTGCAGTCCTGTCTAGACTACTGGGGCTCAAGCTCATTTGTTCACTGTCCATGCAGACTTGTCTCTGTGTTTAGGGAAAACGTGGAAGTTTGATTGCTACTGATTATGAGCATTAACTGCTGAAGAACCAGGGCAATGTGGAATGCTATCCACTACCTTCATCTGCAAAGTGTGTGAAGCTTTCTGTCATGCACTAAGGGAAACAGTGCTGAAGGATACTACTGAAATTGCCAAGCCATATCCTTCCAAAATAAAGCTTTGCTCCCCCTTCTGTACATGTTATGACACAATCACAAGTTGAAATCATATTCTGCTGGAGCAATCTGCATGTAGGTGGAATCTTCAGAGAATTGCACTGGCAATCTCCATTATGTCTCTTAACCCTAAGTTTTGGTTTCTTCCTCAGTTACACACATTCCACAACTTGCATATATTTGGGGCATATTTTTGCATGCTTATTATGTGATTTGCAGATTGAAGGTTCTTTTTCCAGAGCTCAGAGATGCTACAGTTGCCAAAACCAAGTGAGTATGGATGGAACACAGGTTTTCCTTGTCTTGTTTTTAAAAAAAAAGGCCATTTTTACTGAAATAGCTTTAAACAAACATCCTGAGTGGAGAATTTCAGCCTGAATACTTAAGAAGTTGGATAGAAGTTTAAGTTGCTTATATTTTATTTTAAAATAGCACAGTTAATGCTAAATATGTTAATTATATGTGTTAATTATAAACAGCACTATTCTCTCTGCCTGCAATGTCACTTGTATTAGAGCGTCAGTTTCAGAATGCATTTTGAACTGAGGCATTTGTACATTTTTCCTACTGTTTGTCTTCATGTTGCCTTTTGTCTTGTCTTTTTCTTCCTGATTCTTTTCATTCTGGTTTCCCACTTCATTCTGGTTTCCCACTTCATTCTGGTTTTCCACTTATGACTTAAGCAATATGAGGAACAATAAGTTTGATTTGTGGAGGGTATTTTTGTCTGCAAGAGAATTTGGTTTCACTCCCTTTGGGTTTTGCATACAAGTAGTAATAAAATCAAGCCCAACAGCAGAACATTGCTTGGCAGTCTCTCAGACCACAGTGCCAATGGTATGTGCTTTGATTTATGGTGTGTGTGCATGTTTTTGCTTAGTATCTACCTGAAATCAGTGAACTGACAAATCAAAATCCAACTGTCCTGAAATGTGGCTTGGCTTGCTGAGAAGGGGTTTAAAAACTCTGCAGGTTATTTAGATTGGCCTAGCTAGTAAGCTTTTGGATGAGGTGAAAGCCAGACGATTTTACTTCATAAGACTAACACAAAGATTTTGTAATAAAATGGCTCAGTTTGGTTGATCTCTGGTTTTGGAGTTTGTGCTCGTTAAGGATGTCTTAAGCACACTTACCTACTCATCATACAATGACATGACTTTTGGAGTATCATTCAAAGGTTTATTAAATGTGGTCTTCTGCATTGATTGTAGCATGGTACAATCTGTTCTTGAAATAAACAGGGTCATAATTTGCCTGCTACCAAATCAGAAGTCTGCATCTAATTTTTTCTACGTAAGTTCCCAGGGGATGGAGAAAATACATCTTCACAATCCCCTGCTTCAGGATTGTGGACAGCAGCTGGCCACATTTAGGAAGTTGGTGGTCATCCCTTATTTACTCAATGCTCTGACAGACAGAGGCTAATCATCAGCATGGTAACTCCATGGTGTGGCTTCTTGTTGGTGCTCTTCCTCATCCAACAATCAAATTTACTTGGAGAATAATTAGCACTATTGCATTGTCAGACTGGAAGGTTGAAATGGGCAGGAACCTATGGGGCATGTTCTCACTCAGGCAGTACTGAGTAGTGTCACACATGCTTTGTGTGAACTATTAGAAAGAGCGAGCAGCAGGGTGGAAGGGACTACAGGCATTTTTAAGGCCATGATGGACAATCTAAAGTGATCTTAGCAAACCGTTGTAAGGGAGAAAAGCACCATTCAACAGGGACAAATGGGGAATGTTATGCTGGGTTTAAAATAACCAACAGTCCAAATGCTTCTTAGGAGAGGACTCACAATAAATCAGCAGTAGGGTTTATAGTTTAGTAGATCGAAACAAAAGATTACATTAAAATATGTTAGATTGTATTTTGGGTCTTGCACTTGATTTCAATTGTTTGTGTTACCTATTTAAACTTCAGTCTGAAAAAAGTCAGTTAAGCTCTGGTTAGAATCATTGCTGAATCTGATGCAATCTGAACTTTATCAATCAGAATGAAGAGTGTCTCGTTTCATATTGTGTCAGGGTTTCTGTGATTGTGCAAACTGTGACCACCTAAAGTGTGACCCAGTGGTTGGCCTTCTTCAACCACAGGCTCCATGTGCAGATGTTTGACCTTTGTTATAGTGGGTGATCTTGCAAGGGCTTAATTAGCTGTATAATTCAAATAAAAGGAGTCATATAAAGGAGGAAGCAGTGTACAGATCAATCACTCTTAACCCTTTGCTGAGGTGTGCAATTTCATTTTCTCTTCCAGCAAATATTACGGCATGCCCGTGGAAATGCTACAAAAGTGATATTTCTCATTACTGATGGATATTCCAATGGGGGAGACCCAAGACCCATTGCGGCATCCTTGCGTGAACTTGGAGTGGAGATCTTCACCTTTGGAATATGGCAAGGGAATATCCGAGAACTGAATGATATGGCATCCCATCCAAAAGAAGATCACTGTTATCTGCTTCACAGTTTCGCTGAATTTGAAGCTCTGGCACGCAGAGCTCTTCACGAAGGTATTAATGTCCTAACCTCAGACATCTACAGGGAGCAGAGAGGTCTGAATAGAAAGATCTCCAGTACGGTCTTGCATTTACATTTCATGTAGCGTTGATTGCCTTTTTATTTTTCTCATACTTTCTAGCAGAGGTGTTTGTCCCTCAGTTAAAAGGATAAACTTTATCTGGCTTAACTCATCACCAACAAGATGTGAGCAAAATTCTCCTCACTGATGTATATACATATTTATATCCATTGAGCTCTTCCTTTTGTCCGTGAAGAACAGACTATGCTCTTGGCCCAGTGTAGCTTGTGCTTGAATGGATGAACCTTTTAGTCAGGTACAAGAGGCATCTAATGTACACCTTAGAACTAAACTTAATACCTTTAGGATATCTCACACAGCAACAACAGTAAACCTGTTCAGAACTGATCGAGATCTCTCTGTGTAAGGGTCAATACAATTTGAGTTTATGACCTTATAGACACAGTAAAACTGGAAAGAGGAAGAGGTGGAAAGTTGTTTGGACTGTGTTTTTGCCCTATTTTAATCTGCTATATTCTGAAAAAAAAAGGTTCTTCCTGAAAAATAGAGTAGGTTTAGACAAGCAAGTGAGAACTCATGATTAAACATTTGTTTGGCAGCACTGCTTGATTGAGGCTTAGAACATGCGTCAGGCTACCCATTTGAATTTATTTGCTATAACTTTTTAAACTGTGCTACTTTAAAATAAGCGGTATAAAATAAGCTTTTCTGATGCTTTGTAGCCAGCCTGTTTGTTCCAGGTAAGGTTGGATTGGCTTATGTGAATGTGCCAAAGATTTTTATTTTATAATATGACCAACTGGTTTTACATGCCATGACCAAATGTTCTTCTGATGCCAAATATGGCATCCACCAAAGCTGGTAAAAGCTGTCTCAACAGCTTCTGTTGGCAGTGAGACTGCATTCTGGCAGTGCTAGACTCCAATGAAGCTGAGTGAGAAAATCTGAGTGTACTGTGGATTTCAGTGAGCCTTTTTCCAGAATAAGGACACCAATCTTTCGCATGCTGAGCATAGCAAGGCTCTGCTTCATGCTGCCACCACTAGTACTTGGAACTGGAGCCTAGGGTTTTTAACAAATGTTTCACTAATGATATAATGTGAGATGGTGGGATTACTTTTGTTTGAATTCTTTGTTAATGAATTGATACAATTCCAGACCTGCCCTCTGGCAGCTATATCCAAGAAGATATATCGCATTGTTCGTACCTCTGCGAGGCAAACGAAAACTGCTGTGACATCATGGCAAGCTGTAAATGTGGCACTCACACTGGCCAGTTCGAGTGTATCTGTGAAAAAGGATACTATGGTAAAGGACTACAACATGAATGTACAGGTGAGTCTCGTGTCTCAGTATTTGGATTTCTCTGTATGGTCTAAGTACATGGCTAATCTATCTGAGAGCTAAAAGATGTGTTTGGGATTATGGCTATGAACCTGCATCAAAATGCTTCCAAGGCTTCTGGAAAACTCTCTGGCTGAAGACATAGAATAGCTCTAGCAGTCAAACTCACCTCATACCTCGTCTTCAGCAGTAGCTCAAAGAGATGCACAGGAAAGAGATAAGAACAGGGCAAGTCCTCTGACAAAGTAAAGCTTCCCTGAAACACAGCACACCGGAAATTTGTGACTATGAGTTTACCAAGTCTGAGGTAATATCTTTTTCCCTCAAGTGCTCATAGTACATTTTTCCCTCATGACGAACTTTCGCAAACTGTCCTGTTTGGAGAGGGGCCTACAATTGTGGATCTTTGCAGGACAAATTCTGAGCAAAACTTACAGTCATGTAAATGTGCTTTAATTTCTCATTATGACTTCCAGTTACTATACAGGAAGAAAACATTTGAGTCACTAAGCAGAGGCTTGTCATTGGGACATTTCACTGATACTGGTTTTGCTACTACTTTTTGGACAAGCCCTTTTACTCATATGCATTCAAAGTATTGTTAAAATAACAACAGTTTACGCTTCTTTGCAGAAGTTGATCTGTAAAGTTGTATTATACTCCCTGCCAATTATCACATTGTAATTCAACTTGTTCCTCTGGAATACCTTTCCTTTTTTCAGTAGGTAAGCAGAAATTCATTGGGTTTTGAGTGCAATATGAGTAGAGGAATGTAGTTAGGAATCAATGTCAGCACTAGCACATTGGATCAGAATCGTATTTTATGTAAGTAGCTGTAGCTTTCTTGTGTGCTCAATTAATTCTAAACAGATACACTATTCAATTTTGCTTATTTTCAATTCTAATTTATTTAGACCACATTTTCATCGTATTTTTTTCTTTTGTCACTAATTTTCCTTCGCTTTGAGTGCCATAGTAAGCAATGAACAGAATAGATACAGCATTTCTGCCTCTATCAGTAGCTTGTATCATTAAATATTGCTTTGAGCTGTTCCTAAAGAGAGCAGGACCATCATTTTAGAGCTGCCCTTTCTACATGAAAGGGTCTTTTGATGGGGTAAGTGTACATTTCAAGTGCCACCAAAAATGGTAAATGTCAGATTTCTTAAAATGGGCACTTTGCAGCTGCAGACAAAAGTTTTCAATTTTGCTTCTTTGGTAGGTGCTTCTGAAATAAGTTTGTAGGAGCGTCTGGTGTTAGATACACTGCCAGTAAGCGATGATTGCAGCCATCTGCTCTGTGATGGCAACTGAAGTTGCATACATGTACTTTAGGGAGAATTTGACCTAAGTAACTCAAACCTTTTCTTTATGTATTCTCTCTTCAACTCTTGCATTCTTCAAGACAGACAGGAAAAAAAAGAGAATACATGTTCTTTAAAACAGCCTATTTTGAAATCTTTTATTCTGAAAAGGATTTCAACCTTTTTTTTTAACATTTCACATCTGAGCATAGCTGTGGATTTGTAAAGCATAAGGAATCTTAAGAATGCATCTTAACTTTTCGTCACTCTATAACGTGCGGGAGGATTTGTGGCAAGTTTACAGTGACAGGACTTCAATTTTAATTGGACTATTTTTAGCATTTTTTGGCAAAACCTGAAGATACACCACTAGCCTATGCTTCCCTAGTACAGTAAGGCTTTTTTTTAAAAGAATTTGAATTAAGCGGGAAATTGTTTTTCTGTGAAGTAGGTTATTTTTGCTATTGTGTTTCTTCTCTGTGGTTATATTCTGTATGCTCTTGTGCTTTTCATTATACCACCTTACTGTTGTTTGTAGTTTTAAATGTGAGGCATCAGAATAACATGTAAAATCCTAACAATTTTTTACTTTCATAATTACCAGAAAACACTCTCTAGAAAGCTTCTGTAAAACTAAATAGGAGCCACATGCTTTGTGCTGAAAAGCAGAAATTCAGTGTCCCTCCCACTCTTTGTAATATTGTTGATGATGTGCGACTGAAGGAAGAACAGACCGACTGTTCTCTACTTTAAAAAGCAAACCAAACAAAACTTCTTGGCATACACTGGGAACTTCATGTGGCCAGAGACATCTGTGATGATTGTGGCAAAGGAAGGGAGAGAGAGGAAAAATGGAGGCAGGATTGTAACCAGTTCCCAAGTATTGCAGAGTGCATAAACACCTCCTCTTCAGTAACTCTTCACTTTTTCTTCTCCTTCTTTTCCTTGATTACAAATGTTGAGGTTCAAACTAGAGACAACCAAAGAAAAATACAGAAGGCAGCAAAAATAAATCTTGTGATTTTTCATTAAGACTCTTTTTTCCATTTCATCAATAAAAGGCGAGTTGTTCAAATCAACTGCACCTTTCATAGGAGAGTAAAACAAATGTCCAGATCTCCATTTGTATCTTCTTTTCTCTCTTAGGAGATTAGAATCTATGTCTTTAATACGGCCTTTTCACAATTTTTTTTCAGTAGGACTCTCCTTGGAAAGCTCTGTTTTAAGTGGTCTCTTGGGTTGGATGACCTTTTAGGTTCAAGATGATGCAGATAAAGGTGGGACCCATCATGTTCACCTCATCAGTTACTCCTAAGAAGCATCACAGTTATTGGGGAGGTTAGGAAACTGTTGTCTTACAACCACTAGTTTCTTTTTTCTAACATGTAGACCCCATTTTTTGCAGCACAAGGTATCCAAAAAGATGATGTGCAGCTCACAGGGCAGAACGAGTAACTTCATTCCTTCTAGTCTAGGCTGGTTATTCATTCTTTTGTTTATATTTAGCTCACTGCTTGGGTATAATTATTGAATTCCACCATATGCATGAATATTTAATAGGTTGCCTAGGCTTTTATTTAGGAATATGCAGCATATCAGTAATCATGTGCACAACCACAAGGGCAACAGTTTTGGCTTCAAAACACCACATAGATTAGATTTCTGAAGAGCCTTTCCAATGAAACATGAAAACATGTGAAAACTTAACTTTTTTTTCCTTTTTTTTAACAAATATTAATTCAGAACACATTACTGAAAAGACTTTAAACCGGGGATATGTACATCCAGCAATGCAGCGAAGATTTGCATTTTGTGGTTTCTTGGACTGAGGAGCCAGTTTTCATCTGAGCATTTTTTCCATGAGGTTTTCAGGATTGTTCCTGTTGAGAATGCAAAACAAAACCTGATGTTCATAAAATGGCTATCTTTCTAGTTAGAAAGAAACTTCTGTGTTTAATGTATTACTGGGAGTTCTTTTCTTAGTCACACAGGAAGAACTTTAATTCCGGTGGTGTGTCCAATGGTCTAGTCAAAGGAAAGTAAATATTTCTGCTGCCATGCTGTCTCCTTCCTCTCTTGCTTTTGACAGGAGCTTCCACTCCCCAGAAGCTGAATCACCCTTTCTCAATATTTCTTTATGTGAGGTATTTCTTTAGCTGCCCTAGAGGAGTTACTGGGTTAATGAAACTATACTCTTCAGTAAGTGCCTACCATGGATCTGGAGGAAAACCACCAACAGTACAGAGATTCTGACAGAAAGGGAGGGAAAAGAAAGCAAGAAAGGTAGTGTGAAGAAGAGTGTTGATAATGTCTCCAAGCACAGTAAGATTTCAGGCTAAATTTTCCTATTGAATCTGAAGGTTTGAATTAGTTTATGGAACTGCAGATTCTCAAGCTCTTAGAACTTAGCTTCTTGCTGTCTCACAAAGCAGTGCTATTTTATGCTTTCATTCATTGATTCTACATCTTAAAACTGGGTGGGAGTCTGCTTTGATTCCTCTCTTCTCCTTTGCTTTTAATTTCTAAGCCAAAAAAACACTCTTCAGTTCTAACTTAGCTGTCAGTAAAAGAGGGCTCTCTGAAAGACCTGCAGCCAATGAAAACTGATAAATTGAAAAAGGGGCATTTCTTCAAAGTGTCAAATGGCTGCTAGTGTGGTATTTTGTGTCATATAACCCTGCAGATCTTGATATACCAAAACAAGGAAGCAAATAAAAATTTTACATCTGCAAGGAAGTTGGGATGTATGTGCTTAATGAAGCCTTAATTAAATGCTTTCAAAACCTTCACAGTTTGGAAAGACTTAGGAGTTAGACTCACCTGCTGTAGAGACAGAAAAGTTTTACTGGAGAGACCTTTCTCTGTGTACAACATCTGTCAACATGTGATTCGCCCCTTTTACTGAACAGCTCTTTAATCATGATCCCATTTCTGTAACCCTTTGGGGGGATGAGATACTTTTGTATACTTTATTATTTGTAATTCAGTCTTCCTTTGTTGCAGCCTCTTTTTGAGTGGCTTTCCATCTGTGACAATACACAGAGGTTCTATTGTGAATACACTGTGTCAAAATGCCTGGCTGTCACGTAAGGAGGAGGGATCTAAACCAAGAGCAAGGATGCAAAATGCCTGTAACTAAGTAATGCTGAATTGATGCGTAATTAACACTGGCAAAAATATTCCTTGTTGCCATTCTGTGTATTTTTTTCTGTTTCTTATAAATCTTGTGAGTCTTTATGGGTAAGAGTTTCAGGACAACATCATGATGGTTAAATACAAAAGAAATGTAAATGTGTTTTTCTAGTGAGGGTGTCATAACATCATAAGAGGTGAGTACAAGAGAAATGTAAATCAGTTTTCCAGTGGTTTTCTGCTGAGAGTACTGGAAGACAAGTGGATGAGAAAGGTGGAAATAAAAACCAGATACTATAGGCATGGCTACAGAAGTTTAGTAGGTTGATTACCTTTAAAAAATTTTTTTAAGACTGAAAACAATAATGTAAGAAACAGGACTGAAGAAAATGGCTTTTACAAATATTTTGTGTGCAAAATAAACACATCTGGAAGCATGCAGACATGCTATTCCAGATTTTTTACATTTAAATCTGCTTTCTCATAAATTCATCCCTTGAAGTGCAGTATTTCCTGCTCTTGCTTCTGGAAATTAGGGTACAGGTTCTCCTGCTTGTTGCTATAGGAAGCAAAGCAAGGCTGAGGGAAAAACTTAATTGGATGCTGCAAGATTTTTCAAAATGGAGCACACAATAGAAATAAATCCTTTGGTTTGAAAATTTAAAAGTGTGTTGTCAGTGTATTCTTCATATCAGGAGAGGCTTTGGGTTGGTTTGTTTTTTTTTTTTTTATTTTGTAGGAATGACTGACAGAGATGGAGGTAGCTGCATGATCCTACAATACCTTTGCTGTTTTTTTAAGTGACTTCTGACACAAAGTCATTTGTTGGCCGCCTGTACAACCTGCTTTATGAAGATGGAGCATTTCTGGCAGTGAATTTAAAGACAGATTTAGTCCATCAGAAAAACTCTTAAACAAACCGTAGAGTCGGACAGTGAGCTCTCCATAAAAAAAAAAAAAAGTTTTAATATCGATCCACAAGGACTTTGCCTGCAAAATTGTAAAAAAGGGGGTTTTCTTAGTCAATTTGGTACAGGTTTTTTCACGTAAATAACTAGCACATGTAGCTGCAGGTGGGTTTTCCCCATATCTGTAGTTTAGACAAGCCAGTTGAAGTGGGTAAGAGTATCTCCACTACTATCAATGTGATCTGGATCAAGTCCTTGGAACTGAGTGACTCTTCACCTTGTGTGTCAACTATATAAATTGTCTGTTGCAAAAGTAAAAATTGTAACATGATATCTAATATGGATAACGATGTTTCTATGGTATGTGGGGTTTTTTTTTCTCTGTACCACGTAACTTGTCCCCCTTGAATTTTAAAGGAACTGTCGCAGCAAAGAAAACCCAAAAACTGAAAAAAAAAAATCTACCAACAAAAAAGTTTTCTCTGCATTTCTGCACCATTTCTGAGGAATTTCTTTAACAAATGAAGTTGTAGGGTGAAGGTGAATACCCAGATTCAATTTTGACATATGCAGACCAGAAAAGCAGAGATATAATTTTGCATCTGTACATAGCATTGAAAAGATTCATCCTTTCCATCTAGACGTCATCTGAGGCTTTAGAAAATAAGTTTCTATGCTAAACCAGACTCTTTCCTATTAAGTACAGAACTGTGTCTGAAATAAATTTGTTGGAATGTTAGAAAGTGATATACAACTTACTCTTTTTTCCTTATCTTCGAAGTGATATATCTTGGTCATCTCCAAATGTCATGAAAATAAAGCCTCCAGAACATAGGTGCAATTTGAGGAGAAAAAAATCAACCACTTGGAGGGCTTGAGAGATGCAGAAACCATACTCTGATTACAAATAGACATGACACAGAAATAATCTTCAGCTTTCTGTGTCAATCGGACTTAGGCTCTCCACGGAGCCTGTCTCCATGTGTCCTTTATCCACAAGGTAAACATTTCAGGCAGTCATTCTAATGAAAAAGGTTAAAAAAAAAGTGTAAATACAGTACCTGCTAGGTTTAGCCTTTCATTAAATGACTGCAAAACCATTACTTTTAAGCCTGGGCTTTGTCCTGAGACTCTAGACAGGATGAAAAGCAGGCTCCCTTCACTGAGATTGTACATGGTATGAAAACATCCTTTTTCGGTGGTGCAGTCCTGGGAGAAGTGGTGGTTTACAAAATCTGCCCTGGACATGCCGTCTTTAACTGCTTAAAATGTTCATCAGCCAGTTGTCGCTGATTTTTAAGCAGTTTAGGCTCAAACCATTTTAATAAGGGCCTTTGATAAGCCATTGACTGGTCCTGCAGATTTGAGAATCTATTTTAGGATTGGGACTGGCATCATAGCAGGCATTTACTGGAATAGTTGTCCCTTGAAATCCTTAATGAAAAGTTTTCTACTGCAACATTCTTTGGTTACCTCTGTGGATCACATAGTGTCATCTTACTTTCACTGCCTTTTCAGAAACACATAGCCAGGATGTTTTCATAGACATATTGTTCCTGAATTTGTGCCATCTCACAAATTAAAAGCAGACATCTTAGCGTTCTGTGAGCTTTTAAGTAACTTTTGTCTTAGAGAATAAAAGATTTAAATTCTTGAAACAGTGCATCAAGGACAAAACGAGATAGCAGTATACAGCAAAGTGTTAATTTTGAAGTGAGGAGAGAGGTTAAGAGACTTAAAATTTGTTTTAATTACTTACTTTGTTCCTGGTGGGTCTCCGAGGCTCTGAAGCTTCACATTTAACTACTTAAGTAATTCCTAGAAAGTAATTACTACAGTTAACTTGCTAGTTTTAATCTTAGTACCTGTGAGGTTGCGCATAAGTATCATGATTTCTATTGTCATAAAGTTGCACCGGAAGTCTTGTCAAAGTTGATTCATTTAACTGGACTTGAGCATAGCACTCTCATTGTGACAAAATCAGGCATCCCCTGTGTCTCTACATTTGGATTTTGATGGATTGTATACAGTGTATTTGTCACACTGTCAAACAAATTTGACTCTTATCTCTCAGAATCAGTTTCACATTGAAGTGAGGTGTAGGAATATTTCCTTTTTTAAAAAAATCCTTGTCTTGCCTTATGCTGTGAAATTTACTTTACCCAAGCCAGGGAATACTGCAAAGTGCTTTCACTGTAAGAAAGACTACTGTTCCTTTCAACATTTTAAACAAAATTATCTACTTCTCTCCCAATATGATAGTACTGTGTAAAAAATGCAATTTGCAGCAATTGCAAATGTTCAGAGGTGGTGACCTGTTACTTGCCTTGGTCTTGCTGAGAGGGGGAAGAAAACTTAGAAGTAAAGGTGCACAAAGCTCATCAATCATAACCACATCTGAATAAGTCATTTGTTTGCAGATTTTGATGTAAGCAAAGCCTTTCAAGGACTGTGTACCTGAAAAGCAATATAGAGGTTTCTTCACTTGTCTACCACCCTCATAAGAGCATAAACATCGTAGTGAGAAGGGATGAGATTGTTTTTCTGCTGCCTCTTTGGTTCAGTCCCATCCAGCTCATTTCTCTGTGCTCTCTGTGGAAAATTGTCTGGCAGGTTCCTCAGATCATTTCACAATTACTTCAGGGAAGAGCCCTCTCTGTCCTCTGCAGTTGTGCTCCTTGCTCCCACATTCTCTGCTTCTTCAGACCCACGGGGGTCCAGAAGCACTTCACATTCTAGTACCACTCAAGAAAAGACCATGGACACCAAGAAGCGTATGGTGGAAAAAACACTGTGATGAAAAGGGTCCAAAAGCACACTCATCTTGGAGAAGAATCACAGCATGTAGGCTGCAGATATTCCATTATAAACTGATTATATCTGCCAAGTACTCAGCAGCCGGAATGGAGCAGTTGGGTTGACTGTCTATAAGCACCCATGTTTTCTTCTATCGGCCTAAAATCTGCTGCAGGTAGCCCAAATTTCTCAACCTGAAACAAGGCTGACTGCATAGTGGAGTGTGATCCAGTCCCTAGGGAATGAGAAAGCAGCAGCACAGATCAATTTTGTGAAACAGGAAATTGTTTTTTACTGGGTTTGTTGGTGATTTGATGAAAACAGAATCAGGACTCTGTGTAGAAATGGGAACCACTTCAGGCCAAAACCCTAGGGTTTCATTTGTAACCATGCAAAACAAAGCCAGAACAACAACTCAATACTTCCAATGCAGATGTTGTAGTAGAACTGGCACCTGAAGGTGGTTTGAGAAGTTGAACTTTTTCTCTCTAGACTGAAATTTATTGAATAGGAGAATTTTTAGTCAATAAGACTAGGAAGAATGAATGGACCTTGGGGCTGGTGGGGAGTTGGGAAACAGTGATGATACAGAAGTGAGTAAAACATAGTTAATGGAAAGCAGTGTGTGGTCTAATTATAGTCATGTCATTTAGATATAATTTGGACCTGACAGATTTGAAACAAAACCCTATAAAATTAGGCACTAAATTGCAGGTTTTAAGCAGTGTAAAGCCTAGAGAAACGGCAAAAATCTCCCATCTGTGTAGGTATGGGCAGATGCACTGATTTTACACAGACCTGCACTTATTTTAACAACTTCAGATCTTTCTCCTGGCCATTAAGAAAATATGCTGGTTTTTTTTTTTCCCTGACATCAAAAGAAACATTCTGAAGATAGCAAAAAAAAAAAGGACAAACTTTTGCCCCAAAAAAGTTCAAAGAAAGGGTGTTCCCTTGTATAGGCTAGTAAGTATCCATGCAAAATTGCCATCTCCTTGTGGCATGGGGTTTGTTTCTCAAACAAAAATTCCAGAAGATAAAGTACAAGAACTTTTCTGCGTTGAGGCTACTAATACTGCATGTCATTTTTTTACAGATTATTGCCATTAACTCCAGCCTGTTCGTTGGTTAAAACTTCACAGATTAATTGAGAGTACAGCATTCCTCTGACTATTGTCAAGCTCCGCGTCGGCTCTGGTTTTTGGTTTTATGGCAGAAAAGTGCTTGCTAAATTCTCATTGTGTTCCCCTAGTGAAACTCATATCTGGAAATACACATAGGTGGTATTGAAAACTGTAGAGAGGCAGTATTCTGGTGGAACACAGAAGCACCTACAGGTGGGAATACTCTAAGTCACATGAATTTAAAAACATATATTCTGAGTTTTATGACTGTATAAAAATATCTGGAGCTCTGGAAGAAACTGTTAGCCTGTTATTGTGTTTTCTCTTTCTATTCCTCATTTCACACATCACCCACCTGCTGACTTCAGAACACACCATGAACTGTGCAGGCATGGGAATGTCAGCCTGTTAAAGCCTGCTGCAATAACTTTAGCATCATAGGAGTGCATCTTACATCAGCAACACCGTGTGTGCCCACTCTGGGGAGTCCAGTCAAGGATGGAGGTGCACTAGCAACTTTAAATGCAGCAGATTAATGGTCTGTATCTTCTGCATCTCTTACCCCTGTGTGACACAGTGGTGCCTTGAGTCTCAAAACAGATGGCATGGAAGAGGCGTTTTCTTGCAGGAATATGAAATACTGTAAAAGTCGGTCAAGTAACTCAGTTCACAGGACTAAGTTTTTCTACATACAAGGAGGAAAGTGGGAAACTGAGTAGCCTTGTTCTGAGGAGTCAAGGTGTCAGCACAGGATGTAAGTAGTGCTTACCAAGCCTCATGGTCATATACCAGAAGAGCTACACGTTGTTAAGCTGGTGTTTCTTTTGGACTTGCATTATTTTCTGTCTCACAGAGATATTAGTATGTATGCCTAAGCATACTCTGATCCTTTAGGCCTATTTCTGTTGTCAGCTTGGTGAAGAATATCACATGAAATGCAAATGTTTCCCTCATTTTAGAGCCTAAGCCTTTGCCTCAACTTTGTATCAAAATATGCTGTCACTTGCAAATCCCATCATTTGAGGGTTTTATGCCATTTTGAATTGTAGAGGAGTAAAACACATATATAAATTTTGCTCTTTTTTATTTCTGAATGGAAATTCAAAATGCCTTATGAATTGCAATACCTTTTTTAAAACATTACACTTCTGTAAACACCCATATTCTTCCTGGATGGCCAAAAACATTTAAAAACTTGTCCCAATGGTAGCACAGAGGTTCTGGCTAGGTCATGGCATAGGTCATGTCAGAGGTTCTGGTTAGGTCGTGGCACAAAGGCAAGGACACTTAGTTTTCTTTAGTGACTTGACTTCATCAGTGAGAGTAGCCAAGCTGCGTCCATGTATGGCTTTTTAAGTGGACCAGTACCTCACCTTGTGCTCACAGTCCGAACTCCTGAGAACTGAAGTAATGTGATCACAAAATTTGGACTGAGAGAAATCATACTTGCCTCAGACACTAAGGGACCCTCTGGCAGTATCTCTTTAGTGTAACAGTAGCTGAGTGTTCCCTCATGCCTACCTTTTTCACTGCTTAGCAGTGATACTCCATTGCAGTACTCATAGAATTGTAGAACTGTTTAGGTTGGAAAAGATGACTGAGATCATTGGTTCTGGCCATTAACCTAACACTGCCAAGTCCACCACTAAACCGTGTTCCTAAGTACCATACCTACACATCTATTAATACCTCCAGGTTTGAGGACCCCACCACTTTTCTGGACAGTCTCTTCAAAACTTTGACAACCCTTCTGGTGAAAAATTTTTTCCTAATATCCAACCTAAACTTCCTCTAGCACAATTTGAGGCCATTTCTTCTCAGCCTGTAGCTTGCTACTTAGAAGAGGTTGACCCCCAGCTGGCAATAACCTCCTTTCAGGGAGTTGTAGAGAGTGATAATATTTTCCCCAGAGCCTCCTTTTCTCCAGGCCAGACATCCCCAGCTCCCTCAGCTATTTGTGCTCTAGACCCTTTTCCATCTTTACTACCCTTCTCTGGGCATGCTTACCTTTTTTTCCTTTTTGCTTTAGATTGCAGTTAGCAGTGTTCCCTCCTTCTTATTCTCCATCTCTGCAGATGTGTAAGGTCTTGTTTATGGCAAAAGAGCTTAGAAAAAGGGCATTTATTTAAAGGAGAAGGTAGGACCAGAAGTGTAGCAGACCTTTTTTCTCACAAAACATGCAAAGAGTCTTGCTGCCCTTTACAAAGAGAACAAGTCATTCTGCCTTTTCAAGGTGGAAAAATTACATTTGGAGAACTGGGACAGAGACCTCAGTTTCACTTAGATGTGCAGAGAGGTTGAGAACCTGACAGTTCTTGAGACAACATCATGCTGGTGTTCCCCTACTTACAGGCGCTACTTTAGCACCTTTTGTCAATACTGATTGACCAAATTGCAAGGAGGGGTCTTAGAAACACAACTTGCTACCCTGGGATTCCTTCTCTATGGGAGAACTCCAGCATTGCAGAAAATTAGGTCTTTGCAGAGTGGCTGTCTAGTGGGGGATGAATAGTATGGTTCAGAAATGTTTTCAATGGCAGTTCTTCACAGAAGGAAGCTTCACTAGACTGAGCTCTGAGGCTGTGTATTTGGTTAAGACACTGCAAGATAATCTTTTTTATTTTTCATCTTTTTTTAGCCTTTGTAGCAGAAATGTTAATTTTGTTGGCAGCCACAGGACTGAGTATTTAAAAATCCTTTCTTCAGATCTGAAGTGACCCTCTTCCTGCAGTAGACATTGCTTTAGCAAGAGTCATGTGTTCTTAAGAACATCTTTTGTATCTTGCAAAGGAGTGAGAGGCAGGGGACAACTGGGGAAAATGAAGTGAGAAGCAGTCACTTCAAGTGCTTCTTGAGCAAGCAGCAGTTAACAGTGAGCATAGTGATTTAGTTGTTATCTCAGTGCTCTTGCTTTCCATAAACAAGACTTTATTTTGATATACATATTTGGATAATATTAAAAGAATTCAGGGAATCCTATCAGTTTCCATAAGAGTTTTGCTTGAGGAATGGAGAATGGGATTTATGGCATTTTTCACAGTAAATCATGAGTATCAGTAGTGATTCCAGGAATTAAGCAGGAACTATAACATCAAGATTACAACAGTTTACTGAACTCTATGCAGGGATAGTTGGGGTAGTTTCACAATATGTAAAAAAATAATTGGCAAAACCACCACTTTTTATTGCCTGATTACTGGCCTGAGCTATTGCATGTGCTTCAGCTGTCTTAAGTTAACCAAAAACTCTGTTTCCTACCCTGGGCTGCTAAGTAAATAAACATGGAAATAGTGACATATGTTCTCCATCTGCACAGTCATGTGCTATTATCTTCAGTGCTCAGAAATGTTACTTAATAGGAGTATAATCACTGTTGTTGAAAAGTATACTTAATGATGAAAATAAGGGATGTGGAAAAGAGGCCAAGTTTGGCACCTAATGCAGTAGTGACAGTTTATTGAGGGTCTGGCAGAAATAGCTTCTCTTTCCTGTTTATAATAACTTTTACTTGCTGCATTCCCCAACTGTGTTTGAGCACTGGAACTACTCTGATCTTCAGAAAAGGAGGCAGAAATAGGTATCTGGCTTTTTGGGGTTTTTTTTAAACTCCAGGATCATATGCACAGAAGCTGTTGGGAGTGGGTGTTGGAAGCAACAGCAGAAAAGGAGTATTTCTCATTAGACTATTATTCAGGAATGTACAGGGCTCTGTTAATATTTTGCCAGAGAGAAAATTCACAGTTTTTGTACCAATGAGAATGAGAAAATCTGAGGATATGGAGTCTCTTGACTACTGCTGGATTCCCTATACAACTTGCTTCTACCAGGAAAGCCAGTTTGCTCATTCAGTTTGAGCAGAGAGTAATTTTTGGTTACATTATTAAGTCCCAAGAATCACTGAACACAAAACTGTTCAAGTTGCTGAACATAGTGGAAATGGGTTTTGAACCACCAAGCACATTCTTCACTGCAGTGACCTATCAGTGCTGTGAAGCTTGGGGTACGTGCTTTGTCGGCTTCTAAACCCTCTCCCTTATTTTGTTATACTGAGCAATCCCAGGAGAAGGTGATGTGTTGTGTTAGCTGTAACATGAGACTCTTGCTCCCTGCTTCTGGAAGAAAGTGTAGCTATGCTGAGCAAGTGCTGGCTGGATTGTGGTAACTGCAGCATGTCCAAGGGGTCGCAGGCAGTGGAGATTATCACTTCTGTCCAGATTCCTCTGGGTGTAGCACATTAGGAGTTGTTAAAGAATGAGTTTTTTCATCCCAGCTCAGACTTCTCTCTTGCCAAGTAGTCCATCTTTCAAGCTGTGGATAAAGGAATTCTATTTCTTGTTTCCCAGTGTGTGCCTCTAGCTCTCAGAGCAGTTAGCTGAGCGGCATAGACTGCAGCCCAGGGGAGCTTTTCCACTCTTCCGTATCTAACAGCCATCACTTGGGATCTGGCCTAGGGATCATTTTAGCCCTTTAGGCACCAGTTGCTGATTATTAGTCCTTCTTCTTAGGGAGGTAGGTGGTAGATTTTGCAAATATGTCCTTTTCTTGTCCTTCTCTTTTCCTTCTTGACCCAGAACCCTTTCTGAAAGGGTAAAAGGACAAGAAGAGTTATTTGATGCATGGTACAATGGTTAGACCAGGTCTAGAGAACCCTGGGCTTCCAGTGCCTTCAGACAAGACAGATACTAGATCTCTCAAACAGGTATTTTCTCAACTATGTGTAGCACAAACAAAACGTGTGGATTGTCTATAATGAATTTTTTTTTACATCACTCTGTCTGTTTTTGGGGGGGGGGGTTTAAATTTGCTTTTCTAAAAACGATTGTGTAACTTCACAGCAATAATGGCAAACAAGTGCATCTAGGACAGGATGGCGATGCTCTTTTCCAGTGTTTATATACTTAAATTGCAGGAAGCTATCCAGGGCACTTAGAACAGTACTATTTAGAGTAGCATATGCTATCACATCAGCAGTGATCAAGGTTTGCTGAGGAATGTGTGTCTGTGATTATGATAAATACTATGTCCAAAGAAGCCTATTGTATAGCAGTGCTGCTCTGAGCAAAGCATTTTCAGAATTTATTGGATTTCCCCTTTTGTATAAGGGTCTCACTGTGCATGAAGTTTTAGACATAAAACCTTCACTTGCCTGCAAATAAATTCATAAATAATACTTATTTGCATAGCAAACTTCACAACATTAACTGAGTTAACTTCCCAGAAAAAGCCTTTTTGTAGTTTTGGAATTAATTTTACACTTTTAGCACTATAGCTTCTAGAAATACGTGAGGACATGAGAACATACATCAATATTCAAGGCCTAAAAATCAGTAGTGCTGGTGTGAACTGGTATCTGTAGCTGATAGGCATATGTATGTTTGGGTATCTCCTCCAAATATATCACCATGGCTGGATTTTATGTCCATGCAAACAGCAAACCTGTAACTGTCTATAACGCAGCAAGACTTAAACCCAAAGAGCTTCATTTCAATACATGAGTGCCTTTTCTGTATATAGGTACTGCACTTTTCTGTATATAGGTACTATAGGTTGTCAGGATCTATCTTGTGAATTTGTTGTTTGAATGAAGCATGGGTAGGCTTCCTCTAAAGTTACAATACAGTGCATAGAATCTGGATTTTTATTCTTATTCTTAAGTAAGCCACATGCTTTGAAACAAAAAGAAAAGTTACCTTCTGTAAAAGTATATGTAGTAATCTTTATCAGTAGTCTTTATTTTTATGATTGTAAAACATTTATAATACATCTCACAGCTCTGTGTCCCTGCAATGCAAGTGTGGTTCAAGTATGAATCTGTTTAAGGCACTCACCAAGCTTTAAACATATAATACTTGGCCTGCTTTTTAAAAAAAGTTTTAAAAGTGGGCATAAATGGATTGTCTGTATATTCTCAATACTGCTGCTATGACCAAGGAGGGTATTTTGCATTCAGAGTCATTGCTTTGCAGTAATCCTGTGTAAATGTGCTGGCCCCAAGCTACCCAGAGATGCTCAGCACAGGCAGCCCTCCTTGTGGAGAAGTTTCTTGTTGGCATCCTAACTTTTAAAAGCTGTGGTGTCTCTTGGGCTTATATTCTTCAAGCAGGCAGATTGTTCTCCACACCGCGTATGCTTGCAGTACTAGGATGGGATGCTCACCCAAGGACTGGATCTCCTTCCAGGCAACATCTTCTGCCTCATGGGAGGGGATCCAAGATTCTCATTTTCATCAAGAAAAAGTTTTTCTTCTCAAAGTTTGTTATGACTGTTTGAAGTCCTTAAAAATCTAGAGCTAAATCATCTCTAAGTGTCATGGCAAATGCTGCAGCCTACTTGGTAGTGGAATATTGCAATTTCGCTGTCTGTAACCTCAACTGTAAGGTCTGAGTGAACCATCCTCTATGTATCATGTAGAGACACAGCTAAACTTCTGAATTGTTTCAGCCTGCTGCCCTTGCTTTAGAGGAAATTTGTAGAACCACTAAGGAGATGGAGCAAAATACATCAAACAGGAACAGACATCTAGCTTGTTAAATTGCTAATCATGTTGCTTTGAGAAGGATGCTTAAAAAATACTGACAAAGAGCAGATGGATGAGCAGGCTCAATGCTGTCTGAAATTAATGCAGAGCACATGCTGGGGATAATAGGAGATGTTAAAGAGCTGGAGAACATGCTATGACTTAGAAATCTTTCCCTGATTCCTACACGTAAAGGCAAGCTCAGGGTTTTCCTTTGCAGTCTTTGTACAAGTCATACAAGTCAAATGTTTAACTAAAGCCACTTTCTTGCCTATTTTTTGTAACCCTAGCATGCTCCTGCCTCGTTTTCTTTTTTTTTTCTTTTGTAGTATCATACCTGTTGCAAACTGCAGAAAGGTAGATTACTGTATCTGCTAGAAGTTTAGATTTGCTTTTCTTTATCTTTCTAAAAGCATTTCATAATCATGATGTGGCCAACCTGAAAAATCTACCATATAGAGGATCTTAAGAAAAACCATCTTCCAAGATAATTAAAATGTGACAACAAATTTCTGGACATAATCTCTACAACAGAGAGCCCGTTGTGTGGAAAGTCTTTGAGCAGCAAGCTTAAAGATCTTTGTGTGCGGGTTCAGTGAAGTATATTTTAGAGGTTGTGGTGGTCTGTAATCCTACTGGCCCAAGCTGAGAATGGCCCATAAAACGGTTACAGCAATAGCCAAGAGATGTTGCAGCGAAATGCATGGAGATTGCAGAGGACTGGGGAGTTCCATGAAGCTATGGCATCCCATGTTATTCACATTCTTCCATTGCAGAGGTCACTCACACATTAAGTGTGCAACAGCAGCAGCAGAAAGGTTTTGGAAGCAGGAGGGAGGTTTGAGCAACACTGTATGCTAGTACTGCAGGACATCCCAAACTCATCTTCCGCTGCAGCAGTAAGTAGGAAAGTGTCAGGAAGTCTTTGACTGCTCAGTGTGGAATGGGGATCTCCGTTTCCTCTGTGACACTGTGGCTTCTCCTTGTACAGTGTATTTTATTTGGCAGGCTATTTTCAAAGGAAATTCATAATAGCCTCTTGTTCCTCCTGCTACTTCTAAGAGAGGACGTGCTTGGCGCTTAAACAAATTTGATTGCGTAGTACTCTGTCATGTTGAGAGATGCAGATATGAACATAGAAAGATGTAGCACATGATAGATACTGTACTGTAACTTCTCTGTATATCCTTCATTATTAAGGTTTTAATTCCCATTTCGTAAAATAACTAAGTTTTATTGTCAGGTCTATTCATGGTAGCAAATTTAAAACATGACTAATGGCAAAGACAGCTGCCAGAGCACTTTTTTCACAGGTATTCATGGTGTACTCTGATTCTGCAACATCTGTGTTGAGTACCTATCCATGCAATCAGTGTCACAAATATAATTACAATATCATAAACACAACTTGATTAAATGAAAAACTAGGCTTTCTTTCCTCATTGAAGATGTTTGGAGACTGAGTTATAAAGACTATTTGAGATTTGCATAGAGGTGTCATTTCATTTAGGCTTTACACTTCTGGGGAAAAAATGAGAATTACGGACTACAGTTATCAGAGTAGCTGTGTATGAATAGAGCTCAGGTTGATGCAGGAGAAAGCAGGATATTGCCTAGCTGATTCCTGCCATATCCCACAAAAGATAAACCCTTAATCGGATGCTTCATTAGCATAAAGTGTGGAAAAAATGCTCATACCAGGGATTACTTAGTAGAGGTAGTTAGTGGGAGAAATTATGCATTGAAGAAAATACAAAATCCCTCAAATTAATCTTTGAAATACATGGAGTTTGAGTCTCCTCTCTCTTAACACTGGGATAATTGAAGAATAATTCCATTTCAGTGACTTAGAGCACTAGTGTAGTTGGGGAGGAAATTGAGTTTGCCTGCTCTCCCAGGATTTTGAAAGTTTTACATTTTTAAGGCAGAAATGTTTATCTTTAAAATTTTTACTTGTACTTTTAGAGGAAAAAATGTGATCCTGTGTCACAGAGTAGAAGAATCCTTTGCCACATAATCTCCACCTGTTTAAGTCCAGACTGGAGTCTTTATGCCATTGTGAGGGTTCAATGCTGACTGGCTTAACTTTGCTGCTGGCTTTAGCATTTGCAGTGTTAAAGAAGCCAAACTGGATAATATGTAGTAATTGTTTAGTGAGTCTTTGAAATAAGCCTTTGTTTATGTTGCCACTTTTACAACATTAAATTCTTCTTGTGTGAAGATTAAAATGTCAGTTATTTCATTACTGTAGGAAGGCAGAACAGAGTTCTTACTAAATTTGAAAGTCTGTTCATTAATTTTTAGTGGCCTTTTCTAGCATTCTATCATTTAGATTCAAACAACATCTTGACACATAGTTATGCTGTCAATATGGTTTGTTGTCCAAAATGTTTTTCTGTCTGCCCTGTGGGTCTTCGTTTCTAGCAAACCCCTGTCATATTTCTTTTCTAGTGTTTTCTTTTCTATGTGCGACTTAAGTGTAAGTAAGAAAGTGCATTCCACTGGTGGCCCAAGATGTCATCCAGCCCAGTAACGTTCAAAACCAGAAGAGACATGCTGGATTTCCTTACAATTTTTTGGTTAGTTATATACTCTAGGAGAATATATCTGAGGAGGAAAATGCAGGAGGCGTGCTGAAGTAAGCATTCATTATCATTTCTGGTCAGAAAGTTATTGCACTGTCATTACTACAGACAATAGAATCTGCATGTGAGTTCTTGACGAATATCTACCATTTTATGAAAGCAGGTTGTTGATGACAACTTCCATGTGAGCCATCTTTGTGTGCTTGTGGAATTTGGGCCTTGTGCTTGTTTGAGTTAGCACATTAATCCCTGCTTCCAGATATCCTCTAACAAAGAGGTAATCCTCTGGTGTAACTCAGTGTTCACTATTCTGGTCTCAAGAGGAGAATTACATCAAACAAAAAGCATTTCCTTGCTCCCCCCCCCCCCCGTCACTACTGGGCAGAGAACAACATGGTTCACATATAGAAATTCTCTTTTTTGTTGAGGAAATCATGTATGCAATGTGGACATGAGTGTCCTCTCTGTTTAAAGGCTGATACTCTTAAAATTGTTTTCCCATTTTTCAATTCTTGCCTCTTTTTGTCATTCTTGACAGTGATGGATTGGTGCTTATTTACACTGGGGTTTATTCACACACTGTTCTGAGGCTTTTTATACCGTGACATTGCTGGAAAGGGGAAGCAAATGTCAAAAAAAATTTTAATTGTTTTTACGGATTAGCACCAAAGAACATGATCTCTCTCTGTAGTCATTTTTTTGCTGGCATAGAGTTGCTAACTGCATGCTGGTGACAAGAATGAAATTTGATACTGCTTGATCCGTGGAAAAAATTACTGACTGTATGATCAGTCATGGATTGAGCCACGTGTGCTCCTCAGATGTGCTTTTCCCTTAAGCTCTGGCTTACCTTTGAATCCATCACTGAGTGTGGAGTTGTGCCATGATGTAGTGCTGGCTGGGATGGGCCTGCAGTCTAGCTGGGTCAAGTGTGGACAGTCTAGAGCAGATGGCCAGGGCTCTGCTCATCCACAGCTGATTTTGAATGGTTTTAATATGAGCTGAGGCCAGGCTAACCTCTGCGACTGTGATGGAAGTGCACTATTCTTAAACCATCTCTTCCACATCTCAGGATAGACTGTGTGATCTCACACACTCAAAATATCTCTGTAAGCCAGTGCTTTCTGGCAAAGATTCTGATTGTAACTTGTGTGGAGTTTTGTAGTTTGAATATGTCTAGGGTATATGTGGGATCAATGAGCAGGGATTCAGACTTGAAAAAATTCTATATAACAAGCCAGGTTAGAATATAGCTCAACCTCATGCAAAGGCAGTGATAAGCTTTTGAAGCATACAAAAAGAATGAGGACATTTGGGGAAACACATTTTTCTCAGTAGAGACATTAATAACCATTTTAACAGTGTTATTTACCTCCTGCTGCTTGACTGGAAAGAGCAAATTGTAAGTGTGATTTCAGAATTAATAATTTTCTTCAAAGCCAGACTGATTCAAAGCTCTAAACAAATTGCTGGGTTTATTGTTTAAAATGCTCACATCATAGAATGGGTGATTATTTTTATCCCATATTTCTCAAAACAGAAACTTTCTGCTGGTTTTTTCATCTAAGGTGAGGTTGAAAGGAGGAGAGAAATTAGGTTTGGGGTTTGTTAGTTTATGGTGGGGGATTTTTTGGAATGAAACACCAACGTCATTTTATATGCCATGGAAAAGGCAGAGACTAATTTACTTCAACTGACATATGGAGGGCTGCACTGTCATAGAGCAGGTCCCCTGTGATGCTTCATTTTCACTCTTTCCTGTATCTTCTTGGATGCACTTCATCACTTTGTGCTGGATACAGTTTTAAAAAGAATGCACAGAGACTTCCACAGAGTGCCATATGGAAGTATTTCAGAGATTTCAGAGTAATACCTCTGATACTCTGATCATCTAAAGCAGGAGACAATATTTCAGAGTCATGTGATGTCAAGATGGGAGTTTCTGCACAGAGAAAGGAAAGAAGCAGTAGAAGTCCAAGAGGATTGTCTTGGATGGGAAGAACAGGTGCATTATAAAAAACAGACTTTTTTTTCAAAATACTTTTCTGAAAATCCCAAACCAAAAATTAAAAAATCCCAGCTCTAAATCTGATTGGATTTTTCTGCCCTATTTCCTTCCTGAAATGATTTATTTTGTACTTATATCCCTTACTGCAAAGGCTCATTGTCTCTTTAAAAGTGTGTTTAAAATAAAAATTTTTGAATCCAAATTACAGCACCCAAAATTGCTTCTTTCCTGGAAGCAGCTCAGTTGCTTTCTTCAAAAAAAAAAACCACACACAGTTTTCTGAAAAGCAAACAAAAGTATTTTCTCTGGAACCTATCCAAAAAAACCATCCTCCTTCTGGAAAGTACCACCTGTTCATATTGGCTGATTTTTTTTGAGGTATATTCCATAAAACTTGGCTTATGAAACTCAATTCTCTCATGACAGATGAGGAAAAAGGAGAGTGGATTTTCTTTTGTCTTTGTATTCTTTTTTTTTTCCTCCAGTTGCCTAGAAAGCAGTAAGTTTTCATTAGTAAGACAATAGACAGAGTGTCTTAGCATCTAACGGGCAGAAAAGACAAAGCTGGTCTAACATCTACCAAAGCAGAGACTAATACTGCCAGAATGTCACAACTCCAGGAGATACAGCTCCACAGGAGAGACCAGCTCCAGAAGCAGGGCACACCTAACTGTGTAAGGAGGAAGTCACTTGAGCTGTTTATGGCTGTACAGTTCTTTTTACCATGCAAAGCTACATCAAATGCTGCAAATTGACTGTACTGAGGGGAGCATATGAGAGCCTGACCTGCAGTCTGCAGGAGAAAATGTGGCCATTTGGTTGACAGTGAAGTTAATGGAGAGAGAGCTTTTTTGGTTGGGTTTCAGTGTTAATATTGCATAACCTTCTCAGAATATTTTCTGAATTTTCATTAGGAGTTACATTTTTCAGAAGAAGTGTCTTTGAGTTCCATTTCAAGTGGTAATCTTGTCAATCAAAACTTCAGTTTAGCAGCATCTATTGATTAGTCCCTCCCCTAATTCATATATCTTGTGAAAGAAACACAAATAATTACAGAGATTTCCTGAAGAATAGAATTCAAGGCAAAGAGCAATAAGACTCAGAGTTTTCAAGCCAATCTGAAGTTCTCTGGTGAGAGGTGCCTTTTCCCTATGCATTTTCCCTGCATTAGGAAACATCACCTGAATGTTTTTAAAGCTTGTGTGTGTAGGTGCACAGAATTAAAAATATGAAATGCAATATAAATGAGTGCAAAATCTTCAGAAGTAGTTGCTTTAATTAATCCCTTCATTTTTGGTGCCTCGCACATTTCCGCACATCTAGTATATAGACCATATATATCATATGGGGGTTTTGCTGGCTTGTATTAGGTTTTTATGATGAATCTGTATGCGTTAAACATCTGTGTAGTTTTGAATGTAGTTAAGTCTGAACTAATTTTTTACACTTCTGAATCAAGAATGTCTTCATAAGATCTGCACAGGTTTTGTCAGTGTGTGTCTTCTGGGACTGGGTTTCTTTTCAAGATGATTAATCATGGATTTAATGTCAGTCCCCGGACAGTCACTGTAGATAACTCCACTGAGTCTGGTAGGCATTACTTGAAACCTCTTAACAGCTCTGCAGTACTTTAAGTGGAGAATGCTCCTGCCCTAAGTGACACTGAATATATAGATGAATAATGTAAAAAGAGTAAAGCAACACACCTGAACAAATCTGCTAGGTGAAAGGTGAATGTCCTGAACTCATTTCTGTTTTCTTTTGCTGAAAGCTTGTCCACCAGGAACATACAAGCCTGAAGGTTCACCAGGCGGAATCAGCACTTGCATCTCATGTCCTGATGAAAATCATACTTCTCCACCAGGAAGTACCTCCCTTGGGGACTGTACATGCCAGGAGGGATATCGTGCTGTAGGACAAACCTGTGAAGGTAAGTGTTTCCATCCAGGAACAGAATACCCCTGGAATGCACAATGCAGTGCTGGGACAATTTTTTTATGTGGCTTTGTGCTGTGAGGGTCATGTCAAATTGCATGCAAGATTTTCTCTGTTGTTCCAAACCAGAAAAAATGCCAAGGTGCAAGCTGAGTTAGAAATTTAAAAGGATTGTTTTCCTTCAGTGTCCTGTTGCCCTCCAGCTAGTAACCACTTTGTTGTGGCTGTTTGATTATTTAGTTGTTCACTGCCCTGAACTGAAGCCCCCTGAAAATGGTCACTTTGTCCAGAATGTCTGCAACAATTACTTTAATGCTGCCTGTGGAATCCGATGCAAAGCAGGATTTGATCTTGTGGGAAGCAGCATCCGGCTTTGTCAACCAAATGGGCAGTGGTCTGGATCAGAGGCTACTTGCAGAGGTATGTGTTTGAAAAGTATTTTTTCTGTTGTTCGTTCAATACAGTGGTGTTCTCTACTCACTACATTGTTGGGTGTGCAGATCTGATCCTGGTAGTCCTTGTGTGAAAGAAAGTTCCAAAGGCTGGCTGCCACCCCAATCACTCTGTTTCCCTCCTTTCTAAAATGGAAGGAGGACTTCTACAAAGGAAAAAGCAGAGCAAGATTTACTAAGCAGACAGTCTTTTGCAAGTGAATATACAGTCACCTTCCTTAAATCTCTCTTCACCTCTCTCCACCTAATTTCTGTGAATTTAGTATCTACATTGTGTAAATCCAGTGAACCTACCAAGTACTTAAATATGTAACAAGACCTTGTCACATGGCAGTTTTAGAACATCCACCAGACTCTCGGCTTAGAGGGGCATTGGTGCTGGGAGACATTAGCCATGGAAGAATTCCATTTTGCTTTCTTACAATTTCTTCTTACCAAAAATAGGAAAGCTTGGGACTTGAGCAGGGTCTTCAGAAGAATTTTGAGTGGAATTTCAATTATAATATCCTAGAAGTTCACTATAGAAGAATGCCAGCCAGAAAAAAATAGGTGTGAAAGGGAGAAGATATAAGAAAGAGCATCCTGAAAAATGTTAGTTCTGGATTTTCTGATAGGAACAGAGATTTGTTTTGCTATTATTTGTCTCTACCTGAGGCTGGGTTTTTGATGGTTTAGAATGAAAACTGCAATTCCATGTCTGTATATCTGGTATGTCTTCTAAGGAGAGACTGAAAAAGAATAAACCAGGTAGAAGCCCTTATCTCCTCAACAGCCACAAGATGCAGTTTGGCATGTTTAACTTGATTTTAATGCCCCTGACATTAATGTGCTGCCCTGAAAGCTAGTAAATTAAAAGCCATCAGCTCATTCTGTAACTCTTGCCCTGGCCTTGGATTGATCTTTGGAGGCATTAGCACTTCATGACAGTACAGCAAACACTGCAGCCCTGAAAGAAACAGCAACTTATGGTTCTGAAAGGAGGAATCTGAGCTAGAGATTGGTCTCTTGGGACATTCTTCCTATAGCAGTTTACTTCTGCCTAGATTTGCAGGACATTTCTTCAAATAGTTCTGGAAATCTTAGGTTTCCTTTTTAGCTTCCAGTGACAAGAGGCAGGAAGGAGAAGCTTTCAATGGAAAATAAATTGCTGGCCAGTAACATGAGGGTATCTTGAGTAGCAGAACTTGGAGCTGTGGGCTTTCCAGCAGTCAAAACATAGACAGAAGATGCATGCTGCTTCAGGCAGACTGGGATATTGGGGGACCCACTGTCAAAGCTTCTGTCACACAGGAGCCCCTTGTGCAAAAAATCTGGGAAAAGCTGCAGTCAGCCACAAAGAAGTGATCCTTCATCTTCTCTTTCATGGAGAAGTGGAAGATTCTAGTACTTGAAAATCTTGCTAGAGCATTTAAAGGAATTCACCTACTTGGTGTTGGGGTGTGATCTTTCTTTAACAGGGAATTTGGAAGGTTGGGGGAAGGCACTGAGATACTGTCTTGATATTGAGCTAATATCCTTTGAAGCATTGGAAGAATATATTTTTGCTTTTTTTGTGCCGTTGTCCATCATACTCAAGACTTCCAGTTTAAAAAAAAAAGTATTTAAAATCCTACTGTTACATGTGCTAGATCTGCTAGTCTTGATTCACTCAGGCTATGAAAGGGAGAAAGATCAAAGGCATGGTTTATAGCCATCTTGTTAATCCCAGGAGTATTTTATCACATAAATTAGGAAGGGAGAGTGAAGGAAAATCCCTTTGCACTGCTTTGGATTTTGACATTAAATACTCCTCAGTTCTTTTTCTAGCTAAAATCTGCTGTGCTATTAGAAAGTGATTAATGCACTCATATGTCATGCAATTAACAGCAACCTAGGAAAAAAACAACTGCAAACCATATATTTAATCAAGAACAATTTATTAGGAAAAACCCCAGAGCAAGCAGAATATACTCTATTGTTGTTACTGTTTTCACTGGCTTTATGGAAATGTTTCTTGGTCATGGAAAATATGTTACTGATAAGAGGGTGGGTTGTTGTTTAATGCTTGGAACCATGACTGAGGTAACCTGGGCTCAGTTACAGGTTTGTGCCAGAGCCATGCTGAGACACTAAGTGTGAACACTGAAACACTTGAGGAGGCAAGAGCACTGCAGCTGTGTAGTCCTTCCAGAAGAAATGTCTAGACAGCAGGTAGTGAAGGGACTGCCTTCTCTGTAGGCACATTAACATTGCCAAGAGTGTCCTCAGTATCTTAATTCATTTAGGCTTCCTAAGTAGTAGAGTTTGGTAGAATTTGCTTCTTTTTATTGCAGATTGGGTATTTCTATTTCTGTAGATATCTTAAGAGAGCAAGCCTACTTTCTTGTGTATGAAAGATGTGAGATTCAGCTGTAAACATGTTTTTCTTACTCCCCCTACTAGAGTTAAGATACAGCATATTACAAAGCTGCTCTGAAGCTCAGAGCGCCTCTCACAAAATGGGCCTTTCAAGATCATTTTTAAATATGCTTCCTAAAGAATGCCTGTGTATATGCAAGAACAAGAGTAGTAATAATTTCAGAGAGTAAAAGTGAGAGAGTGGTAATATAAGGATATATTAGGTACATCTGCATGGCTTATTTTGCTTCTTTCTCATCCCATATACATAGTTTTTGCTACAAACTTTTTTTCCCTAGGTGTCACCATAGCTGTTTAAAAAAAAGAAGACATTATTTAATATGTGTTGTTTGTAGCTTTCAGAGGCTTTGTAGTTACTGACATTTATGGAGCTGGCTTTCATTTGAAGGAGCATTCACGCCACATGCCCATTAATTAGTTTGAGGTGCCTAGTGGTGTCCACTTGTATGCAGAGTAAACAATTACTGGAGAAAGGAGAGGCTGCCAAGTTGGTTTCCCTTTGAGTGTGTTTCTAGAGGAGATCACATTTTGCCTTCTACCTGGCACCAGCAAGATTAGGTTAATTGGTAAAATCAGCTTCCCAAAACACAGCAGAGAAGTTGTCCAGCTCTCTGAAGCCACCCGTCACCAGAGGTTGCTCTCCTGCCAGCAAGGTAAACAGAAGCTGTGGAAAACAATCAAATGAGAAAGGATTTCATGTTGTGAGGAAGGGTTGAGAGGCTGGGAGAGCTGGACCTGTTTAGCCTGGAGAAGACTGAGAGTAGATCTTACCATTGTATATAAGTATCTGAAGAGGAGGGAGCCAGGCTCTTCTTGGTGGTGCCAAGCAATAGAACAAGAGGCAGTGAGCAGAAGCTGATGCACAGCAAGTTCCACCTGAGTATGAGAAAGAACTTCTTCACAGTGAGAGTGACTTGAGTACTGGAGCAGGCTGCCCAGAGAGGTTGTGGAGTCTCCCTCACTAGCAAGACTCAGAACTGTCTGGACAGAACCCTGTACAATGTGCTCTAGGATGACCAACGTAAAGCAGAGAGGTTGGACTAGATATGCTCCAGTGGCCCCTTCAAACCTTAGCCATTCTGTGGGTTTAAGGAAATGTGGTCTTCTTGATTATATTTTCGAGCAATCACACCATTTGCCCTCATGGTTTTTTTTATCCCTCTTTGAACATACTGAACAGTATCTGCCAGCTTCAGCTGAGATCAGTTTTAAATCAGAGTTTTCAACTCATTTTGGAAAGTCAGTGGCTGGTTATTGGGGTATCGTGATCATCACATACTCATGTCCAGACAGTAGGTGTATACAGCTTAGCTATTTGAGGGACCCAAAGGCCAGGCAGTGTGTATGTAGTTCAGAGTTTTGTCTGGACGGGATCAAGGGCAAAAATGCTGGAGCATGAGATCCTAGCTTAAAAGGATCTGCACTGAAAAGGCCATACAAAGGAAAGAGGTCCTACTATAAAATCTTGAGGTTGTGACATTGAAACAAAGAACATAAATCCAGTTCATACTAGTGCTACTTTTTTGTTACTGTGATCATTCATCTCTTTTGGGATCAATCTTAATTACAGAGTAATTTTGTGCTAGATTGCAGCATCAGGATTCAGTAGTAAAACCATAAGACAATCTGATGATCACTCTTCACTTCCCTGCTTCCCTTTCTGCACACACATCCTGCACAGGACTGCATTCTCCTTGGAGTCACACTGCTTTCAGTGTTTGCAAGACATTACAGGAGAAAAGCCTCTGTGCTGAGCAGCAGCCAGGACTGTCTCCATGCCTGATACCTGAAAGGGTCTCTTTTGTCTCAGCAACAGCCTGATTTGTTCCTTTTCATCTCTCATGGACCTGGTATACAAGCCGTATAAGTTCCTTCCTCCTCTCTCTGTCTCCGTCAGCATGCTGAGCATCTTCTTATTTGCTGAGGCTTACCCCTGTCTGTATTCCGTGAATGCAGTCCAGAGTGCCTGAGAACACTCCTGAGTACCAGGGCACTGTCATCTGACCTGTTCATAAGCTCTTAGCCTGTTGCCTGGTGTGTTCTCAGCCCATACCAGCCTGCCAGTTGGAAATCCCCCAAAGAACTCTCAGGCGTTGTTAGAAACTAGGAACTCCCAAGGACACACAATTTTCCACAGGATTCCATATGCCTGCAGCTGTCCTCTTTTGAAGGCATTACCAGCTCAGGCCCCACACTGTGTGCCAGATGCACAATTAGTTTGTTAGCCTGGACTTATGTCAGTACTTATGTGAACTTGGAAGTGTGTGCCCAGCCTCATACATTTATTTCATGTAAGACTGTTTCCGGAAGAGGAAGGTATCAAGCCTTTGAAAAAATCTGCTCTGTACTAGCTCTATTCCCTAAATTCGTACAAGTTACTGTAACTAATGTACAAGATGGTATCTCTCCCACCTCTGAAAAACTGGGCAAAGTAGTGTAACTCCACTGATACTCAGTGCTCAGACTGAACTGGTGTTTTTTTCCCTTTGCAGTTCGAACGTGTCCCAGACTTCGGTCTCCTCAACACGGACACATTAATTGTTCAACAGCGGATATTTCCTATAAGACAGTATGTTTTGTGACCTGCAATGAGGGCTATGAAATTGAAGGAAACAGCAAACTCACCTGCCAGGGAACCTCTCAGTGGGATTCAAAGGAGCCAAAGTGTGTGGGTAGGTATCTGACCTAACTCTCTCTGTTCATGTCAGAGCACAGCCTTTTCCAACATGCTGACACAGATGAGAAATTCTCCATATTTTGATAACTGGTGAAGCTAAGCTACAAATGAGAATTTTTGTATGGATGTTTTATACCGATCTTAGAAGCTGGGGAAGGGCAAAGGAATTTGTAAATGGAGAAAGTGGACAGATTGTCATTTAAATCCCACATGGACTGCTGATTACTGAAAGGTTGTTGTGTCTCATTAGTGTCAGACACTGTCACACAGTGTGTTACAAGAAACACAGAAGCAGTAGGTCTATGCTAGGGATTGAATATGAACAACCAGTACTTTGAGTTACCATCATAAAGCTAAAGTTGATCTGCAGGCAAGGACTAGCTTATGTTAGCCAGGCCCTGTGTAAACCACCCGAGTAAAGGTGCAGTAGTTGTCACTTTTGCTGGACTCACAACAAGGAAATAAGAGATTACACAAGTTAGGAACTAAGCACCTCTGAGTCAGAATTCAGAGGTCACCCCAGCTGTGCAGGGATAGCTAGGCATGTACTGCTGTTCCAGAAATAAAGGACTATATATTTCAGAATTATCCATTTAGGACTAGTGACAGGTCTTGAATTAACTTTGAAAAGTAAGATGATGAAATACAGTTGAAACACTTTCAAGCACAGGCTGAAGGAAAAAAAAAAATAAGCACAAGTCTAAAATCCAGCAATTCAGAAGCTGATCCAGTGCTGACTAAAGTCAGAGTGAAGTATATGTCACCTGGATCCAGTAAATACAATGGCAGTAGGGTGACTTCATTTGAACCTGTGGCTATTTCTTTACTGTTTTATTGCAGTCTTAAAAATGTGGACTTTGTGTGAGACAAGCATAAATTTCTAACTGTAAGTACATTCTCTAAAACGATGAAAATAATCCACAAGAATTAATTTAACAAGATGGTTTGCTAAGAGATCCTAATCTTTCTTCTCTTAAAATCAGTGGAAAAACTTCAATTAACTTCAAAAGGAAGGGCCCCTGAAATCTGGTTGGAATATTATAATTAGAAGATTAACCATATTCATCAGTTGAATTCATCCTTCTTAGCTTAGCATTTTGATTAATAAAATCCAGCTCTACTCTCTATCAGAAGATTTCTTCACACCATGTAATATTGCCTCCATTCCTGGATTATCCATGGCAATATCTTATTTTTGCTGAGTCTGAAAAATCTAATGAGAAAGTTACCTTTGATTGTCAGAAAGGACAGAGTGTTAGCTGGGAAGCATTTCTGCTGCTTCTTGTTGTGATGGGTGTTTAGAGCAAGCTTGCTGGAATTCTGGTTCAATATAAATGTGTGGAGTTTTATTCATGTAAGGATGTATATCAGAAAACTGATACTGTATCTTCCTCAGAAGCTACTCTTTGTATCCATTTTCTCAATTATCGTAATTGTCAAGGAGGTATTGTCTTTTTTATTTTTAGTCCAAATAGCTCCTAATTACTATTTACCATTTGCTGGATAAAAGGCGCTGGAAATCCTACTGTATTTAGGCTTTTGTAATTGATAATTTATTAATGTCATATCCTTCTGTTAGAAAACTGGAGTTGTCTTCAGTCTATTACCTTGAAACAGATTTCTTGGACCTCAGGATACTCGTCTAGCTGGTTTTCTGAATGCTTTTCAGTTTGACTGCTCATCAGTGCAAAGTTTGCCATATTTGCAAGTTAGCTCACTGAGACTGCACCACAGCCATCTGTAACCATTACTGTCACTGTACCACAACACTGCCTGGATTGTTTACAGTCACTTCTGTGGGGTCTGTTGTCATGCATCTCTTTCCAAGAGACTGGAAGGTAATGCAAGCTTGGATATTACATAAGTTTTAAATTTTTGTCTTTTCCATTAAAGATATTGTTAGCAATGAGCTACTTTTGAGTAGGGTACATATGTTTTATAGGTGGGTGACAAACAAGATATCTGCTGAAAAGGGAAGCTTTGTCATTTCTCCAGTTTGAGGGGGAAAAAAAGGAAAACCAGAAAACCTCCACAGCCATGTTCTTGTGTTTCCTACCCATTGGCAAAAGTTTAATATCAATCACTTTAAAATTAATGAATTTTGCACGATGCTTTTCTCCTTTCTTTGTTCAATATTTAGTGAAGTAAAAATACAAATGACATCCAGGGTGCTGATGCCATCTAGCGTTGAAAGAATTACTATTTCTCGCTTCTGATTGCAGCTGGCCAGTTTTTTTTCCCTGAAACAGTCTTGGCAAAGGGATTGAAGGAAAGAGGCATGATTTGCTTTATAATCTTCTTATATGTCAAGTTCCTTTTGATGTTAAGAATTACAATACAGTGTTGTGTTTCATCACAGGTGGTTGCAGGTGAAAGCAGGTTCTTGTGTCTCCTTAGAAATACTTCTTCTCTATTAATTCCCTATCAATATGACTAATGTCATGTATATCCCTCTACCATTAATGAATTCCAGACTTTTGGATCAGCTTGATCAAATTCTGGAATTGAGCACTGATAAAAAAATCTAAACAACACTGTTACAGTTGCTTTTTCTGGTAAAAACCTGTCCTACTTAGAAGAAATTCCCTTGGGCTAGATATACCAGATTTTATCCTGAGTTTTTGTCAGACATTTCAGGATTGTGCTCTACTTGGATTTTTCTAGTATAGCTGGATGTGTCTCAAGCAAGAGTCCCAGCTGTTTTTGCTTTCCAAAGAGCTGCAATTTCCTCTGCTTTTCATGCTTACATGTTTCAGTTTCTCTACTTGTTCCCAGAGTAATATACATTTTAATGCTTTTAGCTTGTCTCTTCAAATATTTTTTTTAAATTGTGATCTTTTTGCTATTTGTTAATTACCTTCATATGGTGAGCAACCAGAACTTAGGGTTTGGGGTTTTATTTCCTGATGGAGTTGTTCCACCTTATAGAGCCAGCAGTATCTGCCTGAACGGAACAAATGTGTTAGAAGTGTTTGTGACCTGTGCATCCTGTTGAAATGAAGTGCAATTATTAATTGCTTGGACTTTAAAAACATTTAGGTATTGAGGGTTTACATCTCAGGAAATACACAGAATTCTTAAGAGTCTTTAAATTAGTTTCATGCATAAAAACCAGTTTTCTGTTACTTGCTGCATGTTTTGGGAAAGGAGAGGAGAGAAAAGGAATGTGAAGTGTTTTGAATGTGAATCATTTTTCTGTCATTAAACCATTGCTAAGAGCTCAGTAGAGCTTCCCTTTTGTGTAGCTGGGTTGGGTTGCTTTTTGTGTGCTCTTGGTGTAAAGACCTCTCTAATTTCTTCACTGATGAGTTATAAAGAGTTAAAAGTCTTCTCATTGGCTCTGAATAAGGAAGTATTTTTCATGTGTGTTTGCCTATTTTCTGTTGCAAGAAACAGTACTGGAAGTGTACAAACCACATTCATGGGACACCCCTTTTTACCCTCTTTGTTAATGCCTCCATACTTGAAGTAAAAATAACATTCCTAAAAACAACCGCTTAAGAATGAAACAAAGCTTTTGTGAACCTGCTTAAATGCATTGTGGTTTTTGCTTTGATGTAAATGGTCTTCAGGATTTGTAGTGAACCCTAGTAACAAAATAGTTCAAAACTTCTATTTTAAACCTTTAAGCAACCATCAACCCTTCCTGATTTTACAGAGCTCAGCTGCTTCCTATGGTCACCCTGAGTCTTTCCAGCTGTTTTGAACACAGAGCAGACCAAGTCCAGTTTCATTTGGTTTGGAATGCAGTAAGCAAAATCAGATCATATCCCTAACCTATAAGGAGTTCATGGCAGAGTATCTTTCTTCTTCTCTCTTTCTTATTTCAAGATAGAAGCTGTAGAAGGCTACAGATACGTCTTCTATTATCTCTCTCCTGCCATGATCTAGTTTTCGTAGAAGCAAGGAAATGCAGCTGCAGAGCAGCCATGAAAGAGGAAGATGTAAGGAAAAGAAGAAGAAGAAAAAAGAAAAGTGAATCCAGAGAGTGAGATATAGGGGATCTGCATGAATATTACTATATTTCTGTTTCAGTGAAGAGCAGGAGTGAGACAACAGAAGACCTGATAAACTGGCTGTTGTTTACTTCATTCAGCACTGAAAATCAAGTAGCAAAGTTTCATCAGGTCATAATGTTTTGATGCACTCATACCTCTACAGACTCTTGAAAAGACCATGTATTTTCTGCTCCCACTAATTTTCCATATGACATTATTTGCAGGTTTTTTGAATGTGTACTTTGTGTATGTCAGTTATAAATCATGTTCTACTGCTGTCTTGCAGAAAAGCGTTGTCCCATCCTCCAGAAACCAGCACGTGTAACAGTTCTCCCTCCCAGATGTGGGCTGGAGCCTGCCATTTCTGGGACTGTGTGCCAGCTGAGCTGTCCCCAGGGATTCATCCTATCTGGAGCTAGAGAAGAAATAAGGTGCATTTCATTTGGGAGATGGAGTGCAAACATCCAGGAGGCTCTGTGTAAAGGTAGAGACCAGCACAAAATCATGTCTGTGTACACACGAGTGCAGAATTGAAGGGAAGCACACAGCAAATAACTGAGTAAGGTCAGGTTTGAACTGGGGAAAGTAAAACTTAAACAGTGTGTAAGAAGTGTTGCCTGGACCTTTATAGCTTGGCTGTCAGATTTACTTGTAGTTTGTAATAAAAATGTGGAGTTCAGAGGTCACTTGAGTGTCATCTTGTAGTGCTCATCATCAACTGCCTCTCCTGGGCTCCATCTCTCAGTTGTTAGGTGGCTGCCTTCTAAAAGGCCTGATGTGCAGGTAAATTTAAAATTTCAAAGTAGAGGTAAAAGCTTGTAGCTTAAAAATATTCAAAGTGGAGCCCACACTTCTAGTAAAATAACAATGATAATACTATCATTACTGGTTTAGCACAAGTTTATAAACCCTGTCGTCAGAGCAAAACTGTAAAGGCTGTGTAAGCCCTGGCTGATAGACTATAGAGAAATGTTCATTTCAGTTGTCTTTGAGTGGCTATGGCTGTTGACATGCCCCAAGCAACAGTGCACAAGAGTTAAGGCCAAAATTGGCTAACACCAAGTGCATTGGCTGACAAAGTGTAAAGTTGGCAGAAGATGGTGACATGCATTTCAATACAGAACTGCCATTTCATGTACAGTTCTGCCCACCTCTTCCAGGAGTGCTAGGTTATTTATTCCCTTACACACATGCATAACTGAACTGGAAGGGGTCTGGCTCTGGATTATGGCAGGATAAAAACAAAAGTCTGGGAATATGCTCTTCACCTCTTCATGAACTATTGTGCTCTGAGAATTCTTGCTTTCACCCCAAACTGGGGCCCTTGCCAGCCACTGGGTGATGGAACAGTACAGAAAACAGTTACGGCAGTCATCGTGCCAGGTCGCTACAGAAACTGAGGCATTTTTTCTCTGTACAGGCCAGGAAGATTTTGTCTCTCTCTTTAAACATACTGTTTCCCGTTTCATGATGTACCACATTGTTTTTTCTGAATCTCTTGTGTAAACCTGGGCCAAACCACAGTTTTTAATATTTGATGGGATCCCAGCACAAGCTGAAGTGTTTAGATCAAGATAAAACAGCATGGCTTGGGTTCAAGCTTTTAGATATTACCAGTGCATAAACCCCTAATGTAGGAGGCACTGAGAAACTCTGAAGGTTATTCTTTTTGAGTAAAAATGAATAGTTGCATTTCAATTCTTTCATTGTTGTTACTGTCTTTCTCTGTTTTGCTGCCAACATATTTGGCCAGTTCAAAAGAGCCATTTTCTTTCTGACTTATTTATTATTAGCCCTTTCAGAGAATTTCACTTTCAAATGGAATTTGCCCCAGCCTGAAGGCTGTGGTCAAGGGAGTGTGAACCATAACTGGTAGTTATTTATAAGAGTACATTTCTAATAAAAATTTCATTTGAATGAGTTCAAAGGAAGGCAAAATCACATATATTTATTACTTTTCATTCTTAATTATGTAATTTAATTGCCCAAGTTATGTCTGTACCGGAATTATTTCATAATAAAAATATAAGTGGTATCAGTTCTGAGTTGTTTTAAAGCCTCTTGGGCATAGATGAGTTCAGAGCCAAATGTGTCCTTGTCCTATGAGTCTAGAGACCATTCATCAAGCAACACCAGAGCAATAAAATAACCTGACCACAAATGTTTTGGGAGGCTCTATGCCAGGGAACTGAAGTAGTACTTCAAGTTTGTCAGAGAAACTTGAGGTGTAAATGTTGGTAGTGATGTTACCCATATTGTACCACCAGTCCTCTGGAACCATCTGGCACTGTCACATGTCACAAGAAGACTCCATTTGTCCTACATTATACCTTGTAATAGGAGTTTGTTAAGGAACATTTCCAGTAACTGCTGCCCAGATTTTGACATTGTTACTTTTAAGTCAGTTCCACAGCATGCTCCAGAGAATTTGAGAGTCACTATTGTCTTGTTCATAGTTTATATATCATGTCAAAACTACTTCCAGGTTTTTTTAAGTCACTGACTGTCAGAAACAAGTGTTTTCATCTGTATGTGTCCTGTGTCTGGACAGGGAAGGGATAGAGAAGGAAGGGATGAGTAATAAAAGAAACAAATTAATTCTTACTTATTCCTTGGGCTTTGGTTCTGTGTAGAAACCAGAATATTGTTGTACTAAGTGATAAACAAAAATACAGCAAAAATCAGTCCTTTCCACAGGAGGATTTACTAATCATGTGTGAATCTCTAGGCAAGAATTACAAAGGGGCAGAGACAGGAAGTTTACAAAAATATGTACATTTATATTCCAGGCATTACGAGAAAGAGTGGTTATAACAAGTTTCAGTCTAACCATTATAGAGGTTTTACTTCCGTAATACCACATATAAAACTAGATTGTCCTTTTCCTGGTTTAGATATTGAGGCGCCTCGGATCCACTGCCCAGACAATATTGAGACTGTGACTCTGGAACATCATAACTCTGCTAATATCAGCTGGCAGGTACCAGCAGCTGAGGATAACTCTGGCGATGAGGCAAGTCAAAATCTCTATCTATTTAACTGGACGCGGTCTTTCTGATTTCAATTAATTTTATCATCCACTAGAATTTCTTTCTTCTGATAAGCAGAAGCAAAATCTTCTAGAAAATTTTATCTTGAGAATTCAGCATTTTCTGTCTTGATTAGAGTTTTGCAGCCACAGAACACTGCATGGAGTTTCAGTGCATAAAACCTCATACGGTTAATTTATGTGGTAAAAAGAAAGAATGTTCTCTTGTTTATAATATGAAGACAGCTGCTTTAAAAATGAGCACTTAGAATGTGAAGAAGTTTAATAAACTCTTCTCAGAAGGAAGTAAACCAGTTCATTAATCTAAAAGGCTAACAAGTACACGCTGGGTTAAGTAAAAACTAATTTCAGCTTCCTAGGTGAGAAAGAAAAATCTGATTTTCCTGTGCAAGGTTCAGAAGTGTTGCCATTGGCCACCATAGGTGTCAGAGGCTTGGAAATGGAATTACCAGGAAAACTTGCTTCAGAGCTGTTTCATAAAGAGCAACATTCCGTACAGGCTCAGGCATGATCAAGTTACAGCAACTGAATGCTTTATCAGGAGTCAGCAGAGGAACAGTGAGTCTGTGTGTGCTTTTAATGCAGGAGTTTTTTGCACTAGGAAACTGAGCTATCCCAGTAAAAGAGATTGAAGTTCACACATTTTCATCTGTGGCATAGCTGTTGTCAGGTACTATAGCTCTGCTGACACAGGGACATTCATTGAACTGTGGAAGCCAAGTGCCGTACCGAAGCATCTGTGGGCTATTGACTCATACACATACATAGATTCAAACTGCATATGTAACTTATGGCCCACAACTGTGTGCTCCATTCCTCTCCCAGGTCTGTTGCCCTTGCAGCTGGAGAGCTGTCTACAGACAAAACAGGTTCTAAGCCAATGTAGCATGCCTTCAGTGCCATTTGACAAACAAGCATCAGTCTGGAATTTTCTTAATGCACAATGCTGTAATCTGCAACAGGTCAGGGTCCAGATCCTGACTAGGGAAATCCTTGTTGCTATAAGGAAGGCAGATTTAAGAAGGGACATAGATCACCCTGTTGTAAAGTCCGTCCTTGCTACTTTAAGAGGCTATTTGCATTAAGCATGAACAGGCTTGACATTGAAGAATACTAGTCTGTCCACTTTTTGAAACATGAATACCATGATTAGTAACCAGCTTTGGCTTTTAAATAACAAGTGTTTTCCTATGACAGGTCTCAGTTCGTGTTACCCCAGCTTTCATACCACCATTTCTCTTCCCAATTGGCGAAGTTGACGTTACTTACACAGCAACTGATAAGTCAGGCAATGAGGCAGGCTGTACATTCCACGTCAAAGTTATTGGTAAGTGCTAGTAAAAATCACTGGGAAGGCTGTCTGTCATGGCTGCAACCTAATTTGTGCAGAAAGAGTCTGTGAGTCACTGGTCTTTATGTGTGCAGTTATAAGCCCAGGATTATTGTCATCACCATTCCTGGGTCACAGTTTGCATACGTGCAGTCACTGCTTGCAATGTTCAGTTTGGGGTGTATTTTATTCTGCCATTCTTTCTGACTGTTAAGATTTCTCCCCAGACTGGTTTATTAAGTGCTTTATTGCATTGTCACTTCTTGCTTTCATCATAAATCTCTATTTAATTCTTGAAAGACTCCAACAAAGTTTCCAAAGTTCACACACATTACTGATGCAAATCACTATTAAAGTATTTCTGTAGGACAGTTGTGTTATTCAGGAGTCCTGCAGGTAGTCCAAGGTTTGCTCTGTAGAAAGCAAACACTGCAGAAGCCATGAGTTCAGCAGAATAATTACTTTTGTCCATTCACTCAGCATCTTCCAATTGCTGCAACTTCCAGGTTGTTCACCTTTGTTGTATGTTCCAATACGAGCTTAAAGCTGCTGTTTACCTGACTTCTTCTGGTTGTAGATGCCATTTGAGTGTGGCAGTAGTTCTGTAAGGTAATGTCATGCCATCTTTCAAATTCTGCAGATGCAGAACCTCCTGTAGTTGACAGATGCAGATCTCCACCACCCATACAAGCAGTGGAAAATGATTACCCAGCGACATGGGAAGAACCAGAATTTTCAGACAATTCAGGTGAGATAGTGGACCCCAAAACATGCAGGAGATGGTGGAAGGCTAGAGAACTCCACCTGTTCGCTCTTAATCCCTTGGAGTAAGATTTTTTGCAGTTCCTTTTGCTTATTTATTTTTAAGAATACATAATTTTGAAGATTTGCTGCCATTTCCTTTTCCATTTGTCAGGGCTGGCTATAAGCAAGACTCTTTTGCTTACCGATGCCTTAGATTGTCTTTTAACTCTTCTAGGTGGTCCACTGACTGTCACTAGGAGTCATGCACCCGGAGATCGCTTTCCCAAAGGAGAGACAACAGTCCAGTACACAGCTGTGGATCCTTCTGGCAATAACAGGACATGTGAGATCCACATTGTCCTCAAAGGTCTGTTGTCTTCATCTTCTGGGCAAGACCATATGGCGTTGTTTTAACTGAATATCATAAAGGATGCAAGATTGCTCCAGCCCTCCCTTTAGTTATTCCCTTTTTATATTGGAGTAACTTGAAGGCAATCAAAATATTCATTAGTACTGTCTAAGACTGATACAGCGCAGCGGTGAATTTGGTTCTATAAATTCAAATTAGGTATAAAAGCATTGAAATTAAGATTCATTAAGCAGTAAAACATAAAAGTGGGTCTTTTGGTTTTTTGCAGTGACAGATACCATGTGAAATGTATTAATAGGTGTTACTTAAATCTTACTTCAAATCTGTAGTTACAAGGAAAACTTTCTGCTAATTTTTCTGTAATTACATGCAAATATTACAGAAGATAATAAAACACTCTAGATTTTGGAATATACCTGTCCCTATAGGCATACTAGTGCATTTTGTTTATTGCATAGACATCTCTTCCCCCCAGTTCGCTTTTCCTTAAAAATCCAAACAATAATTTGGCACATAAAATATTAAGAATAAAAAATCTACTCTGTACCTGCTTTTTACTTTTTATGTATTACTTGGACATCTGTATAAAAAATATCTGTTAGTCAAGAGAGAATTTAAAATCATGCAGACTGGAATTTTGGTTATAGCTTTCAGGAAAGGTAAGTTGCAAATGGATGTGCTAGTCTCTGATTTCCTCTAAATCTTAGCAAGGACCAGCCAGTACTTAGAACTGGCATTGTATCAAGGTCTATACCACCTCAGACTTCTTGGGGTTCAGTGTTTGTGACTAACGTTTACAGATGTTCACAACCTCCTTCACAGTCAGCCTGAAAAATGAATTGTAACTGAGGTTATGAGGTTACCCTGAGTTGTTGTGATGGTGCAGAATGGATAATGTTTAGTTAGAATTCAAGATGTAACAAGATTACTAGAATTCATTGTGTAAAGTTCATGTGAAAACTTAGACTGAGGTTTTATATTATTTTAGTAAACAGTTTTTCATATATAATTTTTTTTTAAAGTCTTCGTGTTTCTGGTTTTCCAATTGCAATGGCAGAATTTGAGAATTATTTAGCAGTAGCCTGATCCTGACTTTATGGAAGTAGCAAATAATACTTCCACAAACTTCAATAGAGGCAAGATCAGGTCACTACTAGGTACTTTTGGAAATCCCATCAGTGCCATTTTCATGCAGGATCACTTATTTCATGGCATTAATCATTATATAAATCTTTGCGTTTTTCCTAGGTTCTCCCTGTGAAGTTTCCTTTGAGCCTGTGAATGGTGATTTTATATGCACATCAGATGAAGCAGGAGTTAATTGCACATTGCACTGTGCAGAGGGTTACAGCTTTTCAGAAGGATCAAGTGAAAACTACTATTGTGCATATGAAGATGGTCTCTGGAAGCCACCTTATTCTCCAGAGTGGCCTAGCTGCTCTTGTAAGTCTTACTGGTACTAAGATGAATCTGCAACTCATGAAACACTATATTTAATGAGAAAGCAAATGAAAATGTTTTAGAAATTCTGACTTCTATTTATTTATAACAAATATTCTCTGTCCTCTGCCTCTGAATTGTTACAAATATTGTGAAATGTTGCTTGGAAGTCTGTAAATGTGTTATTTGAGAAGCTGTCTAAACCACAAAAATAGCTGTGAATTTGAATCGGAGGAATCACAAAATAGCAAAGATGGCAAAGATAACAGTTTAATTGAAACAGGTTTTTAACAAGCACTGGAAGTGTCTTTTTAATAGGAATACAACAGTATTGGCAACTTACTGATTGAAATGCATAGTGTGTGCTGTATTTACATATCTAATTACCATCAGATTAGAAGAGTTTATGTGTTTTCTCTGAGATGGACACATGCAAAACTTCAGTGGTGGAATATTCCACCTTTGGTGACATTTTCTATAATATATGTATTAGAACTACATTTGAAGCCAGTCTTAGTACCAGTTAAACAGATACAGATTTTGACTTGCCTCGTCACCAGAGTTATCCTCAGCTGCTGGTACCTGCCAGCTGATATTAGCAGAGTTATGATTTTCCAGAGTCACAGTCTCAATATTGTCTGGGCAGTGGATCCGAGGAGCTTCAATATCTAGTGTTGCATCCACTTCCATTGGAGTCAATTTCTTGATTTCAGCATGAAAAGATTAGTGTTTCAGCTATGAACAAATGAGAGTTATGTTTCAGAGATACCAATTCAAAATGCATAACTTGGACATGTCGGAACTTTGCTTAATTTCCGATGAGAACTTTTTATATTTAGTCTAGTAACATTAGTAATAAGACTTTTATATTTATTGCTTTCCTCTCAGTAAAAAGTTAGCATGAACTTTAGTTGACAGCTCACAGCTTTTTTCCAATAAGAAAATGCTGAAGTAGAAAAAGAACTTAGTTTTTAATGTCTTTTAAAATTTCTAGTAAATGTTATGCCTGCCAAAGGGTCATATCATTGGCTGAGATAACAGTGATCCATTTAAATTGCTGATTTAAAGACTGTGCTTCTTGCCTCCTTGTGTTCCAGTTTTAGCCTGAATTATCTTCATTTTAGCTATGAAACTCTTGCGCTGATCAGTAAAAATTTATTTCTCCAACATTTTTCAGTAAATCGTTTTGCAAACCATGGATTCAAATCCTTTGAAATGCTCTACAAAGCAACACGATGTGATGACAACAATCTTCTAAACAGCTTTACTGATGCATTCCAGAGTGCTCTTGGTAAAATGGTAGGTTAGTAAATACTCCTTCCCTTTACATACTTCTTGAAAAATATTGTTACTTTTTCCAGTTAGCTAACTTTGTACAAGGAAATTGACAGCAGAAGCCCATAAGTTAATTCTGTGTTTTTTCAGAAGGTGACAAGTTATTTTTAAAAATAAAGATGATTCACTGGCTTTTTAATGTAGTTCAGTTTAGTCTTCAATGTGGAGTCATATGCAGCAGAATTTATGCAAGTGTCCAAGTAGTTTAGGAAGCTGCAGCTCGTAGATTTTCAGTAGGCTTCCAAGGAGAACCTGTGTAGCTTTGAAAACCCCAGTCAATTGTCCCCTCAGTGCTATTTTTGAAAGTTGGGTGTGATCATAAAATAAATGTATTTTATATAGTATGTGTATAATATATAACCAAATAGCATGATGAATATGCATATGTACCAATAGATACATTCCAAATTTGGTGTGTACGTCCAGGCACTTAAATCCAGTAGCAATGATCTGCTCAGGTTTCATGAGTTTCATGAGTTGCATGAGTCCCTTGCCCTGATTCAGGTTTTTTCTTTCCAGTAGAGAAATCTTGACTGGTTTTATTTCTGTTTCTTTCCCTGGCACCACCAGTGCTTGAGCTGTTATTTTGGCAAGTAAAAGAAAATAAGGAAAAAAAGGATAGTGACCTTTCCAACCAGTTACACCAAAATGCAACAGTCTGGGAAAACATTCAAAAAGGCTGTTTTGAATATGCCTATTCCTATTCCCAAGAGTTTGAATCTCTACCAGAGATGCAAAAAGTGGGAATGAATGGGCAGGAGCTTCTTTTCAATGAAAGTTGATATAGAAAAAACAAAACCATTTCAAAACATTGCCTAGGGCCCAACTTGCTTGAAACCTTTCTGTAAAAAGCAAGAAATACATATTTTATCAAAAATCATTCATTCATCTATTCTTAGGTAATCAATCTCCACTGTTTTTATGGAGGGTAAAAAATAAACAATATCAGAAAGGCTTCTGTTGAGTTTGCTGTTGTGTGATTTCTGTCATGTGATTTCTGTCCTCCTGAGATTTTTTTCCCTCCCCTCTGAGATCTTTTGGTGCATAAGTCCCTTTCCATGGGTAGGGAGAGGTGGGTATGAAGAAGAAAGGTTTGAAAGTTAGAAAAAAGTGACAGCATTTTTGTAAACCTCACAGAATTACAGGTAATATAGCTGGAAAGAAAACAAGTGCTTTATAAATATGAGCTATTCAGCAGGGAGAAGAAAGCCTGAGTATATTTCTGTGTTCTGGGATTTCACATGCAAGAGTGATTAATTGTAAGACTAATGAATTGACATCTTCTCTTAAAAAAAGGTCTTCTATAACAAAGAGATTGTACTCCTGCAAGTTGCTTTCTTATTTCTGAGTTCTATCAATAAAACATACCTCTTTTAGCAGACCTTGCCCAGGTTATAAGAGACATGAAATGGTAAATCTAGTGTCGCTGGCAGAACCAGTGCTTTACATTGTAATTAGAAGTTTTTATAAGCCAGGAGAGAGGGCTTTATGTGGTTTTATGTTTTTAATGTTATTCTTCTTTATGTTGAAAGGTCCCATCATTCTGTAATGATGTCGATGATATTGACTGCAGATTGGAAGATCAGACACAGAAACACTGCTTGGAATATAATTATGATTATGAAAATGGATTTGCCATTGGTAATTATTGATTCCACAGGTTCTTAGCCACCCAGGTTTAAAGCAGTGGGATTCTTGCCACAATGTCTTTAGTGAGATTTTTTATTTTAAATAACTGTGGCACTCATAAGATAATAAGCAAATACATAATAGGTTTTATAAAAATATTGTGGAACTGTTTGATGTCTGGTATCCATGCTTCTTCCTATATAATGTGGAGGAAGAATTTCCTGAGATGCCTTATAGTGGGGAGGGAAGAAAAGCACAGACACACACAGTCCTAGAAACGTGCTTGGTTAGCCTAGAAAAAAGTAGCTTCCTAATCACATACAGTTGAAAACGAAAATACTGAAAAGCTCCAAGAATTAGATTTGGAGATTGTTAAAAAGATGAGGAGCATCTGTGATGCTGGTTCAGATCTGCCCAGAATCCTCACTGTGTAAAGCTATATGCACTTACATTGGCCCATTTGCTGTGAAAATACTTCCTGCATGCAAGGGCAGATTTTGCACCATGACTGTAGCTATATCAGAGTGAAATCCGTAACCGTCCTAGTGGTTGTTCCCACTTTGGTTTATGCCAAAGTAAGTAAGTTTTCATTTTCAGTCCAGTTTTGAACAGCTTGGTGTCTGTGTTGTGCTGCTGTTGTTCTTGGCCTTTCTGAGTCCCTTAGGAGTGCTGAGAGAAGAAAAGCTGAAAATGGATACCTTACATTACCTGTCTTAGCAGGAGGCATTTTTGGCAGATCCACATCAGAATCTGTCATAGGACTGTGTCTCTCTTACAGATTTATAGTGGAGGTACTTGGTAGAACTTCCTGCTTATGCTCACCTTTTAGAATGCTTCACTCTGAGAGCATTTGTTTGTGTTCAGACATGCAGCAGGTCTGGAAGTACTGTCTGCAGTTGTCATCAGCGTAAGGATGAATGCTGATGACAGCTGGAACTAATCTGTAAAGGCATGTGGAAAAAACAGTGTTACAGACGTGGAATGTAGGGTCCTATTCTCATCTGGTTCATGTCAACTTCATACCAGAATAACCTTGTTGCTGTTTTTCAGGAGTTTCTCATGATTTTACACTGCAGAAGCAGGAGATGAGAACTCTCCTCAAGGCATGAGAGACAGAAGTTTAGAAAATAAGTTGTGGAATGCTCACATTATTAAACTGTGGGGTTAACTTGTCCTAGTTGCCACTGTAAATAAAGCATAATCTTGGTGATGCTAACAGATGATTGGCAGATATTTCTTCTATCTTCATGTTTTCTAAAAAATAATCTAGATCAATGTAATAGACCACATCCCTCTAGATTTAGTAACCATGAGAAGTAGATTGTGTACAGAAGCAATGCTGATTGAAATCATGTTAGAGTGGCAAAGGACATTAGACAGGGGCTGAATTTGACTCCCTGTGTGTAACAAGAAATGCCTATCTAGGGTAATACACACATAAGGTGATGCCTTTTCTGAGAGGCCAGACAATGTTAGAACTGTTCTAACAAGGAGTTGTGAGAAGACGCAGTGGAAGCATGGCATAGGCTGTGCTGTCTGTAAGTAAGCAAGAAGTGGAATAAAGGGCAATATGGAATTGTTTAGGATGTTGCTGGCAGGTGTGGGTTCATGCAGGACAGAGGAAGAGAAAGAATTGCAACACTATAACTTTTATAACGAGTTCTTTAAAGCTTTGGCTAATTTCACATGACTCAGGTCATCTAGGATATCACTTAGGAGTAAGACTTTTCATTGGCAAAAATGCAGGTACAGTAGCCACTTATACAGAGTCAAAGTCAATACACATCATCTGGAGCTTCAAACAGACCCCATTCTGTTGGAGTTGTATTTCAGAAATAAGTACAGGTACTTATTTTCCACATGATGTTGCTTTTCTTTTTGTTCTTTCTTAATGTCTCACAGGCCCTGCTGGCTGGGGAACAGCAAACAACCTGGATTATTCCTATGGTGATTTTGTTGATGCAGTACAAGGAGAAGACTTATCCAAGCATCTCTCTGCCTCTGTAAAAGCAGCACCTGCTCGGGTCAAAAGGCATAAGCTGAATGTTCCAATGACTGACCAAAAAATCAAGTTAATATTTAACATCACAGGTGAGACAAGTCAAAACATGGAACTTCTCACCTTCCTCCTTTTTAAAAATTGTATTTCTAAGATGGTCAGTAAAAACTTCTCCAGCTCACAGAAGCCTGGTGAAGATGCAGATGGCCATTCTCTGGACACAGCTGTAGCGCCATTTCATCACAGACTTTTTCTTTGAGGGAAAGATCATAGCCTTCATGGAGGGCTGTGTGCACATGGCCTCTTTTCCACTTTCCACTGACAAGCTTGAGTGTTGCACTCTTGATAAATTCCAGAGTACACTGGAAGTGCTGACTGCAAAATCTGTGTGGTTTTTGTGTTTGCTGTTTATATTCCAGCTAGCGTGCCACTGCCTGATGAAAGAAATGATACATTGGAATTGGAAAACCAGAGACGGCTCCTTAAAACTCTGGAAATGATCACAAACAGGCTGAATAGAACTCTCAATAAGGAGCCTATGTATTCTTTTCAGTTTGCATCTGAGCTCATTGTAGCTGACACCAACTCACTGGAGACTGAGAAGGCCTTTCTTTTCTGCAGGCCTGGTTCTGTGCTGAGAGGGAGAATGTGTGGTAAGCTGGATGACTTGTTTCTTATGTGTATTTAAAATCCTTTTGCAAAACAAGGTTTTAGAGGAGTTCTGCAGAGGGTTATGATTTGACACAGCCCAGTGCTTGTGGTCTCCCATAACAATAAATTGCAAAAAATGCTTTGCACAGTTTGACTTCCAGAGGATGTTTATGTTCCTAACCAAGGCCTGTGGAAAAGGGATGCTTTGTACCCAGGATTCTACTCCCGGGGGAAGACAGGCAAATCCATGCTTGGTCATACAGAGAAAACAGTGTTTGGTATGCAGTCTTTTAACCCTGTTAGTCCTGTGAGTGATGTGTAGCTAAGATAGGGAATTGGATTCCATTTCCTGTGCATAGTTAAATCTTCACAGTGTTCCAGAGAGATACCCTATCTGCTGAAGAACAGAATCACATTTCATAAAAAACAGCATTTGACTAAATGGGAACTCCAGGGGCAAGGCAGGTATGTATGATTTCTCACTCTGAGGGAAACTTATGTTTCCAACATTACGTTATAGTCAACTGCCCTTTGGGTACCTATTACTCCCTGGAGCATCTTACCTGTGAAAGCTGCTGGACTGGATCCTATCAAGATGAGGAAGGGCAGCTGGAATGCAAAAGTTGTCCATCTGGTAGCTATACTGAGTATCTACACTCTAGAAGCATCTCCAAGTGCAAAGGTGAGAACTTTTGTCTTGCTCAGGCAGCCACTTCTGAATTCTTGGTGACGTCCTTTTGGACCCCATGATGGAAATACTGGAATGAAGCTAGCCTGTGAAATGAGGAGTGCTCCTAATTGCACCTTAATGCACATGCATAAGGAAATATCTAAGTTTTCACCAATGCTCTGGCATGCAGGATGCCTGGGCAGAGGTTTTGAGAAGAGTTAGCCTTTAACATTTTGTTTAATTTCAGTCTTTCATTTCTGTATTTCATTTCTGAGACTGCATGCCCATTTTTTAGAGAAAAATACACTTAATACCACTGTCATCCTTGCCAGCCTCTCTCCATCCTAGCCTACAATGCTGAGGCATTGAACAGCCCAGAACCACTGTGTGTTTGTAACTTCTTCTGAAAAGGAAACAGCTAGTTTGATTTAATTTTTATTGTCTTTATTACTATTAGTTTTGTTGATGAAAATGAGTCACTGGATTGCAGTAAATCATCTGTGAAGCTGATTGGAAGAGAATTTACTGGTTAATAATTCATAATTGCACTATCAGTACCTTACCAGAACTGGCTTTTTTTTTGCCCTTTGTAGCCATGAAGTCCTTCAGAGTAGAGTACGCTCCAGAAACAAAACTCCTTGTGATGTGTATTGTAATTTCAACATTATTTTCAGAGATCAGGAGCCATGTTTCCTGTTGGACATTGCTTAATCTTTCTGAGCTCTTTTGCCTTGTAGCTCAATGCAAGCAGGGAACATATTCACCTAATGGTCTTGAGACGTGTGAAACATGTCCACTTGGAACATATCAGCCATCATTTGGATCCAGGAATTGCATCTCTTGTCCAGAAAATACATCAACAGTAAAAAGAGGTGCCGTGGATGTCTCAGCTTGTGGAGGTTTGTAACAAAAGGGTGATGAATTTTTTTCAACTAAATATTAAAAATGTCTAAATTGTTGTTTAAACATCAGTGAATATAATCCAGTTCATCTGCCTTAGACTGTATTCTTCTTCTGGTTAAGTGTAGACCAAGCAACATTTCCTAGCAAAGTGATAGGTCATTTCCTGCTACCAATTGCCCTCCTCCTGATTTTCAAGATGGATTCTTATATAAGGAGGAATAAAATGAGATATGTGATGGGTACCTAAATGAAAATAAAACCTTTTTCCTCACATAAGAGAAAGGAAATTTTCACTATTATCTCTCCCTCATTTTTTGTGCAAAAATTCTGAATTTTAACACAGTTTTCTCTGTAATTTGTTCCACGAAATTCTCCTCAACTGTCTTTGACAATCTTTGCCAGAAGAATTCCCAGGGAAATAGTCTGTAAGGATACATGGTGCAAAAAAGCCTTGTCTTTGTCCTTACTCCTTCTTAAAGGAGAAAAAAATCTAACAGCAACCAAAACAAACGAAGTAAAAAAACCAAACAAACAAAAAACATGTGAGAGATGCAAGGGAAGTTCCATTTAAAAGCTGCCCCCAGAGCAGCAAAAGTCATAAAATGAAATACTTTCCAGATATTTCCATAATCCTTTGAGAACAACATGGCACCTCACAGAAGATTTTAAATTGACATTTCCTAGAGTTGTGAATTCCTGGCAGATTTCATCCTGTTCCTTTTAAGCCTAAGAAGAGACTATGAGAGGAGAACAGAAAGCAATAAAAAAGAGGTGGAGAGCGGTAAGGTGGATGTGCAAGAGATCAGATTGCTCAAAAAAGGTCTTTTTGCTTTTGCAGTACCATGTCGTGCAGGCGAGTTCTCTCGTACAGGTTTGACACCTTGCTACCCTTGTCCCAGAGACTACTATCAACCAGATCCGGGAAAGTCCTACTGCTTGTCTTGTCCCTTTTATGGAACAACAACTGTTATTGGTGCCAGATCCATCACAGATTGTTCAAGTAAGCCAAATTTTCTCTGCTGGATAAAGCGAATAAAGGGACCATCTAAAGGGTAGCCAGAAGTAGTCTTAATAGAAAACATCCCACTTACTTTCTGGACAAATGCGGGCCTTTGATTTCAACCAGTGAAGTTCTCAGCTGGTTCTGCCTACTGGTGTAGCCTCTGTTTTTAAGAGTGACTCAATACCAAGGCTCAATAAACAGAATATACATATGCAGTGTGTGTGTACACTGTTTATGTATATTATACGCATATGCTATAGAGAGAAACATATATAAATACACACTAATATGTATATGCATGCATGTATCTGTATATAAAAACATAGAAAATATTTTTATATGTACACACACATACGTGTTTTAGAAATGTATGTCCTTACAAATACATATTTGTGTAATAAGAACTGTAAAATTTGCTTTTTATTCCCACAAATACACTTTTTTCAGTGTATCTCTATATGCATTACTAACATGCAGTTATAATGCCCCCATGGAATAGGGACCTTACTACACAGTGTTATTAACAGTGTTTTCATATCTTTACTCTTTAGGTTTTGGCTCTACTTTTTCAGCAGCCGAGGAGAGTATAATGATGGTACCAGCCTTCCCAGAAAATATCAGCAAGCGGTACAAAGTCAGCAGTCAGGTAAAGACAAGTGTTATTTTCCAGTGTTATCTCAGGTGAAATAAAAAGCACTTCATGCAGCAGTAAACAAGTAAGACCTTTTTAAATGTAATTCTTTTGCTGACTTTATTTCCTGAAGAGATGAAAGCAATGGTTAAGAGGGGAGCACTCAAACTTTGTCATAGAAGGACTTTCATTGAACAGACAAAGTGGCATCAGCTGTCAACAATCTTAAATTCCAGTCTTGAAGCCTACACCTGATGTATGAAATAATTATTACACTTGTAGAAGAACAGTAAACAACAGGAAGAGTTTCAGACAATTTAGAAAAAGTAGATTGAGTGTATTCAGTCATCTGAGGTCTTCCATGTGCTGAATTCCAGAAAATGCAACCAGACGTCTAAGTCTCAGATGTAAAATCTTGAGTTTACATATTGTAGCACAGATACACTTGAGAGGAGGCAAGCAGAGCTCCCTTCTGTTGTGAGTACCCCCTCTGAAATAACAGGCAAGTTCTCGTGTGAAACTCGTCTAGTGACAATGTTTCTTGGAGATGCCTCCTTACTCCCACCCTCTCACCCCCAGTCCGTAACTCTTGATGAGACTGAATCCGAATGGAATCTTGATTGAATCGGAATTTGGCATATTGTGTAAACAGGAGCAAGGTTGACTCATGACAAATTTGGCCTGAACCATTGTATAACACAGGGATAGGTGACAAACTGATCTTCTACGGTTTTAATTGACCATTTGCTCCAGGGCTTTGATGAATTCTGGTTTGCAAAAGTAGTAGAAATAATGCCACATCAGCTCACCTGATGGCCAGTAGCAGGAAGTGATTAGCTGATGTAGAAGGATGCAAAGTGGAGAACTTGCATATTATATATAGCTTAATATAAACTGTGAATCATAGCTTAGACAGTTTTGAGGGAATTTTGCTAAGTAAAAGGTAATTTTAAAATAATATTTCAGATTTGTGGTATTTTTCAATAGGAAAAAACCACAAATGGTTACCATGCTGGGAAGACAGAGGAGGAACTAGAAGCTAATGCCGGTGACTTTTTTATCCCATCTTTCCAAAATTACTATCGGTTATACAATTTAAAACTAGAGTACTGTGTGCCAGCTTTGCTGTAATTGTATTGTTTGTGCCTTTGGCAGGTCTTCCACGAGTGTTTTCTGGAACCATGCCACAATAATGGGACATGCAAGCAATTGGGAAGTGGATATATTTGCATATGCCCCCTTGGATATACAGGTAAAAAACTTGGAAGCAGGTGGAATAGCTAGTATTTCTTGATGCCCTTAAAATGAGGAAGTATAAAGAAGTAAAGCATTTCAGTATAGCCTAACTAATTGGAATATTCATCACATATTTAGAATATATAAGAATGTAGATGCTTCCTCATATCCTTGCTGTATTATGTTGTGTTTTGCAGAAAAGCTTTTGAAAAGGATTTCTTTTAATGGAGTTAATGGATGTGAAAATCCTATCAACTTGGCAATATTTATGATTAACAAAAGCTAGAAATTTGAAGTCTTGACAGCTAATTCCACCTGTACTGAGCCTGTATTCCTCTTCAGTGTTAGCTTCCTAGTGTCTTCAAAGCAAAGAGATGTCTTACAATTCAGCTGTTTTCAAGAAGTTACTTTTGATAGGTATTGCCACTCTCTGAAACTGCTCTGTTGTCCAGTGTGCATCACACCTTTCTAACAACATTTGTCTCAGGTCTGTGTTAAAGCACAATCTAATGAGATGATAATAAACCTTAATCAATCATGTTTTCCTATATTAGGTAGTCATATCATCCATGTTTCTGAACAATTTTGAGTTTTCTTATTCTCAGTCCTTTATTTTGCATTCTAGGCTTGAAATGTGAAACACAAGTTGATGAGTGTAAATCATCTCCTTGCCAAAACAATGGAATATGCAAAGATGGCATTGGGACCTTTGTTTGCCACTGTCAACCAGGCTATTCAGGTAATTTGTTTCACTTCATAGCTTTGCTTCAGACAGGCATCATTTCTGTGCCAAGTAAATAACACAAAGCACAAGTGCTGTGTAATTCCATATCCACGGAATTATAACAGGAAAACAATATGATCTACAGTTTAGAGTAAGGTTCTAGTATATGTGAATAGGTTTTGAAATAAAATGATGAGCCTCTGAGGACAGGATGGGGGAGTGTGTGTTTGTGTCTGTGTGTGTGCATGTATCCTTCTCTTTTGTGACACTTCTGGCCTGAAAAATGGAATAAGGTTTAGGGAATTAGTAAATACTAACAGGGAAAGTACTTGTGAGACTGGCTGCCCAACTAGACACAGCATTTATGCAGTTGCTTTACTGCAGCCTTGTGAATAAGTGAGTGGGCTTTTGCTTATATTTTTTCTCAGTGTTTTGAACTGTCACCTGCATGCACATGGAAGGTATTGAAATCTGCAGGGAAATTAACACACTTGAATACTTGGCCAAAACAGCACCTGATTTCTAAATATTGAAGTAAACTATTGAGGAGATAATTTTGTGTAATCAAAAAAAAATCTTTGTGTTTTCCATTAGAAATGGTCTCCCTCATTGTTTGTGTTTATGACTATACATTTATCAACAGCAGCATTAGCTGGATGGGTTTTTAAACATTATAAAGACACACAATGGACTTTGTATCTTGATCCCAGCATCCAAATAACACAGATGATCTCTGTAACTGTTGCAGTAGAGTAGACAATCATGTAATTTTATCACCTGCTCTCGGTTACCTTTCATCCTGCTTGCAGTATGATGTTGTTCTGTTTTCCACATCAAGTCACTGCAGCATACAGTCTGTGACCATGCCTTGATCATGCCTTGTAATCCTTGCTGTTTGAAGGTCTCTTGTGCGAGGAAGACATAAATGAATGTAGCTCCAGTCCGTGTTTGAATGGAGCCCACTGTGTTGATGGCAAGAATGGTTACCGCTGCACATGCACAAAAGGGTTCACAGGTACACCTTATTCTCTTTAAGTCAGCCTTTACTCTTTCTGACCAAAAAATGTGTCTTCCTACCCTACTCAAAGTATTTCCATCTCACTGCTATATAGCAATATATATAATATATATTAATATGAATGTAACTTATGGATGTTCCTTAAATCTGTCTAATCTCTCAGACTCTCTGTAGTGCAAATGTGACTTCAGAAGGATTTACTAAGTGCTAGATCTTCAGTTACTAATTTTGCCATGAACTTGCTGCATGATGTTAAGGAACAAATAACAACATTCCCATGGGTTCAAATTGTTACTTTTAATTTTATTTAAAAATAAAAATATTAGAACTGTAGAAAAAATGGTCTATATTAAAACTACTCCCCAATCTCCTACTCTGCATTCATAGGTTTCTGTAACCAATACACATATCTGTTGATTATCATGTTGACAAAGAACTCCACCATAAAATCACGTTCAGTTTCACTGCTTGTGACATAGGGCCTCTTTCACATCAGAAATCACAGAATGATGTGTTTATGGCTTTCACATCTCTCTCTGGAGTTAAGGTTTCAGCCAAATGTCTTTTATAGTAGCTTTTCATTAGTTGCTCAGAATAGTTTCTCAGGTGATTTCCTGGTTCACCCCAAATTAGTCATGTTTAAATTCTACAGTTTGCTACATGTTATTTCTGTAACTGTTAAGATGGTTCCCATAATTCTTCTGTGTCCACTTAACCCTTGTTAGTGGAGTTAATCCCAAACCTGCATGGCTACTCTTATGTTTGCTTTTTCTCAGAAGATCAGCTGCATCCTTTACAAAACGGAGATGTGTTAATGATCTCCATTCTTAGGTTAATTCAATCCAGAACTGTTACTTTGTTCTTTTTTTTTTCTCAGGTGATCACTGTGAAAGGGAAATGAATGAATGCCTTTCAAACCCATGTCTTAATAGGGCTATTTGTGAAGATCGAGTTGGAAGTTTCTCCTGCAAGTGTCTCCCAGGTTTTACTGGTGTCTTGTGTGAAAGAAACATTGATGAGTGTCTCAGCAGGCCTTGTAGGAATGGAGCTACATGCAGAGATGGTATCAACAGCTTCAGGTGAAAAACAGATCATTAATGTAATATAATTTGGAAAGTCAGACGTATTCTGGTGCCTCAGCCTTCTTAGATTTCTTTAGCAAGCGTTTTGGCAGCCTGATCCAAAATAAGTGGTCCCTTTATGAACTGTAAAGGAGATTTTAAAAGACAAGAAAATATATCCTAGTGTCTTGACTCTTAAAAAATTCCAAGGAAAACAGCAAAGAAAATGTGCAGAGTTTGAAATGTAAGTGTGGTAGGACTGCATGGTTTTATTATTGTCTTCCAAAAGATGTCCATTTTCCCAAACTTCAGGCGCTTGTCTTGCTTTCCACTGTAATAATACATGATGACCAGTTATGTACCTGGTAATACTACATTTCTATAGCTCGGAAAGACAGGGATAGCTGCACATAGTGAGACTATAGAGGTTAAAATGCAAACCCCAGTGGAAACTTTGAGCTACTTAATTTTATGCTTTAGGGTATCTGAATTCAGATCAGAAGCTACAAATGCCACTAGAAGTGTCGTATCTTAGGTCACTGTATAGGTAGATGGGCCAGCTGTTAATGTCTGCATTTGGTTAGTCTTTCCCTCCCCAAAGCCCCAGCAGTTTTGATGCCTTTCAAGCACCTTGGTTTTCCAAGTGTCAGAGGTTTTTGGTGTCTCTATACTGGCTTGGTTTTCCCTAAATATAAATGTGTCTGTCTGCGAAGCTGAATACCTCTCGTCTTTAATTCTGTGTACCTCGGAGATGTTTTGCTCATGGAAGTGCAATGATTATGTCTCCTAGTTTCATATGAAGAAATGTAGGCTGTTCAAATATTGTACTGCATTGTATTGTCTAGAAGTGATTTTACACAGCTAATAGAATACAAGCGTGCTTAAGAGGAATGACCAAAACAAAACTCCATTAATTCTGTAATATATCTTCTGTTGATTTTTTTTTAGTGTTATTATATACCATTCTCATTGGCAGATCTTGCCTCATAGCCAGAATTCTTTGTTATAATAGCTGTCACCTCTGAAGTGTGCTTCTCTACCTCCATAGGTGTCTCTGTGTGACAGGGTACACAGGACTGAACTGTGAAGTGAACATCAATGACTGTGACTCCAGTCCCTGCTTAAACCAAGCCACCTGTGTGGATGCCTTGAACTCGTACGTTTGTAAATGTCCCCCTGGCTTTACAGGCAGCAGGTGTGAAACAGGTACACAGGACTAAGTCTCAGAAAAAGGTGCCTTGACTAAGTCTCTGTGCAAGATTTGAACTGGCTGGGCTGCTTTCATACAGCTTCCCCAGAAAGTAGCTAGGGTGGTGGGACTGTGAGAGAATGAGTGAAGTCTGTGTGGCTGCAGCATTAATAATTGCAGAAAAGTAACAGCGTGTGTCTGTGTCATTTCTCTTTTCTAAGGCATGGTTTTATCTTTTTAATACCCAGTAGGTCTATTGAATTTAATTTGTAGTTGTTGTGTGTGTCTGAGTTAAGCAGCTCTTTCTGTTTCTTCTATTTTGTATAGGGCTTTGCATCACAGGGTTCGAGATTAGTATGTGGTAGTCTCAGCTTCAGAAGTCCTAAAGGCATCAGGTTCCCTACAGGCAAAAGGGTATCAAGTTTGCTATAGCCAGGCGGCAAGAGTCACAGGACGACTTCCTGTGGGATACTGGAGACATCTGAACCACAAGGCGGAAATCTATTTGTCTTTTAGAACCTTTCCCTAAATATTATAAAGTCGTATACTAGTAGCTGGTGACTCTTTAAACAGAAGCCATGTTGATTTCACAAAGGCAGTAGAAGACATACAGGACATTTACCCCTGCCATCCTATGTCAGAGTTTAACACCCACCTTTCAGGAGAGCTCCACTTGATAACATAACATGTAGCATCCTTGTAAAGCATGTCACTGTGCATTGAACAGCAGCACAGAAGTGCTGTCCCATACCAATGCAGTGTATTGCAGTAAGTCCAGAACAGGAAAAATCTTGGGTTGTTTTGGGGTTTTTCTTCAAAGCTTGATTAAATGGAACCAGCTGATTATACCTCTTTAGGTTGCTGGATGGTAGATGCTAGTTGGATATGTCACTTCAGTGATAGAGGACTGAGAAGAAAGGTTCATGTTCATTGTTAGATAATCAGCTTCTTTTCCAGTTATTTGTCTTCAAATGCTGTATTCTAGCCTTGGAAAGCTCTGTATGCTGGCTGATGTTAGACTGCCAAATGTTCTTTCTACCTCTATTCAATTTAAAATGAATATTTTTTGTAGAAGGGCTTCATTCCACTTTATTGCATTTGCTTAGATTTCATTTGATTCTTTTTCTGTTTGTGTGAATAGTGTTCTGAAAATTCTTTGTCTTTGCTGCAGAACAGTCCTCTGGTTTCAATCTTGATTTTGAAGTCTCTGGTATCTATGGATACGTCATGCTTGATGGTGTTTTACCGTCTCTTGGTGGCATCACCTGCACATTCTGGATGAAATCTACTGACACCACAAACTATGGGACTCCCATTTCTTATGCAGTGGAGAATGGAAGTGATAATGCATTTCTTCTGACTGATTACAATGGGTAAATCACAGTTCTGCTTTTCTATAGCTTACAAATGTCTTGGATTGATAAAGGAAGTGTAGAACAGAAGTCTAAGTTTTGCCTACTTTGGGGTAGAAAAATCTGCATCCAAACTCCCTTGACAGAGTTGTATCTTTGTTTTGCTTTTCTCCTTGCTTTGTTTCCATCACTTTTTGCTCTGTAGAAGAGTAATGGCAAGAGAGCAGTGAATTTAGAAGACAATTTTTGTGGACTACATTCACGTCTTATCTAAATGGCTTGTTGAGACAATAAGTGGATTAAATGGAGCTCAGCACTCAGAGTACTTCTAGCATGATTCTAAAAGCAGAGTATGACTTGTACTTTTACAAAAGCAGAGTATGACTTGTAGTGTGACTCCAAACTCAACAGGAAAGTTTAAGAATTCACTACGTAGCCATGACTTGAGCCTTTATATTTTGTTACAAAAACATGTTACTTATTTCACTATGCTTTGCATATGATAACCAATTTCCAAGTCATCTGGGAGAGAGATACCATCTGTGATGATCTTTCAAGAGAGGTTTTTCATATGATACAGTCACAGTTACCTTGTTAGTCAAATAACATTTATTTGAGTCATGAGGGACAGACCACGCTTGTAAAGTTGCTGCATGCAGCTGAGTATGCCTGTGTCTTCCTTGCATGCAGCTGGGTTCTTTATGTGAATGGGAAAGAGAAGATAACAGACTGTCCTTCAGTGAATGATGGAAACTGGCATCACATTGCGGTCACATGGACATGCACGGATGGGGCATGGAAGGTGTACATCGATGGAAAACTGTCCGATGGAGGCAGTGGGCTCTCTGTTGGATCAAAGATCCCTGGTATGCTTCATTCATTTTATACCACGTCTGTTGCCTTCATTCTGTTTTTATTGCAGAATATGCAAGAAAATGTTTATTTAGGTGTTTTTAGTAGATGTTCACATTTTCAGCATTTATGAAAAGCTCATGTTTGCTGTTCTTTTTTGTGAGGACAGTTCCCCTCACTCGGCATCACTGAGGACAAAATGCGCCATTCTGGGATAAATTAGTAGGTAACTTCTTTTATGGACAATGCAGTTTAGTCCACAAAGGAACCTGTGCAGACCAAGTTCTGGAATGGCTTTGTGAGAACAAGTTTCTCACTCAACAAAATTAAGTTTATCTGGCATTTTCCTTACATATGTGTGTTCAGAGTTGATTAGCCTAGCCTTCTCCTGTTCTTTTCAGTCACCTATTTAAAGTTATCTTTGTATTTTTTTCCTAACAAGGTGGGGTTTGCTCTTTCATTTTTTTCCTGTGATCAGTCATCTATAGAGTCATATCAGAGGACAGGAAAAGAAGTATCTTCAGCATTGAAGAGCTAGAAAAAGCCTGGTGTTATGTGGCTGCAAAGAGAGTCTGGTTTGATACTGTTTGCATACTGCTATCCAAATTTACATGGAGCTTCAAAAGACTATTTTATTAAAATAAAAAATTAAATACTGAAACGTTTTAGTCCATGTGCCTTATGCTTCCTCCTGTCTTTCACAATTACCTTGGCGTTCTCTAAGACCTCAGGAAGAGTACTGCCACCATTACTTTCTGACCTTGTCCACATACCCTATGATGAACAAAATGCATGTTCACATGTTACTGGTCAAGGAGAGGAAATTTAACTTGTGCACCATGTCTCAGAGCATTGACTACCGTCAGTGTGCTTCAGAGGGTATGGAATCACATTTGACCTGTACGACTTTGTAAGCTTTTGTTTAAAGCAGGAAATGTAAGTTAGTACTGTAAAATATGCCCCACCTGCTCAAAACTGCATTTTACATTGTGGCCATAGGTGATTTCTGCTCCTATATTTATTTGACAGTCACTTCCAAATTGTTATGTTGACCTACCTCAGCCTAGCATAAGGCTTCCCAGAGGTTTTGCTGAGAGAGTTTGTTGAAGGTGGGTGGTCTTCACTGCAAAACCCTAGTAACACAGGGTACAAAAAGCTTTGTTTTGCTTAGTTTTTAATCTTCTTATGGGATCCCTGCTGTAAGGCTTTGTTTCCCACCCATCTTCAAATTCTGAGTTTAGGTGGTGGTGCACTTGTGCTGGGTCAAGAGCAAGATCAAAAAGGAGAAGGATTCAACCCAGCTGAATCTTTTGTGGGCTCCATCAGCCAGCTCAACATTTGGGACCATGTACTTTCTCCACAGCAGGTAAATCCTTACTGCAGTGTTCGAGCAGAGGGCTCTGAGCATAGGATGAACATTTGAGAAGGCATTCCAAGTTAGCATATTGGGTAGACCTCTACTCCCTCAGAAGTCAGTGGGGACTAGATGGAGTTCTGACTTAGGGTAATAAGCTCAATGTAGTAAGTAAAGTCGCTTTAAGCAAAACTAAGTCTGGTAAAATCAACACTGAGTCACCTTCTATTTCGATTGAGCCTTTCTGTAGTATGTGGCTTCAAAACAGAAAGGAAGTCATGCATGAAAGTTAACAGTACTGCTAGAAGAGAGAAAAATCCAATGAAACAAGCTAAGCACTTGTTTTACAGACCACATACAGTTTAATTATTCTGCTGTGTGAAGACACTGTTAAAACTTCAGAGGGGAAACTTCAGAATTTCTGTCAATGCATTAGACACTGAAAAATCTGGTCTATATAGTCTCAGGAAAAGTCTGAAAGGGCAGGATAACTGAATATTGAGTTAAATCTAATCAGGTACAAAAAGTAAAGGCTTGGCAGCACTAAACTTCCACTGAGTTAAAAATTAATAAAGATTTAAAGGCGTCTTCAAGGACAGTGATCCCTCAACTTTTCTGGGACACAAGCATCAGTGCTCAGTTATCCTCTGATTGGAATTTGTTTCTCTATTCCTAGCTGGGACCTCCTACTTCCATCTATGACTACTGGTTGTGTCTCCCACCGTGGGCTGCTGTAGAAGCCTGACTCTATGTACTTTATAATCTCCCCATACACACTGGAGGCTGCTGTGAGGTGTGCCCATAGCTGCTTCTGCTCTAGGCTGAACCAGCCTCTCCTCCCAGAGCAAATGTTCCATCCCATCCCTGAACTTGCTCCAACTTGTCAATGTCTTTCTTGTCGTGAGGAGGAGCCCAAAATGGAATGCAGTACTCCAGATGTGATCTAATAAGCACTGAGAAGGAATAATTCCTTCCTTCGTTCTCTGATGGTAACCCTGTTCACACAGCCAAGGATGCTGTTGGTCCTCACTCTTTGCACAGTGCACAGCTGGCCAGTACTCAGCTCACTGCCTGCCAGAGTCCCTAAGTCCTTTTCCACAGAGCTGCTCCTGCTCTTAGCTTTCCCCAGACTATATTGTTCAGAAGGTTTTTCCTTCCCATTTTTACTTGTTGAATTTCGTGAGGTCTGGGTTGGCCCTTTACTCCAGCCTGTCAAGGTCCCTACAGACACAACTCTGTCCTTGAGCACACTGACTAGTGATATTATCACTAACTTGATTTTATCTGCAAACCTGATGACAGTGCTCCATCACCACTTTCTGCTCATTAGCATTTCAATACTGAAGGTCAGAAGTGTTAAATTTTTGATAACACTTGAACAGCAAAGACAAATGTTTAAAGTTAGAGGCATTTCTTTGGGGAAGAGTCTTTGGATTAGAAGATTCTGCTCTCCTGATTTTTCTTAAAGTTGTACCACTAATTGGTGGTTTGTAGCTGTTTGTTATCCATGATCCAAATAAGAAATAATAACATGAACAGAAAAAACAGTAAAGCAGAATCCTTGCTTCCAGCATCCAGACGTCTCCTCTGTTTCTCCTTTTTTTACTACTTTGCCTCTCTTCGAGGTTTAAAACTACCCAACCATCTGCTACTATTCTTGGCTTTTAGGGTCACCAACTGTTGCATTGCCAAGTCAGATCTTCAAGTCTTTGTTCACTAGCAGTTTTGAAGCTGATAAGCATACATGTGATTTTTACAGGGCACACTGGTGAAGAGTTTTAAGTGCGATTTTCTTTAGCTTTCTCAGTAGTTTCCCCTTTAATGACAGATCTGATTGAATTCCCACTTGGTTCAGATGCAATAGAATTAGGACAGGGAAGAAAATCCTGCCATTCATTTATAGTATTCATATTACTCATCTGAAAAGACAGATGTGACACCAGACAGGAAGCTAAGCCAAGTAAGCTTCCTATAAAATTTTTACCTCTTTCATTTCAGAGCTTGGAATAGTAAATTGCAATTGTAATCTGTTATCATTAGGTGTGTTCTGGCCAGCTGGAACTATTCATTAAGTCTTACCTTCCTATTCTCAGCCATAAAGGAAAGCAGGGTGACAGAATATGTTGCCTAGTGAATAGAGGAGGGTGGAATCTAGTCTTTAAGATTTTTCATTGCGTGCTTTAGTTGCTTATTCACTTGCACATTAATTTTATCTAGGTAAACCAGCACTCTGGTTGTTTTGTTGAATTGACAGCAACAGAAATATGAGTAGTGTATAGGGAACTGTGGGGTCCTTTCTGGCCCTCCCATTCTCCATCATATGGCTTGAAAGGGCTGATTCTCAAACTTGTATTTCCCACACTGGAAATTTTTTCATGCAGATTCCTTGCAACTTGTTTGCAGCCTTTGGCCTAAGCAGTTTCCATTGGAACAGATAGCTGAAAAGAGAACTTTGAAATGGCCTCAGAATAAACAGAGAACACTGGTTTCTTCTCCAGCTATACTGACTCTAGAAGAGTCCAGTCTGCCTCACGGAGTTCAGAGTAGGGACAATATGAGAACAAATCACTCCAAAGTTCATTACGTACCTTTCTTTCTCACTAGGATAGACACTGTAGAACATTATTCTTGGTAGCTGATTGCATCCACTGGAAACTTGACAGAAGCAAATCACCCATATGAGAAAACTTTTCCATCAGAGACATATGACCAGATCTTCTCTCAAGATACTAATCTGCTGTTGATCTAATAGTGTATTTCTTTCTTCCCTCCTGTACTTAGTTGGCCTGTATAGTTCCTGTTTCTATACTTGGTTAGTTATGTCCCTGTCCCTCTTTGGTTGGGCCTTGCCTACAGTATTTTTGAGAGTCTAGTTAATTCAGTTCACAAAACTTGTGTTCAGGAAATAACTAATTGCCTTATGAAGCTGCTCCTCTTTGTGTTTCTGTCCCTTAAATCTGATGCAGTGCTAGCAGTTTTCAGAATGCAGATCTTGAACATTAAGTCCCTTTTGGCTCCTATTTGACATTTTCTGCAAATAGATAAGTGTTCTCTTCAGGTTGCATCCTCATTACTGTATTTTTATGAGATGTAGATGCATTTTTCTTTTATACTAACAAATGCAGTTGGGTGTCAAGAGCTGTCTTCAATACTGTGTTTGTATGTCAAGTAGTCCTTCAGGTAGTGACTCAGCACAAACTGTCCATAGCTAGATGGCTTATAAGAACAGAATAATAAGTACTTCAGCCAGGAACCTCTTGTGCTAGAAAGGATGAACATTACTTGCTCAAGTATCTGTTCTAGTGTTGCATGCACGTATGAAGGGAATATCTTTTTTCTTTAATATTCTTTTCCTACACTGTCCTTAAACATCACCTAACCAACTGTTTTAAATCCATAGGTAGAATCTCTGGCTACATCCTGTCCAGAAGAACTGCAAAAAGGAAATGTACTAGCCTGGCCAGATTTCCTGCCAGGAGTTGTTGGAAGAGTGAAGATAGATTACAAGAGTATATTTTGTGCTGGTTAGAATTTTACTTCCTAGAACCCATTTTTTCTTGAACAATACTATAAAATTCTTTTATGGGGTCAACTATGCTATCTTGCAGCCTTTGTCCTACTAACATTGAGTAAATTATTCTGATAAGTTGACAGTTAGAACATGCCATCCCTCATTCCTCAAATTCCAGGGGTTTGTAACAAAAGTTCATTGAAATCTCTGACAAAGATTTATTGCTTCCTGAATTGAGATGGGAAAAGAGTGAAGATGGTATTGGATCAGAAAAAAAATTTCCTGCCTTTTATTCTAAGAGTAATTGTATGATATTAAAATACTTGCTACCTCCCTGCTTCTTGTCCTGCAGATTCCTTTTCTGATTTTATATGTTGATGATTCTCAAAACCCTTTGGACCCAAGTGGGATGTAGCATGCATAACATTTCCCAAAGCTTTTTCCTGGATAAACTTATACAGGATCAAACAATCACATAACCAATTTATTCATTTTAGCACGTAGCTGTATCTCTTACTGTATGCATGTATTTTGTTCACAGATTGCCCATCTTTGCAAGGATCCATACCACATCTGCGGGCCTCTTCTGCTGATTTAAAGCCAGGGTCAAAAGTGAGCCTTTCCTGTGACCCAGGATTCCAGATAGTAGGAAACTCTGTTCAGCACTGCCTTAACCTGGGACAGTGGACACGGCCTTTTCCCCGCTGTGAAAGTGAGTTGTCTCAATGGGCTGGCAGGATTAGGAAGCCCTAGCATTTATTTGGCTCCTATCACTATTCATGGCCTGTTTATTTCTGCAGCTATCATGCACTTGAATCTATCCATGTTACAGCACATACATGTATGCTTAAAACTATGCTCATGTTTTGCTGAGCAGAAACTATATCATGATCAGGTTCTTACATGTTTCTCAGTCAGTTTCTAACACTCATGGGAGAAATTAGTCCATTTGAATCAGCTATCAGGTACTTTCCTCCTCAGTGGCATTAGGAGTGTGGAAGATACACAGGAAATGCTAGAATATCTCTGTGATTTTTAAATGTCACTGAGAATGGCTGGTTTGAAGTAGAAACCTTGACTTCAGTAAGTTAAGAACTAATTTCTTTAAAGGCAGCAGATATTTCTGTTAGAACTTGGCAGTGCTCCAAGATTTACAGGATTTCTTCAAAGAAACTGAGTTGTATGCATTCAGGCTGCCAAGTTTCTTTTGATTATATGATTCCTGCTCCTGCCTTTTTCTTTCCTTTGGTCCTCCTCTTTTGTGACTGCAGTTGCTTGTGTTGGAGGTGATTACGTTTTCCATTTCAGCATAATAGTAAATTGGATCCAGAAGTAGATATTGCGTAATCCTAGAATTTATATGTAATTTGGAGAAAGTCATCAAATTTGTTAAAAATGTCTTTAAAATAATGTGATTTTAATACCTTCCTCTTTATTCAGTTGTTTATAGCACAAGTCCACAGTCTCATCTTCTGTTTAAAGAATAGCATGCCTGTGAGGATTTACCCAAAAGCAAGTCCTGCTGGGCAGAAGGAAAGTTCACTGACAGAGACAGCTTTGCGTTTTTTTGGTGTGTGATCAGTGACAAACCACCAGAATCCTGACAGTGTTTCTGATTTCTCTGTATTGGGCCAAGCAGTTTTACCAACTGAGCACAGAACTCAGAACAGGGCTGACCTGCCACAAACAGGCTGAGGGAATGAAGGCCAGACCCACCCACTGGCCTTTATTTTAAAGGTACCTGTTCCACGAGTATCTGATGAGTGAAAGTTGTTTGAAGATATCTATTTCCTGCATAAAAAACTGCAGGTTTATACTAGAGGTGTAGGCCTGAAAAAGTCCTGATTGAATCAGGCTCAGTGGAATCACTGTCTTCACCCACCAGGATCTTTTCCTCTTGCTGGTGCTAAATATCCCCAAACCCACAGATGCCTGAGAGCCTGTCTTTGTTACAGGCTCTGCAGCTCTATCCCTCCACAGCAAGCACTTGGCTTCCATTACTATAGGCTTTAAATACTTGTTGTGTGATCCCTGCACACAGCTAGGGAACAAGGACTTCCTATAAGCCGTGTAGCTACAAAGATGAGCTGTGCGGCTGTTGGAATAAGTTCACGCCTTTTTGATTGAGATAAAGAAGCACACAAGCACCTCTGCTAGAATAAATAGAAACCTCTGGAAGGCAGGTACAGGGATGCCTTCTGCTGGCATAACTGGGATCAGACAGGCTTATTTATTATTGTCAATCTAAGAGATGCCCGGGGTTCTGTGTGAGGTCAGTTCCAATCTCTCCATCATTCATGCACTTCCTGATCTCAGGCCAGTACCATAACTCTTAGCAGTGTCTGTTAGCTACTTTTGCAATGTTTGAACACAGTAACACTGAGCTTGCTTTTCAGCAAAGGGAAATAACAACAACGTCAAGCAAGACAAACTCAGTTTTCCTTTTCTTTGTAACTCACCAAGGATCATTTCTTATCAGAAGTGTTCTGTGACTGAAGGGCATCTACTCAGATCTCAGCCACAGATGTCTCCTCCAAAGCTAGCAAAATTTTCTTAGCAGGAGCTGGAGAGTCCTGCTAAGTCTCTTATTGACAAACGCCCATAAAACAAGACCCTCCACTAGACCTGGAATTGAGTAGCTGCTTCAGGAAAGGACTGGGCCCTATTGCTAATGGGATTGTACAGCTGCAGAGGCAAAATATGCAGTAGTGGTTCTCATGTGGAATTATTCTGAAGATGATCTGTGTTTACTCCGCTAATGCCTGTGCCCTCTTTTCACCCATGTTGCAGGAATCAGCTGTGGAGTGCCTCCAACTTTAGAAAATGGCTTTTATTCAGCTGAGGACTTTTTTGCTGGCAGTACTGTTACCTATCACTGCAACAGTGGCTACTATTTGTTGGGCGAATCCAGGATGCTCTGCCTGGACAATGGAAGCTGGAACAGCATTTCACCATCTTGCCTTGGTAAGAGGTGCCATACATTTGGCTGCATGCTCTGACACCTTACACTTTTCCTGTGCCCTTAGGTTTGAGTGGACATTCATTCTGAAATTGTGGAGGCTGACCACTGTCCCAGAATCATAATCCAAAATGTTCACTTTTCTGAAATACCATGCTCAGCCTTATGTGAAACCAAAACTACATTCTGCCATCTTTCTCTGTCCATCCTCTGGTATGTCCCACATCCTGCATTTATCAAACATATACAAAATTATATACATAATAGGCCTGCATTGCACTCCCAGCCTTTCTCCTTCCATGTCCTGCAGTGTTGCATTCTGTGCTTTTGACCTATGCATTTTGTTGTGCTTCAGTATGCTGTCAGTGTCCTATGCTCTCTGACCAGGTGTTTTTAGATATTTCACACATGGAAATTGTAGTATTTAATATCAGATTTACTCACCTGAAGACAGTAGATGCTGCACAGGATTTCTGGTAAAGTAGAGTGATACAAAATGTACTGCATAGCACAATACAAACAAATTCAAGTTACTTAACAAAATACAGCAATTGCAACATACAGTTTAGGCACAATTCCAATGTGTTTTCCATTATCAAGCTTTATAATATGTTCACCATCATGATGTTGCACAGTAGCTGGGAATGAATATGTGGGTTAAGGTCAGCTCAAGCCCATTGCTAGTTGTCTGCATTTATACCTCATGTTGACCTGAGCCACATACTCATTTCCACCCCTCCATGCTGGTCTGGCTAACTCAGGAAGACATTCACACTCTTTAATGAACTCAAGGAGAAGCATTTACAGTGCCAATTGATCCACTCTACTGTTGCTTGATGTCTGTTGAAAAGAAAGGCCACCTTACTGTCTCCTTAGTCCCCAAGCTTCATGGGCAGATTACCTTTGCCAGTGTTTTCTGAGCCTTTTTCCATTGTGGGGCTTTTTGGTGAGTCACACATGCCTGCCAGCAAGCAGCTGCAGCATTGAGAAGGCTGGGAGTGCACTTGTGGACACAGCTCATGCAGTTGCCACGCTGTAACTTACTTGCTGGTCATCTGGGTCTGATGGACCAGGTGCAGTGACGAAGCTTAAAGGTGAGACAGGCTGGCATTGTGCTGTGTACAGAGGAGTAGGTTTCACTGGTCTTGCAGGGCCATGTCTCCAGCAGACCCCTGCTGGGATCCACTAGTTAGTTGTACTTGGATCGCTGCAGTCTTAGTCATGCCTCAAATGGGAGTTGCACAGTAAAAAACTGGCAAGATCTATGTTTGATTTGACTCCTAAGCTTTTGTAGGTGCAGCACAGAATTTTTTCAGTCAAGATAAGCAAAAGAAAAGCCAACAGTCTTTTAGTTCTGCCAAAATTCACTTTGGAGTAGGTTTCATCTGGTTTCATAGCATCCTGTCCAGCAGCACTCCTTCAGAACCTACAAACATCATCACAGGTGTTTCAAGGCTGTCCAAATAGTTCAACCTCTATGCAGTAGGAGTCATGATGTTCAGAAGGAAAAAGCCTGTGCCCCACCTTCCAGCTTGCCTTGTCTCTCATAAAGCAGGCTAATGGGAAAATGAAAACAAGAGTGAATTTGGCACCCTGGCCCACCTTTTACCTTTCTGACTCATGCTTCAGGGAGCTGCTAGCAAAGCCTGGTACATCTATGCCCTGAAGCATTCCTTTTGTTCATTAGGGTCTGATTCACAGTGTGCTTCCAACTCATTGGAAGTCTCTTGCCTAACAAGATGTTACAGAAGAAGTAGTCATTCCACTTTTGCTGTGGTAGCACTTTGCATTTTCCTGGTACTTTTGTAATTGGCAGCTGTTTTGGTATCAATGTGCAGGTGTCATCCTGCATGTCAGAAAGAAACTCCCTTTCTTTTCAATGTGTTGTGGTCTTTTCACACTGATCTGACTCATCCAGCAGTGAAGAATAAACACTCCAAATCAATAAATTGTCTTGCCTTTTTAACCAGTGGGTTTTTTTCTGGAAATGGGCAAAGAACCAAAGCTGTGTGTCTGCATGGTATACCCAGATCAACGGTATTTAGATGAAGATTTGTTCTGATGCCTTGAAGTGGCTACCTGAAAACAGAGGCTAGACAAGATTAAGAGAATAAAAGCAGGTATTTATTTGTAGGGCCTTTAAAGGTACACCCTGGGCAGTCAAAAGCCTCCAAGGGGCTCCACCCAAGATGGACCCTGGGTCACGGGTTTTTCACACTTTTATAAGTTTGGTTCATTTGCATATCAGGGTTAATTCTCCAATTATAATTTCAGGTAGTGATGTAATTACCCCAAGTTTGCTCCTCCTGTCAGAGGCTTTAGTTCACATATTTTGGGGCCTGGGACAACAAGGTGTCCTTGAGTTCAGGCCCAGAGAGGGTTTGTTATGTCTAACCAGCATGAGAGAACAGCAGCTAACTGGCTGTATGAAATTTCAGAGTTATATACTAAACAGGACAGGATTTGAAAAATACAAAAGTTCAAACTTAAGGCATCAGTTCTACCTTTCTCTAACAGTCTGAAACAGGCACATTTATACAGGGAATAATCCCTGATACCAGCACTTTTCAATTAGGTACTTTGAAATTGACTCTTTGCAATTTTGACTCATTGTTCATATACCAAGGACATTTCCTTCCTGTCAAGATTAAAAGATTCTATGAGGTATTCAGGAGTGAGGGATTTTTTTTTTTGCTGCATAGTACCAAACTACATGGATCATAAATTATCAATTGCAATTTTTAGGTGTGTCTTGGGGTGACTTTATGATGTGTATCCCATATCGCTGCCCTATGCCCAGAAACTAATTTTTGTGCCTTTCTATGCCTTTAAACTGAGCCTGAGAGGGGGAAGGAAAAACTGAGCAAAACTTTTTCAAAGCAGTTTGCAGCTTGTTCAAGGTCACACAGAGATAGAGACTTTTCTTTCAACAGCGGCAGGAGAGCAAGAGGGAAGGGAAGCACCCGGCTTGCTTTTCTTTCCAGCACCTTTTGGCAGGCTTTTTTCCTCAGCTCCTTTTCCTCCGGAGACTTGAACTTTTGTTTTCCTGGGACTTCGTTTTTTTCCTTTTCTCTCTGCTGGATTGTTTCAACATCAGAGCACATCAGGAGGACTTTCCACCAAGCACAGAGGGCCTGGCCCTGGGCCAAGCCCCAGCTCCGAGGAGACCAAAGGGAGGACTCTGACACTTTCCCAGGCTTTTTCTCCACAGTGAGAGATTTTATTATTTAGCATCATTATCCCTTTTCCCGTGTGTTTGTTAAATAAATAGTTTTTATCTCTTTCATTTTCCCTTGAGGAAAATTTATTTTTTCCCAAACCTGGTGGGGGAGGGGTGGTTGTAACCTGCCTTCTATCAGAGGATACATTTCTAAATTTGCCCAAACCGGCACAAGGTGCTATTATCATGTAAGTAGTTAATCATAATAACTAATATATTTTGAACTAATTTTAACATTTCTGGCAACTGCAGGCTCTTCTCAGGCCTAGTCTAATTCTCTTCATCAATGATGGGGCTCTAATATTTTCAGAGCATTTCCCCTCTTGGCTGAGATTTCCTGTCTTATAAGTAGGAAGGTTGAGATATAGAGGATTTCTCAAGCAAGAGTTTAATGCAAGAATCCTTCCTCAGAGTGTCTGCCCAGACTAGTAGTAACAATAGTTACAATATCTGTTCTTTTGCAGTTTGGAAACCAGATACTTTCTGTGGAAGTGGTGGCTGAAGGTTAATAAGATTTATCTCTGATTTTCTCATGTTGTGCAGTGCTGTAGAACAAGTTATAATTAAAATGATAATAAAACTTTACAGTGAGTTATAGATATTTGTTTAAATATTAAATATTTTTACCAGACGATCAAAAATGTGATTGCAGTAAGAGTGGTTTTTAATTATACTACTAAAAGTAATTCCTCTTGACTGTTAGTAAGACAGAAATTTAAAGCAAGTGCTCGCTACAAATAGCACACTAGAGACGTGTGTTTTGTGGGTTTGTTTTTTGCAGATGTTGATGAATGTGCTGTTGGATCGGACTGCGATGAGCATGCATCTTGTCTCAACACAAATGGATCCTATGTCTGTACTTGCGTCCCTCCCTACACAGGAGATGGTAAAAAATGTTCAGGTATGGGAAAGAAAAACATCAAGCTAGCCTTTCCAAGATTCTGTATAGGCCAGTATCCTGCCTCCCACAGTGAAAGACAGCTGCCAATAACTGATATCTAGGATGGGCCTGCTTTCATCTCCAGGTCAGTTTATTCTGGATGAGGCTGTGATAAATTGTCTCCTTTTGTTTCTTGAAAACTCACCTCTCCATATGGGTACAGCAGTCATTGGGATGCTGCTCCAAGACACACACACATGCAAAATCCTCTTCCACATGGAGCACAAGACCTGGGAAGGCCACAGTGTTTCACTTCTCAGAGCAGAGCTGTGCGGTGAAGAAATATTTTAATACAGGTTTCTGAGTAGGGCTAGAGCTGCCTGTGGAAACATCAAACAAGGTAATTCTGGATGAACATAACAAGACAGTGGCATAGGTTGGGATAAAAGGTAGCTGGGCTGTTTTCATGTTCAGGGAGGGACATGCTGGAATGGGCTTTCCCTCACTGAGGGAAAAATGACTGTAAGCTCTGTTTGCTTCTGATGATGTATGCAAACTCAGTTAGAGAAGGCTCATCCATGTCAAGGTTAGCTTACTTGCATGAGCCTTCAGTGTCTGTCACTTACTTATAAAGCAAAGAAAAGGCTGTAAGCTACTTAAGAGTGTTTTCCATGTCCTTTGCCTTCCTATTTTCAGCAAATTCCCAAGGATATCTCCTGCAGCTTATTTGTAAAACCTGACACTTAATTATATTATTCGTCGTTTCCCTGTTCCTCCTCAGAACCCGTGAAATGCCGTAATCCAGGAAATCCAGAGCATGGCCATTTATATGGGGATTCTTACAGTGTTGGCAGTCAAGTAACATTTTCCTGCAAAGAAGGGTTCCAGCTGACAGGAGTGGCAAAACTTACTTGCATGGAGTCCGGAGAGTGGAGCCACCCAATACCCTATTGTGAAGGTGTGGTTCCTGGGGAGAATGCATGTGGAAATGTGACTTTATCATTAGAGAACAGGAAGGGGCAAAGCAGTAGTGAAGAGCCTTTAGAGACCGTGGGAGCTTATGAAACCCTGTCCCAGCAGATCTGGATCTCAGTGTTGAAGTCTTTGTTTTCTTAAGACATAAGCACAGTTGTCATATTTGTAGTAGTACTCTCTTAACAAAGATTCTCCGGTGCGTCAGAGGTATAGAATCAGTCTAATGCAAGCATTAGAAGTGTATTCTTCTCTACCCAGCCTTCTATGTTCAAGGAATTAATGACTTAAAGACCATTAACTGCGTCTCGGTGGATAAAAAGCAACAAGAAAGGACAGGCTGATGCACGTACGTAGTCACGGTTTAAGAGCAGAAATAGTTTCTTTAGAAAACCAGAACAAATGTGGTGAAGCAACAGGTAAAGTGAGGAGTTGACAAAGACTGTCTAAGCAAAAAACCAGCTACTTTTTCTGTAGAGAGAGGTAGATATGGAGTCCTCTTGAGAGTCAAGCATGTGGTTTGTAGAGCAGTTATAACTACCTACTTCCAGTTAGTTCAGTTTCTCAGTAAGGTGAAATCGGATAAAGAGTCCTAAATGCCATTTACAGATTAGTCAAGAACTCATTGTTACTTAGGGCTTTCCACCTCTTCAAATCTATTGAGAGAAAACAAAGCAAATCCTAATTTTCTGTTCATTTGTGTTTGTGTTATATCAACCTCTCTTGTATTCCTGTCTTTTTAAAGCTATATCCTGTGGTGCTCCAGTTATTCCAGAGAACAGTGCCATTTTTGGCTCAAATTTTACATACCATAATAAGGTGGTGTACAGGTAGGAATTCAGTATGTTTGAAGTGCTGTATTAATAATTGATTGACAATCTGGCAGCAAATAAGAGTATGGCTGAATTGAGAGATTGGTTGAAATGATGGAGAGGAGCAAGATGGGATTAAAATAATGGAAAGATGTTTGGTTATAGATGTGGCTGTTCATTAGCAGAGCTGAATGTTTACTCCAGTACTACTTCTCTATGCCCTGAAAAGAAAGATGGTTTATGCAGGTGTGGATGATGAGGAAAAAAGGGATGGCTGATTATGTTGTGCATGAAAGGCTCTGTGTTTGATAGCACTTCTTTTCTTCTAACACAGATGCAATGATGGATACAACTTAGTGGGTGAAAAGGAAATTCTGTGCCTTGCCAGTGGCATTTGGAATCATGCTCCCCCCTCCTGTGAATTGGTGATGTGCCCTAGTCCACAGGGTATCAGCAATGGAAAATACACACTCAGTGGCACAGCCTACCTTTCCTCTGTGTCATACACCTGTGACAATGGATATAGGTAAATGCACAAACATTCCTGAGCCAAATGCAGGTGGCATGCCTGCTAGAAGGTCTGAAAGAGACAAAGCTGGGATCATTGCTTAGAAAGATAAAATACTAAGGCAGAATTGAAAAAGACTTCTTTATATCTTGAGGGTACTTTCTGTATTTTATCCTGAACTGGAGCAGTTCAGAAAAGTCACTCAGGATTTACTATGTACATATGTAATGCTTTCATTTTACCATCAAATGTATAAAAATATTTTGAATGTTCAGAAAAATAGTTTTCATTATTTCTGAAAGTTTTCATTTGTCTTTAAAGATCATTATACCTCTACAACTGTAGTTCATACCCAATATTAGTTTTGCTATTGCTTTACAATGCCTCTTGTGAAGGAACTTTCTGGAAGTTACTAATTTACTCTTTGAACTCTTTGTAGTAGTAATGTATTCTAAGGTTTTGTTCTGTTTTACATTTGTAAGCAATTATACTGGAAACACATTTTTAATATGCTGCAATTTACGATTAACTCATTAATGCTATATCCAAGGATGCAGACGTACATGCAGGTTTCTGCCTCTCCTGGTATCTGCTTGTACTTCTAGCAGATATACTCTGACATAAGTGGTCTCGTATGGACCTCTTTAGGGACGATTTTTTTCTGCATTTTCCTGCTGCAATAATTTCCTTGTCCAGATGCAGGCAGGCAGGTGAGGTATGTTCATTTGGTGAATGTTTTAATTGTGTTAGTACAAATTGATACCTCAGCTGAAGTTCAGCATGGTGTTAAGTTGTAGATTCACATTGTGGGCTTATCTGCACCGCACTAAACCAGGCAGTGCTTTTACCAATACCAATGAGTTTTTGACTGCGGAGTTTGGACATATAGGCAGCAAATACCATGTCAATTTTGACTCTTTGTCATTACCTATCTACCATAGCTTGGTGAGAGAGGTCCTCTCTCCTGTGGTCACCACTCCAGAGGAAGCCCTCTCGAACAGTGTCCATCTTATATATTACTTCTGGACCCAGTCTCTTCCTTCAAGCACCCCTTAGGTGTTTTTAGTCTTAAACATATTGCCATAGGTAGGCAGAGCCCTACTTCCCTGACAAGGGCCTGTGCCAAATTTGTAAGAGCGTTACAGGTCAGTGTTGTTCTTTTCCATTAACTTATTTCAGTCAGCTAAACATGGGGGTCTAATACCATTTGAGAGCAAATTGTAGGGAATCAGACACGTGTGGAGGGCTCTCAGATATGACCTACAGGGAGCCCAAAGGCAGCTGACGTAGCAGCTGGAGACAAGGGGTTTCACCCAGGGCATCTCAGGGTGGTGTTGCACACTCTGTTCAGACACCTGAGTCACACCCTCTGAAACAATGCTGTTTCCTCAGCTAAGGAAACCAAAAAATACCATCGACTTCAAATGTGTGTGGCCATTCACTCAAGCAAAATCCTTTACCTCCTGAAGGAACTGAGTGCCTTTTTGTGAGCAAACTTGAACTGGAGCGTTTCCTTCAGTATTTTGGGTGAAGATAATGTTTTAAGTCCTTGGGTGAATCTGGTCTCAAGTGGAGGCCTGGCTGCAAGTCTTAAGACTGGCATACTGTTGATGGTATACAAGTAAATTTTTAAGCTTAAACAAATATTTCTTTCTTTTGTGCTCAATGATGGGCAAAGCTACAGCAGGAATTATGTGTGTATCTGCACAGAGCATTGAGGCCCCACATGAAATCCACCAGCTTTCTCTTCAAAGTAATATGAAGACCAGCTTTTTTTGACAGCATCAGAGTGTTTTTCCATGAACAGAGGGTGACATTCTGTCCTCTACTGAAGTCAGTGTGAAAGACCCCTTAGTTTCACTGGGGCCGGGAGGCAAAGCAGCTCTTTCGCTCTCTATCCCTCACCTGGAATGAAATGGCAGCCTTAATAATGATCTTTGTGTCTCAGCCTTCAGGGACCTTCTGTACTTGTCTGTGCATCTTCAGGGAACTGGAACAGCACACCACCAACTTGCAATGTTGTGTCTTGTGGATCCCCTCCTGCCATCAAAGATGCAGTCATCAATGGAGATAACTTTACTTTTGGAAACACGGTCTCTTACATGTGTAAGGAAGGGTATGTAGATTAGCACTACTGGACACACTTGTCAGGACAAGTAAAACTGGTGCACTGTTTCATAAGTCCTTTATAACTGCACACTAATTCATTGTTACTACTTCTGTCTTAACTTTTTGGAAGATAAATGCGCTGGAGATTTTTTTCATAGGCTGTCAAGTTAGTATGAGATACAGACATTTCTTAAAGTAGTTTCAGAGCAACTGAATACACTCTGGAAGAGAAGAATAGAGAGGAATCTGGGAGAATGATAGCACAATTCAATAGGAAGCCCTTTTCCTTGGAGTTACTACAGAACCAATACTTTTAGGGTAAACTCAAGGCTCTGATCATAACGAATTCCTTACGTTGCATCAAGGTGCAAGAATGCTTTTGGTGCAGTTTAACAACTGTCTGTTGTGGTGTTCTAAATTCTATTTCCTTAAAATTATGACTCTTTGTTTATTGAGGGGCAATATTTTAAATTCTATCTACTCTGTGTAGAGACATTTTCAGACCCTATTTCATCAAAGAGGAGGCTCAATTTAGATGATATCAAGCATGAAAGTATAATGCTGGACTCTGATCCTGCAAGACCCTTGGCACATGGTAATCTCTACAGTCCGTGAGCAGTTCTATTAAATTTCTTGGAACTGTTCTGCCTAAAAGGCAGAGTGGGTATGCAGAGCTTTTGCCAGTTAAAGTCCAAAGTGACTAGAGGATTTTCTGCTTTTTCTTGCTGTAAAAGGGTAAATTAACAAGCCAACATTTTTCTTATAAATGAGCTTTGCAATGTTATTTGAAACATAATTGAAGCAAAGCATCCTTGCTATGTTTTCTAGACTGTATTACAATTTTAAAAGCTGCTTCTCTTTCCTGTGCAAGCATTTTAAATGGGATAGGATAGCAGCATTTAAAGACTTTCACAGCTGTTTGTCTGTGACAGTGGATCGTGTTAAACATCAGCACACAACAGGCTCTTTTTCTGGGGTCCAGTCATGAGGCCTTGAAAAAACAATCCTGCAAACAAGACAAAACACTTTTACAGATGTTGCTTCAAAATCTGAACAGCCTTCAGTTGGAAAGTTACTGGGGACTTTGCCGTGGTTATTGTTTCTTGGCTTTCTGTGGGAGCACACCACAGAGAAGAAAAATTAAGAAAACAGTCAAAGGTACTGTGAGTACACTATTGCCTGTTGCATATTTAAGCAGCAGGAGTTTAAGTGGGATGATGAGCAGGATGGATTAATGCCTGTCCCTGCATCCCAGAGACAGTCTGGAGAACTACAGCTACACTAACAGTATTAATGTGGTAGAATTTTATTGTAAACCATTTCATTGGGGTTTTTTCTAGTCAGCATTAATTTTTTGTTGGCATTCTAATATTTTACAGTGAGTTTTTAAGAAGAAGTTATTTTAAAGTTTCTATATGCATTATTGGCAAGAGCATCTCTGGGTAACTTACTAAGAGGTTTCACTTTGCTTGCAAGTGTGAAAATAGATTGAGAGGGCTAATACAGAAACACAAAAGGCCTTTCTGGGCTTTTCATCTCTTTCTTTTCCAACCAGTTTTGCTAAACAGTGGGATCATTTATTTGAGGATTGCATGGATGGCCACAGCACAATACTAGGTTTGTTGTAGTAGTTTGAGCCAAAATGGAAGTTCAGAAATGGTAATTGGATGGACAGATGAGAGAGAGGCAACATGCACATGGTGTGCTGGGATATCCACCATTGTGATACCTCACCCATGGACATGTAGGCTTTTAGTTTTTCCCTTTGAAGTTGACCATATCTTTTTTAAACAATCCTGTTCTTCTGGGGTTCTAGCAAACAAGCTCATACTGCAGGGGCATCAGGAAACTGTAGAGTTTGACAATGCCTGTCTTTTTGACTTCCTATGTGGTTTCCTTATCCACAGTTACACATTAGTTGGCCCTGAAACCATAGAGTGCTTAGCCAGCGGCAAGTGGAGTGTGAGCCACCAGCAGTGCCTGGCAGTATCCTGTGACGAGCCACCCCCTGTGGAAAATGCATCACCAGAGAGTGGCCACCGCCTCTTTGGTGACATAGCTTATTACTTCTGCTTGGATGGTTACAGCCTAGCTGATAACTCTCAGCTGCTTTGCAATGCAGAAGGGAAGTGGGTGCCTCCAGAGGGCAGGGACATGCCCCACTGCATAGCTGATTTCTGTGAAAAGCCATCCACCGTCTCATACAGCATCCTGGAGTCCATTAGTAAAGCCAAGTTTGCAGCTGGCTCCGTCGTGAGCTTCAAGTGCATGGAAGGCTTTGTTCTGAACACTTCGGCCAAGATCGAATGCCTTCGAGGGGGCCAGTGGAATCCTTCTCCTCTGAGCATCCAATGCATCCCTGTTCGCTGCGGAGAGCCTCCCCACATTAGCAATGGCTATGCCAGTGGGTCCAACTACAGCTTTGGAGCAGTGGTGGCTTACAGCTGCAACAAGGGGTTCTACATCAAGGGAGAGAAGAAGCGGACCTGTGAGGCCACTGGCAACTGGAGTGGCAGCTTGCCCACGTGTCACCCAGTGTCCTGTGGAGAACCACCTCAGCTTGAGAATGGCTTTATTAAGGTATAGAATGAGTTTTCTCATCTGCCTGGTACCATGGCAAACTGAATATATCTTCACAACTGTTGCTGTTGGGGTTTTCTTTCTTCTGTTTTACTCTTCTGTTAAAATTGAGGAAGTACAAGATTGGATGGTATAAGAAAAGGGAAAAGTGGGTGGATTTGCAGCAGAATCGTATCTGAAAAGCATAAACTCTTCCATGGGATTTCCTATCATAAAGTGGGTTTTCAGTTAGGGGACTCAAGATGCCATATGGCATTCAAGTGATTTCCTTAATGTCTTCTTCATTTGTTTGATTCTTGGGTAGCTTTCAAGGGCCTTCTGGCGATGTTTGAAGTAATGATGCCAGTTCACAAGCCTTGCTATTTTCACTGCTATGGAAAAAAATCTGATATGCAATAGATAAATCACCTTGGGATAATTTCTCTTCTTTTGATGTAAGCACATTTCTCTACTGAAGTCAGAACTTCCCTTTCCTTATTAAATTAAATTGCAATAATACCTGAAGTTTAAAATCTCCTTGTGGCAGCCCAAACCTGTAACAACTGCTTAACCTGTGTTTTGCTTTGATGCACAAGGATAATATTGTGGTAAGGAAGATCATAAACACCATTATAAAGATTTAACCTTGAATTTTTGAAGCATTTTTCTTCTGAACATCCTCTTCCTTCCTTAAATCTAACTACCAGAGAATCTTCATTTTCTAAATTTGGTTGAGGGGGAGGTTGGCATTCCAACTCCTGTATGGGTTTGCAGCAGTAATAGAAACAATTTCTGTTCAGACTCCCACACAGATGCATCTTCTAATTAATGCATATCACTCTGGTTTGTCTTCCTTAGGTAGAATCACTCCTTCATATATTCTTTACAGTTGGAGAAATTTTTTATTACCTCAGGCAGAGCTCAGACTGCAACTTTGAGGTGCTCCTCAGCTGCCTGCTCAAGGCCCTGCAGCTGCATATGTGGCATTTATAAATGTCTCCTAGTAGCAGTAGATTTGAGGGCTCCAACTTTAGATGCACCTGGAAACTAAAGAATCGTGACAACAATAGGACATTTGATGGCAGCTTGCCCTGATCCATTTCTTTTCCATCTTTCTGTCCACACACATTGTGGTCTCATGGGTCAGAAAGGGAGAAAGCAGGGGAATCCTTCTCTAAATTTTACCTTTTAAGCCTTGAATTTTCTGGTTTTTTTTGGAAGTGGTCTGAGATTTCCTGAAAACAGAGTATATCATTTGAGGCAAGATATTTTGTGCCAGCCTTTAGTGCTGCCAGGGATTCAGCTAGAAGCTAGACCAGGAGAACACAAGAAATTAAATCAGTCTCCTATTGCCCAAATCATGTGTCTTTATTTCAGACATGTCTCTGTCCTATCTGTTTTTCAGAACATCACTGGACACTTCTTTGAAAATCAGGCAAATTATCAGTGTGACTCTGGTTACCAGATGGTGGGGAGCTCAGTGTTTACCTGCCAAGCAAATCGGCAATGGTACAGTGAATCACCTCCTTACTGTGCTCCCCTCAGCTGTGGAAAACCACCAGCCATCCAGCATGGCTACTCCAAGGGAGAAACTTTTGATATGGGCTCCAAAGTTGAGTTCTTCTGTGATGAAGGCTATGAGCTGATTGGAGATGTTTCATGGATATGTCAAAAGTCTGGGAAATGGAGCAAAAAGCAAAGCCCCAAGTGTGTGCCAACAAAATGTCCAGAACCACCCTTGGCAGAAAATCATCTAGTCTTAAGGGAAGTGTCTTACCAAGTCGGTGTTGTACAGTTCTCCTGCAAGGAGGGTTATGTTTTGCATGGCTCCTCTGTACTGAAATGCTTGCCCTCCCAGCAGTGGAATGATTCCTTTCCCTTCTGCAAGGTTGTACAGTGTTCTGCACCACCCTATATCCCCTTTGGAGACCCCTTGACTGCATCCCTTCATTTTGGTAGCACTGTGAAATACATCTGCGTGGATGGGTTTTTGCTGAAGGGCATGTCCACCATCAGATGCCAGGCTGATGGCTCATGGAGCTTGCCTTTGCCAGAATGCATTCCTGTGGAGTGTCCTCAACCAGAAGAAATTCAGAATGGCATAGTTGATGTGCAGGGCCTCACCTTCCTTAGCACAGCCCTCTACACATGTAAACCAGGCTTTGAATTGCTAGGGAACACAACTGTCCTCTGTGGCGAAGATGGACAGTGGCTTGGGGGAAGGCCAGTTTGCAAACCTATCCAATGCCAAAGGCCTAAGAAGATCCTCAATGGCAAATACTCATTCACAAACTTCCATTACGGGCAGACAGTTAGGTATTTCTGTGACAGAGGTTTCCAGCTCCAAGGGGAGGAAACGCTGAGATGCCTAGAAACAGGAGAGTGGAGTACAGAGGTCCCCTCTTGTAAAGCCATAAATTGCCAGCCCCCTCAACCCATTGAGAATGGCTTTGTGGAGGGTGCAGATTATAGCTACGGGGCCATGGTCATTTACAGCTGTGTACCAGGCTTTCAGCTGTCAGGCCTTGCCATGCAGACCTGTGAAGAATTGGGGTGGTCTAGCTCCACACCAACCTGCCTTCCAACAGACTGTGGCCTGCCTCCTCACATTGACTTCGGAGAGTACGTGCAGTTGAGACATGGGGAAAGACGTTCTGATCAGGAGGGTGTTACAGAGAGTCCCTCCCTTTTGCATATGTTGCTGGCTAACAATATGAAAGAGTTCAAAACTTCCTTGAAGGAGGACAGTGCAATACAGCTCACCACCTTCTTATTTGGAACAATCATTTTATACACATGCTACTCTGGCTATGAGCTGCTGGGAAACCCTGTTCTAGCTTGCCAAGAAGATGGGGCTTGGAACGGCACTGCCCCTGCCTGTATTTCAATAGAGTGCACCTTGCCGTCCCCCCCAGAGAACGGTTTTTTGGACGTCACTGAGAACACGCTCGGCAGCGCAGTGCGGTACACCTGCAAGCCAGGATTCACACTGGTTGGCTCTGACATACGGCTGTGCTTGCCAAGTCGGGAGTGGAGTCACACTGCTCCTTACTGCAAAGCAATAATGTGCAATTCACCTACCCAGCCTATGAATGGGAAGATAAGAGGGAAAAACTACACATTTGAGAGTGTTGTCTACTATGAGTGTGATCCTGGTTACCAGTTAAATGGCCCTGCAGAGAGGAGATGCCTAGAGAGCCAGAAATGGGATGGCAGTGAGCCAATTTGCATTCCTGTTTCCTGCAGCCCACCACCAGTTTTGGAGAACGGTCAGGTGACTGGAGAGGACTACACGTTCCAGAGACATACAGAGTATAGCTGCAATGAAGGGTTCCTGTTAGATGGGGACAGAAGGAGAGTCTGCCTTGAAAATGGAAGCTGGAGCGGAATCAGTCCAGTTTGCAAAGCTGTGACCTGCCCTGCGCCGCTGCCTCTTCCCAATGGGAGAACTACTGGCTCAGATTTCAGCTTTAAGAATGAAGTGCACTACCAGTGCAATGATGGTTACAGCCTGCAAGGAGCATCTACGCTTACCTGTCAGAGTGATGGTACGTGGGACTCAGAAGCTCCACACTGTGAACCAGTCATTTGTGGACCCCCCGAAGACATCTCCCATGGCTTTCTGAATGGCTCAGCCTTTACTTACGGAGAATTTGTCCACTATATATGCTTCCCTGGTTATGAGCTGCATGGCAATCCCTTACGGCAATGTCTCTCCAATGGCTCCTGGAGTGGAAGCCTTCCATCTTGTCTACCCTGCCTGTGTCCTACACCACAGATTCAAAACGGGGTCGTTCTTGGTACAGATTTCAGCTGTGGGATAAGTGTCCAGTTTCAATGCCTGGAGGGCTTCAAACTGCTGGGGCCTTCTGTAGTCACCTGTGAGGCAGCTGGAAAATGGAGTTCAGGGTTTCCTCGCTGCGGACAGGTTTCCTGCGGTGCTCCGCCCGTCATCCCCAACACATTTATTAATGGGAGCAGCTCTGAAGATGAGAACACCATCATCTATACCTGCTTGACAGGTTTTGTCATGAAGGGGAGTCCAGAACTGACTTGTGTGGAGACTGGTGTGTGGAAGAAGCCATACCCAAGCTGTGAGCTGTTAAGCTGTGGCCCACCACCATCTATCCCAAATGCAGAGGTTCTTGGAAACACTTACACCTATGGAAGTAAGGTCCAGTACAGGTAAGAATGATGTTGCTATTCTGTTTTCATTAGAAGTTCCTGAAGTAATGAAGATGGAAGGTTTATGGACCCTCTGTTAGTGCAAATTTTATATACTCAGATTGACAAAGCCCACATTGCCATGCACTTCATAAAATATTATTTAGACAATTCATGAAAACTCCAGAAAGGCATTTCAGCCTGTTGGGCTGATGCCTCCACTGATTTTAATTTCCCATTTCTGTTTGCTTTCCTATTCTCCTTCTCTGAAGCACTGGTTTCAACTTACAGGTTTTATTAGCAGGTGACAGCAACAGTCAGCAGGGTGTGCAGCTTCTCTCCTCTTGGCATTGTATTTGTGCTTTCCTTCTGCTTCAGGTGCCTGTTGTAATACAGAAGGGCTGATATCTCTCTTGCTGTCAGCAAGTTACTCCTTTGTCAGATGTCAGGAACTGAGGGGTTTTTTTAATTTCGTGAAGGGTATACACTGCAGATCTCTTTCTCCAAGATGAAGAAAGCCTTGGCAAAAGGGAAGATGGTTTTTGATGGTAAAAGCAAATAATGGTATGGGACAGAACTGGGACAGAGATGGCAGGTGGGTGAAGTGAACAGTGTCAGTCATTTCCATGCAACTTTAGAAAGGTGAAAGGAGTACTTTTGTTGCCGTTCTACAAGCGAACCCACTAGTGCAAGCCAGTTGAGATGTTCTTGGTAAAGCACCATTGAGTCAGCCTTAAATGTCTAAGCAAATGGTCTGTGGTCAGGCTAAGGCTTGGTTTATTCTTGGAAGAAAGTGAAATCATCTTTAGAATTGCTTGGTGCTCACACACACTCTACCTCACCAAAGATCCTCCTAACAAAGAGAAGAGCAGTGTAGGAACTGCACTAAAATGTCCAGTGCCCTCCAAGTACTAAAGCCATCAACTCACTTTCCACTGGGATGCTGCAGCAGTATGAAACAGCACAGAAATTAACTCTGAAGTCTCCAGTTCTTGCAACAGAATTAATTCAGTCCAGACATACTTCTTACAGGCCTATCTTGAAATAATAGAGAAGTTTTAAGATGTGCTTATTAACAACTAATGTTGAAAAATTGCTGTCCTGACTTTTTAATTTATGGGTTAGCTCATTCCTAGCTGTGTCTCTGTGGTCAGGTCTTCATGCTGTGTTGCAGATGTCTGGAAGGCTACACAATGGCAACAGAAGTGGATGTATGCACTTGCCAGGAAGATGGACAATGGTCCCCTCAAAATATTTCCTGTTGCCCCAGAAAGTGTCTCCTCCCGGGAAATATCACTAATGTAATCGCTCTTGGGAACAACTTCACTGTGAACACAAGCATCACTTTGTCATGTGTAGAAGGCTACACTCTGGTGGGAACAAGCACATCTACATGCAAGGTATATTTTTATTAACACTGTTTTATTCTGCTGTTTATTTCTCAAATTCAGGAGTCCTTCTCATACCTTCCTTACCTTTTGGCCCTTAACTGGACATAACAAAAAAATTCAAAGCATATCCTGCAAAATATAAAATGTTTAGTTGTTTCCCAGTAAGAATGATTGTTTGTTTTCTATGTATAGACTTTCAGAACTAGAAATTTTTTATTTCTTCTTCCATCAAAAGCTGTGGTTGTTCTTTAAAAAAGCATTCATTTTGTCACATTCCAGGCCTTAAATCGTGTCTGAGATTTTAAAAAATTATGTCCAACATTTCTAATGTATTTTGATGATTGAATGCAGAGCTTTTTCTCCAAAATAACAGGCAACACACATTTTAATCCAATGTACACCTGTACAAACTTTAATCCTCTGAGTGTTAAAGAACAAACATCTTCATCAATTCTGCTGGTAACCTGCTGTCACATTAGCTGTGGACAACCTCATCTTAAACTTGTAAATAGACTTTTAAAGTCACTAGCTATGTTCATATGAAAAAAGCTGAGCATGCGTGGGTTTGCAAAGTATTTCTTATGGAAATGTTTTCACCTTATTTTGCTGTTTCAAGTATCTGTGGAAGTAGGAGTAGGTGTCTTTGACTAGTGTTTCTTCAGGTATCAGACTTCCCTTAGTGAGTCAGAGAAGGCTGCTGAAGCACTTAGTCATGGTGTTAGACATTCAACCTGGAGAGAAATACAAAACATGAAATCAGGCAGATGTAGTTTTCATTCTTCTGATGTGTTCCCTGAGTGATAAGGTGACCTTGCACCAATGACCTTGCTTTTCCAAGCTTCTTTTTCCCATTTTACTTTTTGTTCCTTCTGTTTTGTAAGTCTTAAGCTAAGTGTTCCTGCCAAAGATAAACTCCAGTCTATGCTGACATCTTAAAAGTGTTACTTAAATTACCAAGTTTTATAAAAGATTGAACAGATAGTATTGTATCTCTACACCCACAGCAACTGGATGCTTCTACTATGATTTTTCTTTTTCAGTTAGATATGAATTCAACATATAAAGCAGTGCTTTTACATTTCTAATTACATTTTTTTTTCAGGAAAATGGTGTTTGGCTGCCACCATTTTCTGATGACATCTGCAGTCCTGTGTCCTGTGGAACTCCAGAGTCTCCAGAACATGGATTTGTGGTTGGCACTAAATACAATTACAAAGATGTGTCTCTTTATAAATGTGATTCTGGCTATGAGTTACAAGTAAGCAAGCTCAAATCTCCAACACTCTAAATTTTAGTTGTCATTCTCAGTTCCTGTGGGATTGCTGTGGACTGTCTCATTCATACTGATGCCATAGAAGCTGGGTGTCTGCTGGTTTTTTATCTGTAGAGAGTTCATGGTATGTTTGGGGTAGTCTTTGAGTGGCTTAAGGGTATAGTCAAAGCAAATACAAGAATCCTGTTCAAAGGTATACGTCCAGCAGGTATCTTGCAGTGTTTGAATTTTCTTAACTGAAGACCTCTGCAAGTGCAGCACTACACATGCTTGTAACCATAAGTCATAGAAGAGTTAATTTCTCATGTTCTGCTCCCTTGACCTGGTTCTTCAGCCAGAGTTAGATTGCATTTTTTCCTTCCGTTTCATGGTGTCCCAAGCATTGTCTGCTGTGCCAAGAGTTGTGTCTTCCAGACTTAAAGTTCCTCATAAACTCCACTGCCCTCAGTTGTATGACATTGCTAGATGGTATTAAAGTGATAGATCAAAGATATTCCAGTTTGCTCAATGAAAGCTTTATTCCCTGATGGAGAAGGAATCAAATTTCTTTCCTGTCCATTGTTTTTATTATGGCTTTTATCCCCACCTGAGCTCTGAAACGGCATTGCTTTCCCAGTATCAGGACTCAGGCTAACAAGTTCAGAGTTGTCTCAGGGGTGTTTTCAAAAGCTGCAGTGAATTCAGAAATGGCAGTATGTTGCTGAGGCACAGCATGATCTCCACCATCCCCAGGTGATGACAGAGTGAGACACAAGGTGAGATGTCTCCAGGACAGAGGCTGGCTCTTAATGCTGGTTTTGTGAGTACCAAGCAGAGTGCAGGATTGTGCTTCCTTTGTACAGTCATAACACCAGTAATTAATTAAGAACTTCGTGCATGTAAAATCCTCCAGTCAGAGTTAATTCACTCAGTCAAGATAAAAATAAGAAGATTTTGGAGAATGCTTATTAGGTAACAATGCATTTAATTTTCATGGTGTTGTCAAATAGGCAATATTACTGGGGATGGAGGTGTTGGTATTTAGACAAAAAGGTAGAGTTGCTGTTTCAAATAATTTTTGGAAGGAATAAGCCAGTGGTTTTATACAGTAATAAATTCTTCCAAATATCTTTGTAATCCAGTTTCGCCACCTAGTGTCAAACTGTGTCCCTGCTGTTGAAGAGAAGTCCTGCTTTTTTCCTTTGGGAAGAAAAGTCCGCTGGGTGTGATGCTATGCAACAACATGTCAAACAGCTGCCCTTTATCGATGGGTTTGCTTTGTAATGAAAGTACATTACAGTAAGGGACAAAATTAAATATTTTTCTCCGTGTCTCAGAATAAAATAAGACTTAAATCCTGGGCTATTAGACTGTCTATCTAACTTGTATATAAGAAAGAAATAATGTAAATTATAGGCAAGTATAAAGAATGAGTGTTTGTGATGAGGTTAAATCAGCTCATCACGTTATAAAACACGAGCTTGTACTGTTGTTGAAAAAAATTGCTAGTTGAATTTCCTGTAAGTGAGTCCTGAAAGGAGAAAATCTGTCCTCACAACACATTCCTTGGAACAAGAATGATAAAACTGACAAAAAGATGATACTCTAGAGATAAGGTCAAGAGAACTGACTAACTGGCCCCAGAAACTTTTGGTTTATAAAGAATACCCATGATTTTGCAGAAGGGAGTTCTACGATGAACTCTACTAGTAGACTTGGACTGTAGCACTTCATTTTCTCTTTACATGGGTTGCACATGGAGAAAAAGCCTCCTCGCCTTGCTGGGCACTAAAGCTGATGGGATAAAAGAGTTAACTAAAGCTAAGTTGTTCTTTGAAAAAATTATCTGTTGTTTCACAGGGTGATGCAGAACGAACTTGCCAAGAAGACAAGCTTTGGAGTGGCACAGTGCCAGTGTGCAGAAGTACGTTCTACCTGAGTCTATCACTTAATGTTGGTCAAGGGTGATATCACACAACAGAAATCACTAATGCTCATTTTGCTTTGTAACTCATACTGTCTGCATTTACCCCTAAACGTTTTTGGTAAGTACCACTGATAACAACCTGGAAAGGTGGCAGAATTGCTGGTGTGTGCAGGTAGTAGTGTGAAGGAAATCTCTACACCTTTCTGCCTTGCTTCTGTGCAGAGAGCTTCCAGGTTTAAATAGTTCTGACACTTGAAGTCATGATTTCTGGGGTTACTGAGGACCTCTGAACATTAGTTGCCAGGAGTCACAGGTATTTAGCATCCTCAAATGTAATTCTATGGATATCATTCTCAAAGGTACCTCACTTCTATGAGATGTCATTGATCACAGTGCTGAAATAGGAGTTTCTACATAAATGCTTACGTGGACTTTAGCTGTTGGCTGAAAGAGGAAACAATTTCCTGAGGCTTCCTGCCAGCACAGCCACAACAGATTTTTTTCTTTTAGCAAGAGTTGGAAGCAACAAGCATGATTCTGCTCTGCTACTCGAGGGCAAATTCCTGGCAATGAGAAGACAACTGCTGCGTTCTTTCCTGTTTCTCAGAGTAAAACTTGTGGAGCAGCTGTGAACAGGACGAGCCAGATACATTCTGTTTGATTGGAAAGTATTGCTTACTTTACAGGAGTATCATGTGGACCCCCAGACGTGATAGAAAATGGATCTGTTCAGGGAGAGGAGTTCCTGTTTGGCAGTGAAGTTTTTTACAGCTGTGACCCTGGCTTTGAGCTACACGGGGCAAGCAGAAGGATTTGCCACGTTGACAAAAAGTGGAGCCCTTCCGCCCCTACGTGCGTGCGTAAGTAGCAAGCAGAGCCATGTGTTGCCCAGGAAAGCTAGAGCAGAAGGAGAGTTTTATCTGGCTTCCTCCCTGTTTTTCCCTCCAGCAGAGGGACTGTAAAAGGAGGAGTCAGAGGAAAAGCCCAGCAGAGAAGTTCTCATTGGCAGTACCTCTCTGATCTGAAGCAAGCTCATTTTGGCACATTGAAATGGCACAAACATAGAATCGTGTTCAGGTCAGTAGAGTAGGAATGTGGCCTGCTGTATCTGACTTGCCTTGAATTGTGCTGTGCAGAGCCTTGGATATCATATTCATCCCTGCCATGCCAAAGCAAGTATATCCTGGCCACTCAGTATGTCTGGATATCACAACTGTGCCCCCAAGGATCAAATCTGGGCTCTCTATCAAGAAGATAACTAATTAAGGGAGCTTGAAAAGAAGCATTTATTACTTATTTCATACAGCTTATAAATAAAATGCCAATATTTATAGTCCTTAACAATAAATAATTTTCCTTCTTCTCCTGCTGAAGTCATAGTCCTATGCCTTGCATTCTTCTCTCTCACCTTTGGTGAATTTACTTGGTGTCCACAGTGTGGGACAGGGGTCAGGATTCTTCTTAATTACTGCCATTGCTCTTGAGCACGTATTGAGATCATCTTCCACTGTAGGGGCACAAAGGAAACTGAAATAGCCTCAGGCCTGCACAGAAGAAATATTCTGGATCCTCTGTTGGCTTGAAAATACCTCATATCTTAAAACAACACCAAATACTTTTGGACACATTTTCAGGTGTCTGCAGTGTGAACACCAGAAGAAAGGGCAGGGAAGGAATTGTATAACGTGTAACAGTTCACAGCTTCTTTCTTGCTGTCTTTCCATTGATTCAGGGTGAGAACAGAGCTATCAGATAGTGTATGACTCATAAAAAGAACAGTCTTCATTGTGTGTATAAAACTCAAACATTTTCTTTTCTCCTAGAAATTACTTGTGGGCTGCATCCCTCTATTGAAAAAGGAGAGGCCATTTCTACTGGAAGCACATACAGAAGTAATGTAACCTTTGCGTGCAACTCTGGATACCATCTTGTTGGGCCCCAGAACATCACATGTCTTGCCAATGGGAGCTGGAGTAAACCCTTGCCACTGTGTGAAGGTAACTGTTTGGTTTCACGTCCTGGAACATTCTGATCTGGGATAAGCAATAGCTCCTCCCTTATGCATGCATATCATATGATTCAGAGACTGAGTTGCTTTTGAGAAATGATTCTGTAATGTGGGGTTTCTGGAAAATCTGTCAGTGGCAAGAAAGAATGATTTCCATCTTTCTGCCCCACTGACTGCAGTATGAAGTCATAAATGTGTCCTTGTTTCCCTATTTTGCTGGGGCTTTACTCCATCACCGGGAGGAGCTTCTTCTCTAGGTTGGCTACATTTCCTTCCCAGGGCTACTGAGTTTATGTTCTTCAAGATTTATAAGTCTGTGGCAACTTTAAGCATATTGTGTTATTAATTCAGGAATCGTTGGAAGTCCAGGACTAACATCAAGCTGAATTAATAAGACTCCTTCCTTTGCAGAGACCAGATGCAAAATTCCAGTTTCCTTGCTGAATGGGAAAGCAATGTATGAGAACAATACAGTTGGCAGTACAGTAACATATGCCTGTGAGAGGGGATACAGCTTGGAAGGAGAACCAGCAGCAGAGTGCACAAGAGATGGAAGATGGAGCAATCCCTTGCCTCTCTGTAAACGTGTGTGTTTGCTTTGTAATGGAAAAGTTTTTGCAGAGGAACAACAGGAGCAGTTACTAATACAAGCTAAAGCATTAAGCTCTCTGAGTGTATTTTTGTGACAGTAAAAGAACAAGCTGTCTCCTGCATAGTTCCCTTTAGTTGGAAAGCTGACATAAAATGGAGTTATTATAGTCAGCCGTATAGTAGGAGCAGGTGAGAGAATCATTTGGAGGAGAAGGCAAAAGGGAGACTTTATAGTTGTCCACAAGTGACATACTGACAGGGTGTAAAGGAAGAAGTGCCAGACTCTTGTCAGAGTTGCACAGTGGTAGAAGGAAAGGCAATGGACACTAGTTGCAGTAAACGAAGCTCCAGTGAAGTTTCTGAAGAAACTTTTTACCGTCAACAGAGTCAAACAGAGGAACAGAGACTCAGTCAGAGAGGACATGAAATCTTCATCCACAGAGTTGCTCAAATTTCGACTGGTCAGGTTCCAGGGCATCTTCTGACCTAGTTGGCCCTGCTTGGAGAAGCAGGTTGGATTTAATGGCTGTATAAATTCTTCTGCAATTCTGTGAAATGGCACATTGTGTACATACGCACTGTGCACACACACACTCACAACAGCCTTCCTTGCTGCTGTATGTGCCTGTAACTAATGTTCAAACCTAGTGTAGTCTTAGGATGGTTAATTGAGACATTTAATTTTTGTATTACAAAGTATTTCTTCATTTTAGTATCAAGAAACTGACATAAATCTCTGCTCTTTACAGAGCAAATATTTTCCACATTTGTGATGAGATCAATAGACCATGCAAGAAAGCCCAGCAAGCTTACAGCCATAAATAAATAAAATTAGAGAAATGCTAAACTCTAATGAATATCACAATAAGTCTCTCATCAAATAGCTGATTTTTGCTGCTCTTTATTGGTCCAGCCCCTCCGAACATGAAGTAGGATAGATCTGGTTCTCTTTTGTAGAAAGGTTATGGGAAACAGGAAGGACAAGAGAGAATGGTTTCAGAGTAACAAGTAGGATATTTCTCACTTAAATCCTTAGTATGTCCTCTCCTGGCATCAGCACAGTATAGTAGCAAGCCATGTGACAACAGTGAATTAAACATTATTTTATTATTTTATGACCCAAATCTCATAATTTCAAATCAAATTACAAACTGGACTCATATGCAGTATCCATTTCTATTGCTTTTCATATGTTTTGGGTTTGAAATTTGCAGAAACTATTCTAAAGTGTCCTCTCTTCCTTCTGGCTCTTTTTCTTTCCTTCTTTTCCCTCACACCCTTTCTTTGAACAGCAAACCCTTGTCCTGTGCCTTTCGTAATCCCAGAGAATGCTCTTCTGTCAGAGGTGGATTTTCATGTTGGTCAGAATGTATCCATCAGGTGCAGGGAAGGCTACCAGCTGAAAGGGCAGTCTGTAATTACCTGTAATGCTGATGAGACCTGGACTCCAGCAACAGCGAAGTGTGAAAGTAAGTACATGACACATGGTTTCACAGAGATTGGTACTTCCCAGAGGGCTCTAAGAAGCTCTAGAGAAGAGCTGTGTCTTCTTTCTTTCTAACAGAGTTATTTCTTTAAAAGGATTCAGAGTACGTCTGTGTGGGTTGGTGCTTCAACAGTATTCATCCTACTATTTACTAGGCCCTTCTGTAAAGGTATTCTCAATTTACCTTTTGCAAGCCCTGGAGCTGGAATTGGTTGTTGGATACCCTGAATAACCTAAGAATGATTCCCATGAGATTACGGATGATGAGACAGGTTGCAGAAAGAGGTGCTGCCTTTTATTATATTTTTTAATACTGACAGAAGGCGTAGTGTCCTTTTGCAAGCATGTCTGAAAGCCTTTTGGCTTCTTCCAAGCATATTGTTTAGATTCATGGCATCACAGAATGGCTTGGATGGGAAAGGATCTTAAAGACTATTTAGTTCCAACCCCTCTGCCATGGGCAGGGATGCCATTCACTAAATCAGGTTGCTCAGGGCCCCATCCAACCTGGCATTGAACACGTCCAGGTATGGGGCATCCACAGCTTCCCTGGGCAACCTCTTCCAGCACCTCATCACTGTCTAGGTAAATAATTTCTTTCTAATATCTAAACTAAACCTGCCTTCTTTCAGTTTAAAATCATTGCCTCTTGTTCTGCCTCTATCTTCTCATATAAATGCTCCCTTAAGAAATTGGAAAATTGCAATGAGGTCTCCCTGAAGCCTTCTGTTATCCTTGCTGAATAATCCCAGCTTTGTCAGCCTGTCTTGATAGGAAAGTTGCTCCTTCCCTCTGATCATCTTTGTGGACCCTTCTGTGGACTCACTCTAACAGATCTATGTCCTTCTTGAACTGAGGACTGCAGCACTCCAGATGGGGTCTCACAAGGGCAGAACAGAATGACCTCACCCTGCTGGTCACACTCTTTTTAATGCAACCCAGGATACAATTGGCTTTTGGGGTTGCAAAAGCACACTGTTGGCTCATGTCCAGCCTCTCACCAAAAAGAACCGCCAAGCCCTTCTCAGGGCTGTTCTCAGTGACTTCTTCTCCCAATCTGTTCTCATGTTTGAGACTGCCCTGACCCAAGTGCAGCACTTTGCATTTGGGTTTGTTGAAGATCATAAGGTTCTCATGAGCCCATTTCTTAAGTTTGACCAGATCCCTGGGCTCCATTACTGATTTACCACCAGAGGTGTGTCTCTGGCACCTCCCCTGGACAGCATTGTGTCCAGGGTTAGAACCTGCATCATATAGGCACTGCAGCTCACCAACATCTGGATGGTTTCTTCTGTTTAGAGATATCTTGCGGTCCCCCAGCTCATGTAGAGAATGCTCTGATTCATGGTAGCTTCTATCAGTATGGAGACATGATCACCTATTCATGCTACAGTGGGTACATGCTGGAGGGGCCCATGCGGAGCATTTGCTTGGAAAATGGAACATGGACAACACCGCCTACCTGCAAAGGTAAGGATATCTTTTTTATTAACAGAAGGATATCTTAACTTGCCATAAGCACAGAGGTGTCATCCTAGGTGCAATAAAAATGAAAGTGAAATTTTTGCTAGTTTCAGTGCAGTTGTAGTTTCATTCACAGCATTTAAAGTCCAGGTTCTTGCTTTATTTCTAACTTAAAGAGAAGGCTTCTGTAATTTTTCTCTTTAGTCCTTGCTAGTCTTACAGTTTCTTTTGCTACAGTGTTGTATCCCACACCTAGGATCCTTTCTCCTGACATCTTTTGTGAGAAAATGGCAGAACCAGTCATCTTTCTGACAAGCTGAGCTGTTTCAGAGAAGCACTGCCAGTCAGTTTTTCACAGTCAAAAATCGAACACTGCAGAAACCAAAATAGAACAAATGGGTGCTTATGTTTAAAGTGTGGCAGCTCCTGAAAATCAGTTTGCAATAAAAGATAGATTGATACAGCTGACTAAATAATACACACTAAGCACTCTAGAAAATTCATAGGTTTAACAATATACCAAAGTCCAGCCTTTCTACACTTGGCATACCAGCAGGTATTTGTAATTTTTCAGTCTGTTGAGCTAAAACATTCACTTGTTTCAAGCAAAGAATTAACTCTTCCATACAAGAAGATTCAAATAAATGAAAAGTTTTGAACAGAAAATGGGGTAACAAACACAAAACAGAAGAGATGACAAACTCAACAATAAAAAACATATATAACCATATTCAAATACTAAGGTAAAGCCACAGATGAGACATAGCAAAAGAGTTCCAGGGTCATAGGGCTTTGGTGGAAAAGATCTTGCCATCTGCCATTTCCATATCAGAAGTTTGGCCTCTGCTGCTGGGTGGCTGTGGAACAGTGAGTTAGCTGTAACCTGAGGTCTTATTTCAGACTGTGGAACAGCCACCATATGACAAGTTGAGCTTTAGGTATTCCGTTTAGAAAGCAAAAAAACCTTACAACACAGCAGTGGCCAGTCACAAGCAGACCCATTCTGTAACATGGCCAGTCACAAGCAGACCCATTCCTGTTCACACAGAAGAAGAAAAGTTCAAGGACACTCACCTGGGAACACTGGAGCCATTGTCAGAATTGTCAGGTCTGCCTCTCCTCCTGCAAGTCTCAGCTCCCCATGTCAAAATAGAAGCAACAGCTCTTCCTTCCTCAGAGACTTTCTGTTTAGGTCAGAAGCCCTTTGGAGATAGAGGATTCCACACTGCACTAAGCCTGGCTAATCATGGACCCCTCATCAGTTTTTTTATATTAATTCTGACAGCAAAATATTATGAATGCTGACACCTAAACAAGTTGAGTTGCCCTACTCTATGAAAGCAGGCACTTAGTTAAATTCCTGTATCTGATAGTTATAATGTCTTGCCTAAAACATGGATCAGTAGAGCATTTTGACGAGAACCAGAATGAAAGAAGTGGGCTTGCAGCTCCTGAATATTTCAGGAACAGAGCAGCTTCTCCTGAAAAACAGGTTTGTCTTTGTTTTGTGACCATGGCTTGCCACTGCCATGAAGAATTACCCATCAAGCAGCCAAGTAGAGAAGATCTGAAGGAAAAGCATCTGAGTTACTTCAGTTGTCATGGTGTATCCAAAAGTTCTATTGGAAATTCACATTACCAAAGCACGAGGCTGTTTCTGAAAAGTTTGTATTTCTAAACTGTGATTGCTACAGAATTCAAGGGATCTCTGCATAATAGCTACTTTACCTAAGCTAGAATTCATTAGCAAAATTATTTGGATATTATCTATTCCAATTTTAACACTTCAGATTGTTCAACTGTCCCTTTAATATCACCAGCTTTACTTTTTATTCTTATTTTATATTTACAATTATACAATATTTTACAGCAAACTCACATATTTTATCCCAAGAGATGTAACTCTGCTAGGAAAGGTTCATGCCTATTGTTACCAGCAACCAGGAAGGGCTCATCTGCAAAGCACTGTCAAACATGTTCTGTTTGCAACACTGCAGAGTCTACTGGGACTGTTCAGAGGAATAAGTATTAGGGAAAATTATTTTTAAAAAATGAAGTGAAGAGGTGAACAGATGATGAGGGTGGAAAACAAAGCAGGATAACCTGTGTATTAGGGGAGAGGAATAACCATTTCCCTCCTCTTTTCACCTAAAAGGGGAACTAAAAAGAACTAACGATGTTTCTGAGAGGACTTTCCTGCATTTTCATGACACGTCAAAGTGATCTTTCAAAACTGCTTTATAATTCATGTGAGTGATTTTCCTAACAAAAGCCCTACAGGACCCAAGCCTTTGTGGTCTACATCAGAAACAACATGAAAGCACTCTTTGTAATGACTCATGCTGCATTTCTTGTTTATGGCTGTGTGAGTTGATTATTAATGTGTCCTAAGCCTGCTTGAAACATTCTGTCCTGGTTGAACAGGTTAGTTAACATAAATGTTATAATTAAAAAGCAGACTTCTTTAGCTTCTTTGGAAGAGCTCTCACCACAGCTGCACTTGCCTGAATCACTAGTGGTTAGAGGTTGCCAGCCAGATTCTGATCTGAGTTTCAGGGGTGAGAAGTATTAGCCTGGATCTGTTGATTGTAAATATCTGCAGGACTCGTCAGGCTGCACAGATGCACACAGCTTACCTGACTCCAGTTAATTCTTCCTGAAGTGCTCTAAAATCTGTCTTGTCTGTTTGCCCTCTTCCCACATCTTACTGACTGTGAGTGGTCAGTGTGGAGCTGTCAACCAAAAAGTTCGTACTCCTTCAGCAAACAAGAACATTACGAGAGGGAAGCTGGGGCCTGAGGAAATTGTTCACTTGCAATGACAGAGAAGCTTTTTCCAAAGCTCAGAACAGATAACAGAATTTATTTTTCCCCTTCTGACCCATGTTTGTCTTGCAGGAGTGTAATGCTTTTGTGTCCTGTGAAGATAAATTTGCAAGGGGATCTCAAAAGATTGATGCTGTGGATGTGAGATTTACTACCAGTAACTAAAGTCACAGTTGATGGTTCCTTTTCTCTCCCCAGCAGATCAGGACTGCATTTGCCCTGCTTGCTTTTACAATAGCAAAAAGTCCAAAAGATAATGAGATCCCAGCTTAATTTCCAGTCCCAAGCATTTTTCTAGTTCTTGTCCATTGATAAGAATAATCCCCACAGCTACAGACAAATAGTCTCTGCTTGCCTAAATTGGTGTATAACAAGTGCATACCTAGGGATGATACAGTCTCGTCCAGTTTCATAACCAGGACCTGGGCAGAAATCCAGGAAAAGCCTATCTGCCTGACATCTGATTACTGAGTGTCATGGAGTTGCCATCCAAAGCTATTTGTAACTCATGGAAAACCTGCATCTTCTACATTGACAGTGAGAGAAAATACATTTCAGAGAACTTATTTCATGGACTTTGAATTTAACATGGGATATCATTTATACACGAATCTTTTATCTCACATGCCATTATACATTTGTGGAATATCGTTTAAATGGTAGCTTTAAATGGTGTTTTCATTGCTCAAAAGAAATCTGTTCGGCACACTGTTCTGCTTTAGTCAACACCCAGAGACAAGCTGTCTGTGTAGTAATAGATATTTTTACAACAAAAATTTTCAAAATCACAGTTAAAATATTGCAAATTATGTTAACCTTTCAGAGGTCTCTTCCCATTCTCATTATCAGCTGACACTTGATGGGAAGGCTCTTGAGATTGAAAAATAAAGTGGCAGAGCTTTGGCCTCATTTCAACAGACTCCAAGCTGTAGCTTGCATCTTGGCATGGCTTAGCTCCAGGAGTGACTCAAGTTTGTCTCTCTGAGGGAAAGATTTGCATTCTTTCCAATGTGGGCTTCAGGTTTGAACAGTATTTCAGTGTGCCAATCCACTGTTTGTATTTAACGCTAATATTGTACAAGATCTGAAACACTCAAAGCTTAAATGCATATTTTGGTCACCTAATGACTAGTTAAAGATAGGATGCAATTAGCAGTTCAGATTGAGTTTCCTGAGATTACTGTCAGTCTGATTACTTATTTGTTCTGTAGTATTGTCTCGAAGGCACAGTTTTTCATTTTCCCTTTATAGTATATACACCAACATGACAAAGATTGTACTTCCCCAATGATCTTTAAGCATAATATGTTTGTGCATAGCTTTCACGTGATTTTCTAAAGTAGTCCTGGTTTTCCTGGATGTGTGAGACAAGATACAGTGCAGTGTTATAGAAATGACAGTGAAGTCCAAAGTCTATCCAGTCCAAGGAACATACTGGCCCAGCATGATGGAGTCCACTCCAAATTCCGCACTTTTATGATCAGGTGCTTATTAATAGGAACGCAAGCCAAGGGGCACCAGTCAGCATGAATGCTAAGTGAGGTTTACAGTCACACTTTGAGTTCCACAGATGAACACTTTCTGTGCCAGTGCTGCACCCTTTTTGGCCACTTCTCCTTGTGCTGGATGATAGTGCAGTAAAAATTGCCTGTTCTACCACGCAGTGTTAATCTTACTTTAGACATACCGTATATTAAGCCAGATGGCATTATGTTGGTGTTTCATACCAAGGGTAGAAGAAAGCTTGATTCCATTCCAGAGCCAATTCAGAAGGCCTGAGGAAGGGGTGAGGAAGGTAATAGGTTTTTATGGTGTATTGTATGGGTATTGTATTTCATTTTGTTTTACAAAATTAGTGGGAAAAACAGATAAAGCATAGTGTCAGCCTTGGAACATTTTCCAAATAATTTATTCCACTATAAATAGGTCTACATTTTCATTCTTTCCGTGGATAATTTTTTGATTGTCTTAATGGTTCTCACACTCTTGCTTACAGTACCTAATCAAACACACAGAGCCAGAAGATGATGTAGCCCTTGAAATCGGAATCAAGCAATGTTTCTGAACTTCACTGCATTTGTTTGTTCTGCTTTAAGCTTTACAACTGCAAAGACCTGTGCAAGATTCTGAGTTGCTAGGCTTCTAATTCACTGTCCTGAATTAGTAATGAAATCGTGCTGTTTCCAGCTGTCTGCCGGTTCCCGTGCCAGAACGGTGGCATCTGCGAGCGACCCAACGCCTGCTCATGTCCCGATGGCTGGATGGGCCGTCTCTGCGAGGAGCGTACGTACATCATCCCTAACACTAATCTCTAGGGTGTTGTAGGTAAGACAAGTGAATTTACCACAGTGAACCAGGTGGGAAAATAAAAAAGCATAAGAGCCAAAACCATAAAAATCATTAATACATTCTGCTTGACAAATGAAAAAGATCAGAGAGGTATATACTTATGGCTTGTTTCTAGAAAAATAACCATTCCCTGACATCTTCAAAGTAAAACAAGCAATATTTAAATTGATGTGATTTTGTTTCTGGGTGCTCTTTCACTGTGGTTGAAGAACACCTTGTTTCAGTTCTCCAGAGTCTGTTTCTAACAGCAATACCTGGTAGTTTTGGGGAACAAACAGGGATTAGAACAGAGGAGACATGACTGTTCTGCTGGTGGCTGCATTAGTCTCTTGGCTTACATATTTATCAGCCTGTGGTTATGAACCTCAACAATTCATTGTTCAAATACTGCAATGTGTTACCTTTTCCATGCTATCCCTGCTGACCTGTGTATTTCTACCTCACAAATTCTAGACTGGCTTTTCCTGCCATAGATCTCAGAATGGTTAGAGAACTGGACCTGTTCTCACTGAAAAGAACCAAATCTGACTGTTGACTGTGTCAGAAATTCCTTGGGTAACATTTGGGAATGCCAGTTTGAACCATGTTTCACTTTTTCTTCATGGTGGTCTTAGCACAAGGAATTTGGGAGATTTAACCCTTTCAGGCTGGCATAGCTGCTGCATGAGGAGCCTTATTACTGTACACATGGTAAGGCATGGGTCTATGTGGATAGAAAAGGAAAGTACCCTTACTGTATTTAGTATTCAGTATGGCCCTGATGTAAGGCTTTAGCATTTCCAAGAACATCTACAGCAGGGGTGGTGTCACTGTCCCTGAATCTGAGTCACTGCCCCTGACTCTGAGTATACATGGAAACCTACAAAAATTGTGCCCATTCTTATCTAGTTCTTGGAGAAGAATATGGTTCAAGCATTTAAGATGTATCATAGGTTAAAATGGTCCTCTGAATCTATCTCTGCAGCTTTCAAGTCTTCTCTGTGACAGTGTCAGTTGCACATGGCACAAATTAGTGGTAGATACAGAATGAGAACAAGAGGTTCAGCAAGTTTTGTCTTTTTGCATTTATGGAAACTCCAGTCATGTGGTACATTCACACAGGCCCTTTTTTCTGTCCGTATGACTGTCAGTATCACCACAGCCATACATGCAACTCAGCCGTGTAAGTCTCACAGTTTCAGCAGAAACTGTGAAGTAGTACCAGACACAGAAACTGTGTCTGACAAAATTGTGTTTGGCATCCCACAGCTGAGTTTATTAGTTTCATCAGTAATGACACTTGAAGCATTCTCCGGAACCAGCCATTTCATTTATGATCCCAGCTCTTTCAATCTGTCATCCCAGCTCAGGAAAAGAATTTGCACAACTGGTCAGTGCAACCCCAGGTTTGCATTGCTTGTCAAGCAAAGTGCGCCAGTGAACAGAAAAGACGGGCTTAGTCTTTGAAGTTAAGGGCCTGTTCTGGAAGCCCAAGGAATTTCTGAGTGCTAGCACTGAGCACACGTCTGTCAGGATCAGGCCACAATAAGGCCGCTGACAGAATTTAGTCACCTTGTAGTTCACAGAACATTTCACAGAAAAGGTAAGATCCATCTTCCTAAGAGAGTCCTGTCCATTCTAAAAAACAGGCAGGCTACTGCAAGTTTAATGATATAGAAAAGTATTTCTCAGTGATAAGGGTTAGTCCATGTGAGGTCCATGGAAACTCATAATTATTTTCTTATCCAAGCTGACGGCACCTGCTCAGCTTGACCTCTGCTGAGCAGCAGAAGAGGAAGAACCCCTACCTCAGTCTTCTTCAGACCTCATTCACCCTCCCAATATAAAACTCTAATGGAAGTGCCCCTTGAGGGTCCAAATTTGAGACCCAGCTCAACCCTTGCTCTTATTAGAGCATGTACCCTCAAGTACTTTTTTCACTTAACATAGTGGAGATAAGAGTTTTGTGAAGGTACTTAAATCATGAACATATGGGAGTTTTGCAGATCTGCTCAGAGGAGCAGTGTAGCCTGATTGTTGCTCTGTCCAGAGGTCATCAGCTGCTTGGTATGTGCTTTGTTTCTTCCCCAAAGGTTCCAGCCCAAGTCTTGTTTCACCCAAAATGCCTTGTATCCAAGCTGCCTTTCCCCAGGGGACTTATGGTCTCACCTGTCTCAGCATGTTTTTACTGGCCTAGACAAAGTGCTTTTCTATGGGCGGGGCATAGATTAACTTGTTTTGGATGCTACATCTGTGAGTCCAAAGAATTCATGAACAATCCAATTTTTGTAATTAAAGTATGAACTGATTTTGTTAGCACCACCACAGAAGTGGCCAGTGTCTGTGAATATTATACCTGGGATAAAAGGAAACAGCCCTGGCTCATTTCCCATGAACACAGGGCCTCCAAGCATCTGAGGGACTCTAGGAATTGCTCCAGCCTATCCATTTCTTTGCCACTACTCCTTGTCATATCTGGGTGCCATGCCAGCAGTATTTGCTTCTCATGCCTTGTCGGTAGATCCTGCTCAACTCTGCTGATACTCCATGCAAACACTTCAAGGGGTAGTGGAGTTTCTATTTAAACATAAGTTCATCTTTTGCACACTCTATTCTTTGCTTTCATGGGAGGTAATGCTTTTCTCTGGTTCTCTGCTCTTCTCCTTAGCAATATGCATTCTGCCGTGTCTCAATGGAGGTCGCTGTGTGGCCCCTTACCAGTGTGACTGCCCCCTCGGATGGACTGGATCACGCTGCCATATGGGTAAAACTTCTCACCTGCATTTTTTCTCACTTTTTATGACTACTAGCAATACCTAGCACAGTTCTCTAGGGACTCATGGAACTCCTAAGCTTCTTGCAGGAAAAGCTAGGCCTACAATAATATTCCTGGAGGAGTTGCTGTCCCCAGCTGTAAACTACTTTCAGATTAGTCCCTCCCTGATGAGTCTTTTAAATTCCCAGAAAATCTTGCTCTGGTAAAGGACAGACAGTATTCCCAAAGTACTCTCTGCAAAAAGCAATGCAAAGGAGAAAGGGTTTCCAGGGAGAAGAATAAAACAATTCTTCTCAATTCCAAGGGCATGATTTTCATTTTCATCTTCTGGAAATTCAGGTCATCATTAAATTGACAAACAAGCTGCAGGTATTGTAGAGGTTTTTCACCACATAGCTGTCTGGTTTGGTGGATTCCCACTAATTGCCTGGGTACTGAATCAGGAAAGACAGCAGAGCAAAGCAAGGATTTAAGGGTGGTTGAGTTTAATGGGTACGTCATACATGGCTGCCTTACATTAGGTATCATCTAAGTTCTCTGAACAAATCCAATGTGCACTTCTTTTTACTAGATCTCTTACTTGCATCTAACCAAAGGTGAAGGGCATGGAGCACACAAAAATAGAGAGGGGTAGGAGGACGGTAGTGATTCCTGATGTCCAGGTCTGTGTCCTGACCAGTCAGTTTGTGTGAGATGAGGTTGACTGCAGTTATGGAAAATATTTGAACCTGAGGCTTAGAATATCAAAACTGAACAAATGCCAGTTTTGGAAAGACTTTTCCCTGTGAAAAGACAGTAAAACTCAGCAACTGAGTTGTTACTGAAATGTCTTTCAATCATTATTAGATCTTAAACAGTTACAAATATTAGCTATTTTGAAAAATATCTTTTACAGTTTCTTCACTGTATTTTATGTCCGGGTGCACCTTAACTTATTTTTAACAGGGATTTAACATGAAAGCCCAGTTTTGCCTTCCTGCAAGACTTGGAAGTAGCTGATGGTGTGAGCTGGGAAGGAATCCATGCCTCTGTTAATGAATGTTCATAGCATTTGTTTAACTGATAAGAATAGTGATTTTAGGGGATAAGCTGTGTGATACACTGCAAACCCAACACTTCTGCAGAAAACTGAAATACCACAGGGAGCATTTTAACTCTGAACTATTGTCTTTTGAAGGGACTCTTGCCTAACACATAATGCATCATTTCCGCTCGTATTTCACAAGCTTTGCAGCTGTAATAGGTGCTTGAGGAGGATAGATGGCTTCTTCACTTTTGGGCCAGAAATTCAAATCTGTACAGGCTTGACTTACTTTTCAGTAGCTAAAGGGAAAATTCTAGTGAAAATTGCATCTGCGTCATAGACACTGCTTATGAAGTTTTTTTAATCACTTCTTGTTTCAGCTACTGATATTGACATTATGCTGTGACAGAGAAGTACTTCAATGACAGCTAAAGATGTTGCAATCATATGCTTCATTCCAAAATCAGAAGTAATTTTCAACATTACCTACATGGTGCACTTAATTGTATATGGATGGCCTATCACTACAGCCTCCTGCCATTGTTTGTTCTTGTTTGGCCCAGAGGAATTGGAGTCGTTTTTTCGCATTCCTGTGACTCCTCATTTACATTTCCTGTAATTCCGTGTTAATCAGTGTTTCCTGATGCATATTCCTTGCAAAAATATTACCCAGCCTTTGTCCTCACTAGTATCTTTAGGTCTGTTCTCTATGTCTGGCATTATCTACTTCAAAGTATTCACATCTTTCAATTTTCCTGCAATAAACATGTCTGTGTTTGAAGTACCTCATTAAGTGCGTATCTAAATTGGTTCTGTAAATTGTATGGTTCTTTACCTTTCAATCTCAAAACTGATTGGAAGACTTGAAACTTTGACTCTTGTTTGATTACTTGATATCCTTGGGTTTGACTGTCACAAGAAAGCATGTTCAACTAGGCTCAGCATGACCTGGAAGGTAGACAAGGGGTTTTTCTCTAACACCCTGTTGCACCTAGTCTCACCTCTTAGGGCTATCCAGTGTCTTTCAGAACCTTACTGTCACTCTCTGCTTCCTTTCTTTGTCTCCATATAGGTGCCATTGTGTGAAATCTTACTCCTTGCTTAGTGTTGATCTGCACATGGCTTTCTGACCTTCAACTTCCTCTGCTGTTTCTTTCTATACTTTTTCACCATGTTTGATGTCTGCTTGTCTTGGCTAGTGTTAAGCTGTCACATTCCTTGTTTTAAAAAAGTCTACATTTTATTCCTATTCTCCAGTTTATGTTATGACTCGTCTAATTCCTCCTCCTGGTTCCACTTTCCTTTGTTGTCTTAACTGGAATCAGAAACAACAGAATTTTTAAGGCAATGTAAAATTACACACTGGCTGCTTCATGCAGCTCATACAATGCAGCAAAAGTAATAGAGTCAAATCACACTTAGCAGACGTGTGCTTCTCAGGCTGCCCTTTCCATTCCTAAGGCAGGATGGATTTTCAGTGCCCTGCTCCTTAATCAGCTTGCTGTGGTTGTGCTCATTAATGCAAATTTGTGTGTGTGTTTGTATGCAGCTGTTTGCCAGTCGCCTTGCTTAAATGGTGGGAAGTGCATACGACCAAATCGGTGCTACTGTCCCTCTTCCTGGACTGGACATGACTGCTCTAGGTAAGTGTTGCTGAGCACTGTCCCAGAGCTAGGCTGAATCATACCCTACTGAACTCTAAATCTGAACAATGAGCAAATAATTTTAACATTTCGAGCATGTCTAGGTTCTGTAAAACAGTAACCTTAAGATGCCTCAAGATTTATGGGCAATATGGATAGATCTTAGAGAGTACTGTGCAAAATTATTGCCAAACTTCTAGAAAGCTCAGAAAATTGTATATTTACATGTAAGGAGACAGGCAAACCTGCAATGTTTAGACTGGTTTTTCATGATGTAAATGGAAGTGGAGTTTTGACATGGAATACAGAATATTCTTCAGGAAATTTTAGTGGCCTACTGTTTACTAGAGCTCATTATTAACTGTATATACCTCAGCTGGGTCCATGTTCAAGACTAGGCTCATGCAAGAGTTGTTATAAATAATAGGTCATCTTACACCCAGCGTTGAGTGATGTAATCATTTAAAGAGTACGACACACTGCCTCTGAGGCAAGTCCCAGTTCAAATCTCCTGGCAGCTCTAGGGCCATAAAACACATGATAGCAAAAATGTTTATACCGCGACTCACACAGGCTCCTGCTGAACACATTGGTCATTAGCCTGGAGAGCTAAATAAGAACCACATGAATATTAATATTTTTCTGCAGGAGACAGACAAAGCCTGTGACATTAGCCCTGCAGGATTGAGTCTAGCAGCTTGTCCCTTCCAGAGCTGTTTAAGAGGAAGTTTCCCAAACACAAGTGGGTGGGTGAAGACTGAAACAAGCTCTGACATCTGTTTCATATTTTGTTAAGCTTTGGCCTCCATTACCTGTGGCCCTTTATGGGGTATGATACCTTTCTGACAATTCTAAAATAATACAGGCAAATGCCACGATAGCAGAGAATCACTGCTGCAGGTTAACAAGGTGTGATTTATAAGGGGAAGCTGAAAGATCCCAAAGCTTTTACCAGCATGCAGAACGAGACTAGCTCCAAACTACTCTGTGATGAGCCATGACTAAAATTAAATGTCAGATATCTCTATTCCCCATGCCTACTGTCTTCCCCTCTTTGAGCTGTGGCACTCTAATCCCTGGTATACTTTCAGACACCATCCTCTTGTACCTCACTGTTAATCGTTTGGTATGTTCAGCACACCCCTGATTTTATTTTGTTTGGGTTTTTCAATGCAGGAAACGGAAGGCTGGATTCTATCCCTTTTAACATCAGAGCAGCAATTCTACATTCAGATATCTTTCTTCAGCCTAGGCACCAGGGCTTGGAATCTAATGCGTTGCAAATCAAATCCATTGTTTCCCTTCCCCCACCCCTCCCCAGCTCCCTTGTTTTGTATTTTATTTTGTGATACATTTTTACAATACCTTTCAATTTTTAAAGAAATACTCTGTATTTTTCATTTACAAAAGTGTTATCAAATATATGCTGCTACACAGATGTCATACACACATACACATACAAATGTAAAGATTCCTACAGTCCACTGAGGAAGAGGTTGTTTAAAGTGAAGTCCCTCCCATTTCTTACATTAAGTAAACTAATTAAACTGTACTATACTGCCAACTATGATTAAACAGAATATGGCAATTCTGCTTACCAGCTGCCAAAGCATACTACTGTCCAGCAACTCAACAGTAAAGAGTGTTACACAAGGCTGACAGAGCCACTAAACTCTGCATTGGGCCTGACTCTGAATTTCAGCTGATAAAAATTATAACTGCATGTGATAAAGTCGGTGTTGTAACCACAGTTTCTGGTGAGCATAAGGAGAAGATTCTGTAGTGTAGTTTATGTGACATTAACTTCATTGGAGAGTGACTTAATGGGAGGCATCTGCATGAATTTTACCTGAGATTTCTTGGTTTAAATAGTCAAAATTGTAAAAGAGATGAGGGAACATCATCTCATTGAGAGAAGAATGGACTAAGTCTAGCCAACAGGAGCCTTGGAAGCTTTCTGACCTACAGGCAGTGCAGGTGTAGCTCTAAACTGGATAATCCAGGAGCCAGCAGTAGGAAGCAGGCAGATCTCTGAAACCTGCACTTTCCTTTTGCCATGGGACACACCACCTGCCTGTAACCACCATCCCTTTCCTATGTAGATGAAGTACATATCTAGCAGCTACCTGCTAGGTGAATGTTTTTGATATCTGGGGTTTAGGTCCCAGTATTTGACTGCCCCTGAGTCGGAGAGTGAAGGCAACGGTTACGTTTACAGGTGAAAGTTTGCTATCTGCATTTTTGTTATGCAGAACCCTCAAAAAACTGGAAAAAGCCTGTCTTGAGAACACACACAGGTAGAAATGCTCAGCTGACTGAGAAATACTGAGAGCACACATGCTATCAGATGTCTCTTTCTCACACTGGTAATCCCATTGCATCTGAGGAAAGCACACACCTGAGTGCCACCATTAAGTCGTACTCTGATGAACTGAAATGCTAAGATTTGTGATTAAGTAGGGTGGTGGAATTACAAGGCAGAAATCACATGCATTTTTTGAAGTCACATATGTGGCAATTGTCATCAGTAAACAAAAAGTCTGATCTATGAAAAAAGATCTTGGAGTCAGAACCAGAGAGTCATCAATCAGAAGCTCCATTTTTCCCAATAGTAACAGAAAAGTGTAATTTGCAGTCATCATTGGGAAAGAAAAAGGAGAAATAAATTTTACCTTCTGTAGCTTCCTATTCCTGCTTAGCTACCCTCCAGATTAAGAGTGTGCACAACTGCCCCACCCCACTCACCTTCATGGATGTACCTTCCTTTTATGCATGAATCCTGACACCAAAATGAGCTCACAGTTACAGTAACAGGGCTCTAGTAAATACTGACACATAACTGATGGCTGTTAGCCCAAGACCAGAAACAGGGAAGAAAGAAACAAGCAAAGTTTTCAGCTATTAGGAGCTTTCAGCCAATTTAAAAAAAAAAAAAACAGATAGTAAAAAATAGGAGTCATTAGGGGATCAGATTAATGTGAATGTAGATTCTTTCCCAGTGGGAGCTGCAACCAGCTGAAGAGTTGTGGTTTTAGCTCCCACAACCTTCTTTTTCTAATGGACTCTGCTAGCACGTAGCAAAAATCTTCTCCCAGCTCCACAGCCATTGATGTTTGCAGCTTTGACTGAAGTTAGTGTCCAGTAAGTAATGTCCACATTTCAACACACAGTCACCACCATTTGTAGGCACTTTGTTGCTTGACTTCCTTGCTGCCTTACCAGCAAATGAAGGGAAGCTGCAGTGAGTAGCACAGGACTTCTCAAGGGAAAGAGTGCATAGGTGAGAAAAGCAGATCTTAATTTATATGTCATTCTCACATTGGTGTCCCTTTTCCAATGTGCTTCTCTGGTGTGTCCCCTGATTCTGTCCTGGTCATCTCCAGAGCAGAACAGCAGTGGTGAGGAGAGTGCTTAGATCTAGCAGGACATTGCTGGAGAGTTTAGGGCTGCAGAATAGCTTTTAGCACCTCAGCTTCACACTAGTGACTAGTACGTGAAGTCCCGGGAGCAACCCAGTCAACACGTTTTGTATTATGTGGTGTTAGGACAGAATAGCTGAAACTAGAGGCTGTTATATTAGTGCTATTGATGATGTTTTGATACTTGCTGGAATATTTTTCCCTCCCTACCCAGTACTGTATTGTCATTTATGTCACTGCTTGTTGTGTGTTTTAAACGACTTCCATGTGATGCACTTTACACTGTAAATAAAGCTGCACCCTGTTTAGTACCTATATAGAGGCAACATTGCACTCTTTTCATAATGCCTCACAACAATGGTATTAACCTACCTTTAGGATCTGCTGGCACAGACTACAGAAATAGACCTCCACTCAAGCAGAAAGACAAAATAATTGCCAGCAATCTTAAAAGGTTGTGTTGGATTAGTTCAGGTTTGATCTGCAGATAAAAATGCAGTTAGCACCTCATTTTTCAAATCCTTTCTGTTTCTAGGGCATAGTTTTAAACCTTTAAGAGCCAAATTTACCAGTGGCATAAAGATTAAAACCTGTTTCACTCACTGCTGATGGAGATACAACTTATTTTATTCTGCACCAGTACTGGAATTTTTAAAGCTACGGAAATGCCCGTATTCCTGGAAAGATGAGGTAAAGAATGACTGTAGCAGAAAGAAAACTTTGTAACTCAAATATCACTTGTCCAAACAAGGAGCACATATGATATAACAGTCAAAAGATTTAGGATGTGAAGCTTTTCGAGGTAATATTGTAAGCCTGTCAAGGTTTGGATACACAAGCAGTAATGGAGACTTGGAAGTGCAAAAAGTGGTCAATGTTTGAAAGCCTTCCCCTAAGCCAGCTACTCAAAATGTGGTGTGAGGTTACTGATAGTGTTGTTAATGAAGCCCTGAAATTTGATGTGTATCTTATAGAAAAGATAGAAATCTGCATCTCAGGTTTTCAGTACGTTAAATACTGGTAATAATCATGAGTGGGAACAGCTGGGCTGCCTGTGCACATGGTCTCAGATCTTGTGCATGCTCTAGAAACACAGAGAACTGCTTTATTTAAAGGGAAGTGTGGTAAGAACAGGCTCTTTCCTTGGCCCTGCTCTCTTTGTTGTGAACACTGAACAAGCTAAAACTCTGAAAGGAGTCTACTGACACCTATGTCTCTCTGCTTGGAAGTACACTGGGAAATGTTTGTGTGTGACTGATCTCACACCGGCAGGGCACTGGACAGGGTTAGTGTGTGCCAGCAGTTGTTATCATGAGGAGTCACCTTAACAGTCTGACCAGAGATCTCTTTTGCATCTCAGCACAGGAACAGTTTGTGCATCTCTGAGTTGTCTTAGAGCAGTTTGGATCCTCACTGCAGAAAGGATCCCTGCTGCTTTTACTGCACTGCAGATTCTTCTCTGGGATAACATACCCTGACCACACATTTCCAGCAGTGAGATACAGGAGTTGCAGTACCCAGACGCAGCCCAGGTGGAATATGCAGTATCATTAGTGATCTGTTTCTCTAAGGTTATTTCCACTCGCGCGCATAATGCAGAGCACTTCTTCATATATCCATCCCATGTAAGACGAGCTCCTCTCCCAGCAGCAAGGCTGCATTTCCATTACCCTTGTTTTCTAGCCTGATGTGTTGCTAGTGTCTGCCAATATCAAGGTCTGTGGGCTTGCCACCTGTCCCTGCTGAGCTTGGAGCACTGCAAAAGCTGATGCTCTTCACAAGCTTATAGGCATGGTTCTTCAGCGCAGGCTTGTCCATCCTGCCAGATGTGCCTCCTGTAGATGGACCAGCATGACCACTTTGTGCTGTATCATGCATGGCCTAGTGAACAAGACACTTGAGTTTCTCCCAGACAGTGGCAGACTGTGCCACCACAAGAAAGTCACTTCAAGTCTTCCCATTTTACAGGTCAGATGAGCCCTTCCTTCTCCCCCAAGGTCCTGCAGATTTAAAACGACAGATGAGATTTAAGCATGATTATCACATTTACTAATGGTAGCTCTTCTGTAGATGTCATCTTCACACCTCATTGCTAGTTCAGTGGACCAGCACTAACCTTGATCTTTTCAGTCTAGTGTCTTTGCTGAATGTAAATCTTATTCCTTCAAATTTTCATTTGCAACCAACATCTGCTGAACAGATTGTTCTGAAAACTCAAGTTCTCTCTCTGTCTCCAGAAACTTTGAGGCTATGACAATGTCATTGATTGCAGAGTGGTACCAGGTCTGTTTGGACCCAGAGCCTGCATGCATGGCAAAGGCCAGAAAAGGAGGCTGCTGGGCAGGGACAGGTTGTCACTGTGATACTGCTGGCCTGCACCACATAGGAGGCCAGGAGCATGGTGAGGACTGACCCTGGATCTCTGCTCAGTGCTCTTCTCTCCTCGATGACAAATTTTGCCATGCTGTATGCCAGCAGCCTCAGGAAATCAGTCTGTTGTTATGCAACCAGGTGGCAAAGAACAATCACAGCAGTCACCACTCCCAGCTCATCTATACCCCACAAACAAATCCAGGGCTTTCCTGGCTGCCTGTTAGTCATGCCTTCCCTTCCTATCCCCTCCTAGCTGCTTCCTCAGTACAGTCCATTTATTTCACTCTGTTTTCAATAGTTTGGCTGTAGTCCTTCCTCCTCATTTGGGAGTGGCATGATTTTTTGTAGCTAACTTAGAAGTGGCCAGGATTCATTGGATATGAAGCCAGCAGCCTCACTGGCTGGGAGGGAGGCACAGTGTCAGCTGCTGCTGCCTGGCCTTGCCTTGCTTTGCCTTGCCATCCCTTCCTCTTGCACTCCTTGGCCATGCTTTTCATTTTACAGATACTTGGTTATGCTTGCAGCTGCTGGGTGTGTGTCTGCATTTTCCAGGCAGACACCAAAGGCACAGAGCAGAGGCACATCCAGATCAGCTTACAATAGCTGGGGAGAAGATGCTGTTGCCTTTTCCCGCTGCACTGCAGCAGCCTAGGGTTGCCCTTTTCCCTGACATCTGCTCCACTGTTGTGGCTCACAACTGATTTCTGCATCTATCCTTGTGCAGCTCTGTCCATGAGACTGCAGTTTCATAGGCGAGGTCATGACCAGGGTCCTGACCTGGTGCATAGGACACAGGAGTCCTGTGATATGCAGAGATCCCATCTACTTCATGTGTACAGTAGGCCGGTCCCAAATATTTTTCAGTGCCAAGGGAATTATCAAGGGAATTACTGCTCTTGGCTGCTTCTGGAGGGTGCAATATCAACTGGCAGCCTCCAAGCCACACACAGCATCAAAGCCAGGCTGCATGCCTATCCCTGGCTCAGCTGGGGAGGGAGACAATTCCTCAAGGAAAAGGTAGGTTCACTATACCCTCTGCAAAAAACAAAACCTTGGAGTTGGACCTTGTCCTGGCTCCACCACTGCCTGTTCACCCTGGAAGAGGGTAGGACCAGGAAGTAACACCAGGAACCAGTCATGGGAGCCCAGGAAGGATCATAGTCCTTCCCTGGGAAGTAGGATGAGGGCAGAAATGCCTGCAGTGGTTACTGGTGGTGCTGAACAGGGACAGTCTTACAGCTCTGCCCAGGGAGAACCTGGACACAACTCTGGACCCATCTCACCTAGCATGGGGCATTTGGGGAATTCCCAAAGGTGAGGGGAGGTTTTTCCATGCTGGAAAAGAAGGGGTGGCAAAATGGGAGGCTGTGTATGACAAGAACGGAAACCTCAAGAAAGCTGCAGTTTAGAAACCACTCAAGTATATGGTCATGTCATACAACCATTAAGGGTACTTAATTGCACCATGCAGTTTAAAACATGTTTAAGCATTCTTCTGGGCTACAGCCTTAGTCATCACAAGATTATAATAAATATGAAAAACTGTGTCTGCCCTGCAGACACTGGTTAGATGGCTGCTAAGTGCCTGGCACTGAATATTTGCCATCAGCTGAATGCAGAAAGTTGATAAAAGAGGTGGCTGCCCAGTCAGGTATTGCTAGGCCAGATGTCGGGTTTGATTTTATTAAATAGCTTGGTTAACAATGTAGGGTAAGGGATAAAGAGCTCATTAGTTAATCTTGTTTATTGCAGGGAAGTGCTATAAGCACCTGTGAGAATAAATTATGTGAAGGAAGGATAATCATATTAAAGGAAAATTATGTGAAATTAAAGTTAGAAATGACAAGTCAGTGCTTCCTGAGGGGAACAGAAAAAAAAAAAAAAAAACCAAAATGAATGTGTCCCTGGGGAGGGAGGGAAGTGTTAAGGCAGGCTGGTGAGCTGGCTGTTCCCACCCTCACTTGCTTTGGGTTTCATGCTTGGAAACAAACAACAATGGCAGCGTCCTAGGCAGATGAGAGGAGAGCAAAACCAAGACCAACCCACAGCACTGTGGAGATGCAGCAGCAGAGCTTGTGTAAATTTTGTTTTGTCTTACTTTTGATCCCACAAAGGTATGATTTCTCTCTGGCCAGCACCAGTGAGATAATGTTGCTGCCATTCCTGTGTGTGCTGTTATATGAAGCTGGCAGCTGGTGTCCACATGGGAGGAGGAGGAATGTCACCAAGTCTGGAGTCACGACACTCTGAAATGCCAGATAAATAAGGGAGATAAACACAGCCAGCCAGGAGCGGGGGGACCCTGTTCATGCCACCAAGGATCACACTGCACAGCACCTGCTCAGAGTGTGATTTTGCAGCCTAAAAGTTCCAGAAGCATGGGGTTCTTCTGATTTCATCCCTGGTAAGAATACGTAAACCAGATAAGAGTGGCTGCTGTGTATAAATACCACATTTGAGGACTCTTCAGAGAGGAGTCACTGATGGTGGCTATGGGGTTATATAAAACAAAGGATTGAATATAAGTGGAGCAGATATCCCACTGTACCAAAAAGCATATAAGTTTTCTGAGTTACCTGTGGGCTGGGCTTGCTGTAAGGCGACACTAGACTAGAGTTGAGTTAGTATAGAACAAGGCATGATACAGCATAATAAGCACAATGTACAGTCAGAGAGCTCAATCCAGAAGGTTTCTTATATTTCTGCTTTCAAGAAGCTACTGAGGTTTTTCTGAGAATTTCAGGTTATTTAGGAAAAGATGCAGAAGTAGTATAGAATGCAGTATGGCTGGGGATGAATGACTTGGTACACGGACACCAGCACTCCAAAAACCATCAAGCACTTAAGGACCAAGAATTAGAAGAAGGAGCCTTGTCCATCCACTTAAATTTCCCAGAAGATCTGTAATTGGGCCTTAGGGCAATAGAGGTAAAAGCTGTGCAGCAAAAGTGGACCACAAAATCATAAAATTGTTAAGGCTGGAAAATAGCTTTAAGAACATTGAGTCCAACTGTTAACTTCACACTACCAAGACCATTAAACCAAGTGCCACATTCACATATCTTTTAAATACCTCCAAGGATGGTGACTTCTGGGCAGCCATTTTCAATGCTTGGCAACCCTTTCAGTGAAAAAAATTTTACTAATATCCAATCTAAACCTCCCTGGTGCAACTTGAGGCTGTTTCCACTTGTCCTGTCACTTATCTGGGACCAGAGAACAACCCTCACCTGGCTACCACCTCCTTTCAGGTAGTTTCCTTTCCTCCAGGCTAAACATCCCAGCTCCTTTAGTTGCTCCTCATGAGACCTGTGCTCCAGAACCTTCCCCAGCTCCATTGCCCTTCTCTGGACATGCTCCAGCACATCAGTGTCTTTCTTACAGTGAGGTGCACAAATCTGGGAACAGCATTCAAGGGGCCTCACCAGTGCCCAGTACAAGGGGGACAGTCACTGTTCCCCCACAGTCCTGGTCCAAAACTATTGCTGATACAGGCCAGGATTCCATTGTCCTTCTTGGCCACCTGAGCTCCCTGCTGGGTCATGTTCAGCCAGATGTTGACCAGCACCCTACAGCCCTTTTCTGCTGGGCAGTTTTCCAGCCACTCCTCCCATCATCATGTGAGGTTGTTGTGACCCAAGTGCATCTGGCGCTTGGCCTTGTTGAACCTCATACAGCTGGCCTCAGCCCACCATTCCAGAGTGTCCAGATCCCTCTGCAGAGCCTTCCAGCAGAGCAACACTCCCACTAAGCTTGGTGTCATTTGCAAACTGACTGCAGGTGCAGTCAGTCCCTTCATCCAGATCATCAATAAAGATTTTAAATAAAACTGACCTCAACACTGAACCCTGGGGTACACTACAAGGGACCACTTCCCTTTGACTTATAGGGGCTTCAGTCTACTCCATATCCCTGCCTTTCAGTTCAACTACCTGAGGACAACCAACCTTAGTATTAAAGATTGGGGCAAAGAATACCTGAAGTAGGCTTGCACAAGAACTTGCCTTCACTGGTACCAAGTTCCTTGTCAGACCCAAAAATGCTCAGAACCCTGTCACATTTGACATGTAGTTGGGTGCAATGTCTCTCTCAGCCCTGTCCTCATCACCAGTGAGTGCCTTTGGGCCCAAAAGAAGCTGCAGATATCCCCAGTAATCAGTATTCATAGCTGGGCAAAGACCCTTCTGTGTAGTTTAATGAAATTCAAATCAAATCAAGGATCAGGATCTATATGAGGCATCAGTGGGCTAGAGCAGGAAATAACAGCCAGGATGACTACCTGTCAAAGGACAACGAGACCAAAACTGGATTTTCTACATAGTCCAACATACCAAAAAATTCCATTGGGAAATAAAATGACTTGGGCATCACTTAATCCAGAAAATCTCTGCTACCAGAAAACCTTCATGGCCAACATGCCCCATCAGATGAGTTATTTCTATACCTCTCTCATGCACACACACGTGCACAGAGGATACACTGTGTGCCATTTGCAGGCAAGTAGTGCTGACTCTTGTGCCAGCTCCACATCTCCCCAGGCATGGATGGAGAATGGGCTGCAAAGGACAAATCAGATCAGCTGCCCATGGTTAAAGTGACTTCTCCTAATTTAAAAACATCAAAAGCCTGTTGGTGGGAGATTTAGTCGAGCCCTGCCTATACAGGTAAGGTGAGGCAAGCAGGCATCCTCAAGACTACAAAGCAGTGAGCCAGATGCAGAGCAGCCAGTGCCCTGCAGCCTGGCACAGTAAGACCCCTTGCAGGGGCAGCACTGCTCCACACAGCAGCCACATGGAGAAGCAATGCCCAGCATGTTGTCTCAGCTGCTTTGGAGGAACTGTATACAGAGTGTATATCTCCAAAGTGCTTGGATGCAACCAGCCCCACAGAGGGGTGTTTTAAGGCCAAGAGTGCCACACCTCCTGCAGGAAGCAGGGGTGCTTTCAACCAGCAGGAAGTAGGGCAAATGGGACCCTGAGCAGACAGCCTCTGAGGAGTCTTGTGAGAGAAAGTCAGTCTTCATGGCAACAAAGTTGTTGTCCCTCTGCAGATTGACAGGAAGCTGCACTGGCCTCTATCTCTTGAACTATCATGCTGCTGTCATGTCAAAACCCAGGCTTGGCCTCCAAGAGCGATGTTATGTCCTGTGTGGCATCCTGCTGTTCTGTAACAGGGCTACAGAAGTCCTTGGTCCCATGCACTCAAAGGCAGAGCTGGCTGCCAGGACAGCAGCCAGGCTTTTACATAAGGGTGCCAGAAGCCCAGGTTCCTCTGCCACCCCTGCTTAGATAATGGTGGGTTGATGCAATAGATGCTGCTGCTGCTCTCTGTTCCTGCCTGCACCCATGTGTTGCTGCACCCATGTTGGTTTGCCACTCCTCTTCTGACAAGATGAAGTATGGATGTCACTTGATGCGATGCCAGGCTGTTGTCCGAAGTGTCACAGGGCAGATCCTCTGCAGATCGGCATGAACTTGGCCAGTTTTCAGACCACAGCCACATGTAATTAATTTCCATAGCAAGACTTGCAGGTATTGATGCCATCTACAAAGATGGGGAAACTAAAGCATAGGCATCGGGTAATCTGCCCAGCCATGCACTCAAGATGGAGAGATACAGTCTGGGCTGGAGCTGGGACTTTCCAGTTCCTCTCCCAGGCTATACTGCTGCCAGCCCATGTCTCCAAAGCAGAGCTTGTAGTCAATGGCTGCTGGGGCTCTCAGAGATGTGGTGGGGTGTCTGAGGATGCAGGAGCAAAAGTGCGACATGTCACCACTACCAGGGTACCCTCTGCCTCAAAGGCAGACAGAGGAGTATTCAAGAAACCTTGGGGAGCCACATGTCCAATCACATAGCAGGTCATCAGGACCATAAAAGCTGCAAATAACTGGAAGCAGTGAGAAATAAAAAAGATCCGAGTAGGCAAAAAGCTGAGTCTTAGGATGCAATCAGTTTGGGCCTTCAGGCTTACTATTCCCTTTCTGCAAAAGTGTGCAGAGTCTTGCCTGCTGTAGCTCTGCAAGGCTCTGGGCTGCTTAGTCCTCACAGACTTTCTCTAGAAAATGGTAGGATATCTGGCTCTAGCCACTGCATCAGCAGCACTGCCCACCAGATCAGTTTGCAAGACTGACACATCCAGATGTGAAGTACTGCAACTGCACATCCTCTGCTGAAGATGCCTGTTAGAATAGAGGAACAAAAACAGAGAGAAACTCAAAGTAAGCCAGATGTTTCGTAAGTTTGTTTCATGGTGTTCACTCTTGTCTGGAAAAATCCAGGTCAGACCTGGAGCCTTCCTGCTTGCTGGGGGGAGGCACTGGGCAGCAGTAACCCTCACTGCCAACTGCCCACCCAGGGCAAAAACAGTGGAAGGCCTGAGAACAGGCTTTTAGCCCTGCTGATACTTCCCACAGTCACGCAATCCCAAATCTGTCTACCTGGGGTCCCAGTCGCCTATATTTTGCCTGCAGACAAAGCTCCCAACTCAGACCAGCCTGGCAAACCCACAAGAGACAGCCTCCACACTGGGATTTTTGTTGGGGGACTGGATCCTTCATCCCCACTGAGCAATGTACAGCTCCCCATCCAGTGCAGAAAAGAGGTCTACATTGCATTACAATGAGAAGCTCCTCTGCCTTCTCCCTGAAAATGGTGCTTGCACCCAGGTACCTGAAGAGCTTTGCTACCATTGGTAAAACAGTCCTTGAGGGTCCTTTTCTGAGGGAATTTTGCTCTGCTCTTGGTGAAAACTGACATTTAGCTGCTGTCTTTTTCCTGGAACAGGCTGTTTTCATTGGTCTTCCTCCAAAGCATCTTTAGGAGGAAGGACTGCTTTTACCACATGAGCAAACCAAGTACATACTGCTCCAGTTTGGCCAAAAAAAAGGTCAGATGAAGATGACTGTTTCCCTGCCAACCTTGTGATGTTTCAGCCAGGATTCGATGCAGTTTGATTGATATGTCCAAATAAATTCTCCTATGAGCTGGCCAGATTCCTGAACTCTAGCTTAAATCTCACAATAGGACAGTGACTCTCCTGGAAGTCCAAAGCCGCTGCCTGTGCCCTGCCAGTCTCTGCAGAAATCCCTTTGCCCCGCCACCTTCCCCCATGCTGGAGCTGAACTGGCAGCCATAGAGCGGTTGCCACACAGTCTGGCTTTCTGTGTGCTGTGTGTAACTGCACCTGTATCTTCCTCCTCATCTCTGTAACATCTCATACAGCTTTTTGTCTTTTTTCCCCCTACCTTCATCCTATTTGTGTTTTTCTTTCCCTTGGAGGCACAGCAACTGTGTCCAGCCAGAGCCTTTTGCCTTTATACATGTGGTATCAGCTGTTGTGCATCCCCACTAACCGCTTCAGCAACCTCTCTTCAGGGCAATGATGCATCCCAGTGAGCTGGACCAGGGCTCCTGCCAGCCCTGCTGTGGGCTCACGGTGTGCTCCTGAACAAACCCCTCATCCCCCATCACTTTCCTTGCAGACCTGGGACCTGAGCTGCCTTTGCTGGGCAGGCACAGACAAACCCACATGCAAGTGTGGGTTGCACAGGGACTTGCACTGAGGGAAAAGCCTTTTCCAGCCCCAGGTATAGGCTAAAGCCTAACTCTCAGCCCTGGTCTGCAGCTCCATCCCTCCCATCATCCCAGGGAGTTGCCTGTAGTGCTAGTGTGTATCCATGGCTGCCATGCCAGAGCACACAAGCCCTGGTTTGGACATAGATCCTGTTCTTAAAGGTGTCTGTGAACATACTTTTCCACTTTCCACTGCTTTTGTTTTTCATTTCTGTTTCTGCAGCACCCAGGAGGCTGCTACTTAAAAGCCTCAAGCACCTGCAGAGTACAGTGGGAAGATACCCCTGATCCCATGTTCCTCTCCAGTGCACTGGTCTCTGTGGAAAGGAGGATGGCAGAAAACCCATGCCTTCCAAAATAATTTATATTTTCTACATCCTTTATCACATCTGTTCATGGTCCCCCAGGGTGTTTTGGTTCCTGTTTGTCCTAATTTTATTTTTACAGAAACAAGGTGAAAGGAAGGAGGAGGGAGAGATGAGACAGGGAGAAGAGAATAATCTCTGCTCTTCCCTCCGCAGTGCTTACCTCCAAGTCCAGGTATTTCTAGGCCACCTCTCCAGGGAAACATGGCCTCAGGGCCACCTAGCACCCAAGGACTCAACATCAAAGGTGTTCTTGTGTTTACCCTTTTCATGGATGAGGCCCTCCAACAGGCACCCTCATGTGGCACCCCTTGCCTCATCCACCCAAAAGGCTTCAGCCACCTCCCAGACATCTCATGAGCATGAGCAGTATGAGATAACATCTTTCTTGTCCTGTGCTGATAATGTAGTGGGTTATATTTCTCCTTTTCTACTCTGTGTGGCCAGGAGCAGCTTGCCAGCTATCAGAAGGGGAAGAAGTTTCCCAGACATACTGCAGGGATGCAAACGAGTTGTTTGCACAAACAAGTGTTTGCGCCTGTCCTTTTTCAAAGTAATTCCTTTTATTAACCAAACCACTTTTCCAGTTTGCCAAGAACATTATCATTATTCCTGTGCTTCAGGGCAGTGCATCCCAGTTCATAATCATCTGTAGATGTGAGAAGCACATGCCACAGTCCAGCATTCAGATCAACAATAAAAACACCAATTGGGATCAGACTGAGAAAAAAATAATAAATCAAGAACTCCTAAAGTTTGCAATCATCCAACAAAGTCTGCACCCACGTTCTAGTAATCTAATTTAAACCATGCTCCAGAAAGCCTCACAGAAGGTATAAAAAGCCTCGGCAGTGCCAAAAGATGTGCCAGGTGACCTGCTCCTGCATGTCAGCATCACCTCTTACCTCATTACAGGGGAAATCAGGTTGTTATAGTACAATCTGCTGTGCAGGTGTCATGATGCACTTTTTGAGTCTTCTGTTACATTTCCTGCATTCATCAAATTTTCAGTGATAATTACAAATAGTTCTGGGATTGACTGAGCCAACTCTTCCATTGTTTGAAGATTAATTTTGTCAGGTCATGACAACCTGTCAGTGTCTCACAGCTGTGGGTTCTTCTTCTCCTCCCCTTGGCTGAGATCTCATTGGTTGCTACTACAGTTTAACATCTAGCACAAAATGCAGCCTGCACCTCAAAACTAAGACCAATGCAAATACAGAATTAACCACTTCAGCCCTTCCCATGCCAAAAGTTGCTGCCTGTTTTTTTTTGTTTACTTTGAATCTCACAGGCAGCTCACTATATGTATTCACCGGGACTAGCAGTATATCTGCTTGTGCTGTCACGCTGAAACCTTGCATGGAGTAAAATCTGGAAAAAAAAAAAAAAAGGCAAAAAATAGAAAGAGCTTCCACTCTTTTTCTTTTATTTTCTCTATTTCTTTATTTTCTCTATTGAAAATATACTTTTAATGAGGAGCAACAAACTGGTCTTTTCTTGGCATACTCATGCATGCCCTAAATAGCACAGAAAGTACAAATGTAAGTTTTGAGTCTGCCTGAGGCATTCCACAATGAAACAGCCTCAAAGGACGAGTGCCACCCACCTGTTCATATTCCTTGAACATACACTTCACTTACAAACTCTGCTTGCATGAAGGTGCAGGTTGTAAATGCCAGATATGTTTCGGCTGCCTCTACCTCCCCATTTCCATTCATCCATTCATCTGGCTCCTGCTTGATTCAAAGAGCCCACTGCAAAGGAGCTAACTTTGCAGGAAGTTCAGCTGCATGGCTTTGCTCATGAGAATGAGGGTGGTGGACCTTATGCCTTACACTGGCAACACAGCAAGGATAGGATGCTGCGAAACATAGATCTTGGTCTTTACCAAAAAGGTGTGTTTGGGAAGAGGCATTAACTTACCAATGCTCACCCAATGCATGAATGTCCTGCTGGTACTTTTTCCCTCAGACAAGTTGCAAGTACGAGTTTCATTAATTAGCCTTCCCGCACTGGTGCGCACAAAGCTGCCAGCACAAGCAGGGCAAGAGCATAACCACTACACTGCTGCCTTTCTGGCAGGGAAGGCACTATGAGCAATGTGCCTTTAATGGAGCAGGTCAGGATGTGAATGCCAGGCTCAATGGATGTTTTGGGATTTGCCAGACAGGCAAAAGCACTTCAAATGTATGGTACCATCAAAGTATTCAAGTGAGATAGGCACATTTTTGGCAGGTCATCACCACCATCACACTCAGCAAACTTCTCCCTAGCCAGTGGACAGAAAAGTTCATATGCCCCTCTCTCTTCCAGCCAATTGTATTGGGTTTGTGTGGAAAGACTTTAGTAGCAAGATGTCTGCTTCTGTGAGGACATGCCAAAGGTTTCCCCTATATCCGATGGAGCTAATGCCAGCCAGTTCCAAGATAGACCTGCTGTGGGCCAAGCCCAAGCCCATCAGCAAGGGTGGTAGTGCCTCTGGGATAACAAATTATAGAAGGGGGGAAAACTGCTGCACAACAGCAGCTGAAGAGAGTAGTGAGAATATGTGAGCGGGACAGTTCTGCAAACACCAATGTCAGTGTAGAGGAGGAAGAAGGAGATGCTCCAGAAGCCAGAGCAGAGATTCCCCTGCAGCCTGTGGTGCAGATTGTGGTAAGGCAGGATGTGCCCCTGCAGCCCATGGACATCCACAGTGGAGCACATATCCACCTGCAGCCTGTGGAGGACCCCAATACCGGAGCAGGTGGTTGCCCAAAGGAGGCTGTGACCCTGTGGGAAGCTCTGTTTTTTACTTTCCCTAACAAAGAACAGTACTAGGTTGTGGGACCCTAAATGCCCATCATCTGCAAAAACTCTTCAGAGGATGCTTTTCGCCCCAGACTCCCCACCACCACAGGCAGTACAGTCCATCCTCAAAGCTCAGTCTGCACATGAGGGCTGGGATGCATCTTGGTGAACCTGGCACCTGGCCATCTCAAAGGGCTTTGGCGCAGCACCTCTCACTTTTGAAGTCTGTCAATGTTTCTTAGAAAGGGGAGTGATACATCAAAGCAACAGAAAAGCTGTGCGCTCTAAAATAGCTCCAAGTGTTGCCTGATTAAAATCTTCCTGAAGCTGTTAACAGAGCTTCTGGACCTGTTGTTAGTAACAAAGCAGTGGAGGTGATTCATTTAAAAAATTAAAACTGTGCCTCATTTAAAAAGTCTTTATCCTATGAAGCTGCATTTTTGGAGCCACTCATCCCTCAAAGGAAATGGTTTTAAAACACAAGGTAAATTCACCTCCTGCACTGCCTGGGGCCCTGCCCTAAGCCAAATGTTTGGGCTAATTGTGACCCTTGGCCACTGCTGAAGTCTAACTAAAAACACTCTCTGCATTTGGAGAGGTGCTGCACAATCAAGGCCATCCACCCAACCAAGCAGCAGCTTTGTTTCCTTTAAAACGATCAGAGCATTTTCTTCAGAGTGTCCAGCCACCTGCCTCCTGTTGGAGTAGTGAGTGTCTTCTGGGAAGGCAGGACTCTCTCCCAAATTCCCCCAGGGTGCACCCCATGTTTTTCTGAGATACCAGCCAGCAATCACTCCCTACCATCCAGATCAACTACAAGCCTTGTTTAAATCCAGCAATAAGGATTGAACCCAATAATTTAACCTACACAATGCAGGTAGATGTGGTCTTAGCTGACCCCTTTCCTGAAAAGTTCTCCTTGGGACTTACAATTTTGTAAACAACTCTGCCAGAAAAATGGTTTGCTCAGAAATATACACAGCAGGAACATATGTCCAAAACCCTTCCAGCTGTAAAATAATAGAGATTCTCAGAACCTGGTTTTACTTATACAAGGCACTGCTTTGTTACCTCATGACTGTACAAGTAGGATAAGGAGGTTTACAAGGAATTTGTCGTTGAAGGATAAAGACCTGTTGCTACATTGAGCAGACATATTCAGACAACTACATGAAAACATCGGGATGGTGTAACCATGGATGATGGCAACCATCTCTTGCACTATTAGCACAAAGCGGGACTTGTAAAAGAGAGGAGGAAGGGACTTGCCTTTCTTAAATTTTTTTTTGTAACAAAAAAAAATACAAATGCAGGTGAAAATGGATCACAGAAGGGAGATGAGAAATGTTTGCCACCCTGGCTTTAGCTTGGGGAATTTCTACTGAGTAAAAGGGGGTAATGATGAAAAACATCCCAAACACTGAGTTTCACCTATTCTTTCAGTTGCATGCCCTGTTTACCCAATGCCCAGTTTTGTACACTGCACTGGTTTTGCGGCTCTATCATGAAAAAGATTATTTTGATTGTCAATTTTCATAATGGGTGGGACCTTTCCTTCTCACTCAAGTGGGCTGGCCCTGCCTCCTTAAACATAAAATGCCAAGAAGGATACTTAGTTTCTACTAAAAGCAAAGGTGCTGGGTACCAGTCAGACCCCACCAACAGGCCCAGCACTACAGGGAACTCCAGCCTCACTCTAGCACTCATCCCTGATGGACCACTGCTCCACTGACAAAAGTGGACGGCATCATCTGCAAGGACAAATCCTGGCACTGTTCTCCTTCCCTGATGCACAAGGCCATTAGGACTCATCAGCTGGCCTGAAGGCAACAAAAAGCATCGTCCTTTTTTGGCATCATCTGCCTTTGGCAGGCACAAAAATGGTGAGCATAGTTTAAAAAAAGAGAAAGAAGTTGACCTCAGATGGCATCAGCTGCCAAGATGCCACTCCCAAGTAAGGGGGTACTCACCAACGTAAACCTCTTGCACAAAAGCTCCTGCAGAAGATAGAGCTCCTCTCCATGGGGCAGGGCAGCTATGTTTTTCCTAAAAAGAACCCATGGTCTGAGCTGCACCTTTGGGTTGACTTATTTTGCCCCAAGCCAGGCAGTGGGAAAACCAATGGGAGGAGAGTGGTGTGCAAACACTTCCAGCAGCACAAGGCTTAGGGCCTTCACTTTTGCAACCAAAGTCATAGGGGCTCAGCTTTCCATCAGTCAGATGGATTCCTTCTCAGCCATTGTTAATTTCTCTTGTTTTCTTAAGGGTTTTTGTTTGGTTTGTTTTTTACCTCTCTGCTACACAGTTTTCAGGTCTTGACGGTGAAGTGAATTTCAGCTAGGTGGTCAACAGCAGGTTTTCCTCCTGCAGACCCAGGCAGACCATCCTGTATCACACCCCACATCTGCTGGATCTTGAGGCCTTGGGAACATTATTAGCTTTCACCTAAAACCTTTGGTGTTGCAGCTGTGTGGTGAGGGGAAAGCTGGCCAGGTGCATGACTGCTGCAGCAAACTCATCTCATGCTGCACTTGGAGGACTTAACTTAGACTGATTTTTCATCTGCCTATGCACCTCAGTGGCAGGGACAGGTCCCTGGGTGTGATCCACACTGCAGCTGGCTAGGCAGTATCAGGAATCCAGACTTTTCCTGGGTGACAGCTGAAGCACCAACAGCTAATCCAGTTGAGTAATGAAAAAATTATTTCCACAGCTGCCACTCCATTGCAACAGCAGCCCCAAGGTTCTACAGAAACCCACAGAAATATGTGTAATTGCAAAGGTACTCCTGCCCCCTATTCCTGGCTCCAGCAGCAGTGCAGTTCCACTCTGACCTGCTGAGGCATCATTGCATGTGCCCTGTCAGCAACCACCCCTGGGTACCACTGGCAATAATAAGACCTCGAGGTAGCTGGACCTCTGGTCTTGCTCCGCATGGCCCTTTCTGTGCTCCTACCTCAGGTAAAGGATTGCTGCAGACTCCTAGGGCTCCCTTTGAAACTTCCCCATTTTTCAGAACTCGTGGGGATGCAGAAGTCACACAGAGTTTTCTAGCGAAAATAATATCATACCTATTCCCTGTTTGCCTTTAGTATTCCCCTATTTAATACCTTAGTGCATGACAGTATGGAAAATACGTGTTTCCTGCTGAAGAACACAGAAAAGACCTAGGTAAAAACAAAAATATTAACTGATCACCTCTGTCTTCTGAAGTCAGAGTTAGCAGTTTTCCATCCTTGAGCTCTTTTCCACTCACAGCTCCACTCACATCATCATGTGACTCATTATTATATCCTGCTTGCCAGAGGTTTTGGTCACAAATTCAGGAGCCTTAATCAAAGAGCAAGCCTGCCTAACTTGAGCTCTGCATTGGTGCTAATGAAACCAGTTTTTCATTTGACTTGTACTGGATTCAATTTGTGAATGCCATTTTCCTTCTGTTTCACAATCAAATTGGATTTTTGGTGAGGAAGCCCCCTTGCTCTGATGCAGTGCTAGAGGAGATGCTAAGTCCAAAAACCCCTTTCTGGCCTCTCTCCAGCCAGCACCATGCTTAGTTTTACATTTCCCCTCATGTAAAGGGGATTACACATATGCACCCACACATACACACAAGTACTTGCATAGGTATGATGAGGATGCGGACAGATGCCCAGCTGAGGAGCCACAGTTCTCCTAAGCCTGAAACTTGGCAGGAAGCTGTAGAGGGATTCCTTGTGGAACAGGTGTATATGATACCCCAGGAAAGTCTGGCCAACCCAGGGTTGCAGAGGAAGAACCCCTGAATTGGCCTCAGACCGCAGGAAGGCCTGGAAGACACCTGGCAGCAGGCAGCCTTGAAAATCCTGGGCAAAGTTACACACTGGTCGGCTCCCCTGTTGCTTAGAGGCTGTCTCGTGGGAATAGGGTGTGAATCTTTGCAAAGTAGGTATAAGTTAGTGAAAGTAAACAATAAAGTGGAGAACAATGCTCAAATCCTATCAGTGTTCGTGGCGTTACTCTGGCCGGCTCCCCTGCACTTGGAACCCCCACCCCTGCTGGAAGCCATCACCGACTTGGAGATAATCACAGCCCCGTGTCCCAGGCCTGGTGCGGGTTATCCAAAGAACTTGGTGGGGTTTATTTGGCAGTACATCTTGCTGTGGTGCAAATGAGAACACATGACCCAGAAAGGCTGGTACCAAAACCCTAGAGGCTTCAGGATGTCCCTCTTGTGGTTCCAAGCTCTCTAGGGAAAAATGTCTATCCAACAGACCCAGAGCAGAGTTTTGTCTGCCAAACCCCAGGTGCAGCCAACTCCCAGCAGATGGAGCAGGCTACTCCCCAGTCTGAGAGACCTGCCCCCAGAAGCAGAGTGACTGAAGGATACCCTGGTGGATACATGTGTCAGCACTATGAACATTTTACCCTAAAGCCCTCAGAAAAGGGCTTCTTTGTTACCTGAGCTGACTTCTCAGGTTGTCAGTCACAAAAGATTTCAGTGGTGTTAAAGCAACCAAAACAAGAATAAGGGGAAGAAAGATCAATGTACTTCCCTTCAAGTCTGTGCTTTCCTGTGGCTGATGCAAACTTCTCTGGTACCTCATCACATTTTATTTCATTGATGATGACTTCCGCGTCAGGTGGGGCACCATGTAAAAAGGGTCTGTATAATTTACTATTGACCTGACAGGGGAAGAAGCAAATAATGCACAAATTGTTATCAAGGAGACTTTAAAGTAAAACAGAAATAAACGTTTCATTGCAGATTAGAAATTCTTTCTGCTGATAAATGACAGCCAGCTGTAACCACTGACAAAAATATTGTTCAGTCCAATGTCCCAGCTCTGGTGTTTTCCTACAGTGCTTGTACAGTGGTATTTGTGGCACACACCCCCACACACTGGAAAAGCCATGTGTGCAGACAGACACGCATGAAGGGACACCTATGCACAGGGCATGTGCCAGTGGCACAAGGAGGCTCCAAGCCCAAAAATCTCTGTGCTAGGTCTTGTTGTCAAACTGGGACTCCTTTTTTGATGTCAACACCTGGACAAAGTGTCTTGCCTGCAGCAGGAGCTTTCCTGAGAATGACCATGAGGATCTGCAGAATGGAGTCCACATTAAGGAAAATATTCCCAGGAAGCCTGCTAAATAAGAAAAAAAAATGTTGAACTGGACTTGTTTTGCTGAGTCAGGATGATGTAAAGGTGCTTGAGAGGAATAAACGCTCCCAATTCTGAGTCATCTGATAAAATCACATCCTTTCACTATCTTTTAACTCCACTGATATGAATGACTTATATGGAAAATACTCAGTAGTCTGCAGATTGACAAGTTCAAGAAAGCTCTTGGGAATGAACAGACTGCCTGGTAGATGGGTGTGTGCTGCACATTGTTTCCATGGATTTACACAAGCTCTCCCTCTGATCTCACTCGTTGACAAAGAAGGAGTGCCACTGCACTGAGAATAAAGCTGAGCTAGTATGAAAATGGTGTATGAACAAAGCCAGACGCCTGGGACTTTGCAAAGTCCAGATAGAACAAAAGATTTTCTACCAGGGCACCTTTTCCAGATCTAGGCCATTGCCCTAGAAATCTGCTACTTCTTGGTAAGAGCGAACTCAGCCTACAAATACAGCAAGTTCCCTAAGCACCAAGGTACAGGCTAGCAAAACTCTTGGGTTAGTGGAGTGGAGAGTAGGTGAAGGCTGGGGGGCCATCCTGCTTGCCCTCACCCAGTCCCCAAGAGGCTCCTTTGCCCCTCAAATGTAGGTGGGCGACACTGTCACCTGGATAGCAGTCATAAGGTAAGCAATGGCTGTGGCAACTGCATCTGCTCTGGCAGGGCTCGCGGATTTGTGTGTTTAAGTGTAGAAAAGGAGAGGGATGAGGGAGGATGTCTGTGTCACTAACTGTGTTCTATTCAGTTTGTCTCAGACTAGTCTTTTGCTCATCTAGTGTGAATTTGACAGCCATTTTTAGCTGAACAGCTACACTGGCTTTTAGCATCCTTTCTTGTTGCACAGGGAGTGCTCATTATCCAGTGAACATGAAGATTGCTGGGTCAGAATGACCTGCTGGCTTGTGCTTTAGGATCAGACAGCTGAACTGCAGTGGGGAGGCACCCAGCAGAGGCCCTCCATGGGCTCTGAGAGCAGGGACCCTTGACCCCTCATTCTCAGAGCATTAGCCAGACACTGCTCTTGCTGCTTAGGATGAAAGTGAAGCAGAATCCCAGCTCTTAGGACTTAATACCACCTGTAATAAACACAACTAATGCAACAAAATAGTAAAACAACCATCAGTTAGGCTGACAATGTCACTAATGGATATTTTTCCAGCCCTGCTTCAAAGTACAATGATGGGCTTTCAGCAGAGCAATTAAAACAATGCCTAGAGTGGAAATATCTCATATGAACCAAGTCCCTCTGGGTGGTTTGTCTGCAAATTTGGCTCATGCTTAAGGTTCAAAGGATGTAAAAATGGTTCAAAAATTTGGGGAAGGGGGATGATGCACATTTTCAAAAAATAACCTCTGGCTCTTCTTAAGAGGGACAACTCAGGAAATATGGTACTATGGCATGCCGGAGAGGTGACCTTACCCAAAAGTGGTTGTCCACAGGAAACAGACAAAACTGCTTTACCCTTGTCTATCTGTCCTTGAATATTGCTGTGCTGTGCACAGCAAGAAGAAGGAGGCTGTTCTTCAAGCATCCCCATAGCTGAGGGGAGGTTTGGGTCTGCTCACCTTGCAGGAAGTGGAGGGCACCGACTGGACAACACAGACCCCTGGGAGCACCTTGTGGTGCTGGGGTGCTGTGCTGCACCATGTCCTGGTGCTGCCTCAGGATCAAGCTTACTGGGCTTACTTATGGCCCAGTAAGCAACAGACAAAAAGTGGGATAGAATGGAGGGAGCAACATGCTGGAGGACAAAGTGGGAGAGCACTGTGCTGCAATGCTAATTTCAACAGCAGTGGGACCCTAACATAGTGTGCCCTGATTCTGGCAGAGGCAACCAGGGTTATTGCTCATGCTGACAGCTGTGCAAGCCTCCCAAGTGCACGCCAGCCGTCAGCACCCTGTGGGTCTCACTCACAGGCAGATACTCCGATCCTGAAACAAACCCCAAATCCTGGGTACTCAGCTCAGGCCATGGCATCTCAAGCTACAAGATCAGATAAACAGAATTGCAGGTTGAAATGGAGCATCTGGATTTAGGAGCAAATTCTCAAGTTCCCCAAAGCTTGGGAAGATTTGGTCCAAGACACTTTGCTTGGCTTTCTTCTCTTCTTCACCAGTAATCACTCCCCCAGCCAAAAGCAGGCCAAGCATTTGTATGGACTCAGGCGCACTACTCATGAATAAAAGCCTTACTGGCAGGGCCATAGACCTGCAAGGATCCTCTGTCTTTAGCAAGCACAGTGGAAATCTAAGGAAGCTTCCTGACTCTGCCTCAGTAGCTTGCTTAAGCAATAATCTGCTGCAATCATATCTCTTCTGGGGAGGAAATAAAGTTCATCTCTCAGCTCCAAGGGAATCAAGAAAATGCACTTCAAAGGAGTGACTGGTTTGTAAGTGCTGCGGTTTAATTGCAGAGGAGCAGCCTGTCCCAGTGCATCCAGATTCAAGTACATTCTGCAGCTCTTCTCTGCCTATGAGTCTATGAATACAGCATACTCAGGTAAAACAGCGCAGCTTCTGTGCTGGGCTTGTTACTTGTCACGGTGGCAAGTTCATTTAGCCTACCTACTCCAAAAGGAATGAGCGACATAATGTTTTCCAACTTTGAAGTCAGTTTGATATTGGTTAAGGGCTGTAAAACAAAGACTGAGTCACCTCTCTTTATAAAGTTCAACAACATTAGGTCTTGAGCATAAAACCCAAGCTACTAAGACCCCTTCCCCAGACCACAAGAATTTAAACCACCACCAACTCATCCAAGTAAAGTAGTCCCGCCTGTTCACTGCCTTTTCAAGGGTCAGACCAGTAAGTAAACTGGTTTTTGCACGTAATATTTGGCAGCTTGGGTACAAAGGAGATGTAAGCTATGAAGAAAAAGGCACTTCCCCTTCCTGAAGTCTCTTGTCTGTACTCCAGCAACTAAGCTTTGATATAAAATGAAAAAGGAAACTGCTCCTGGATTTGATTTTTGCACAACCAAAGCCTCAGGTACATTGGAATATGAGTCCAGCACTAACCACCCAAAAATACCCACTGATTCAGGTTTGTGGGGAATATATACTGGGCATCTAATGCAGTTCTAGTTTCACATGATGGAAGTCACATCATGGTTAGATCCCACTCAGTAGAGACCTTTTCTGGTAGAAATATGCATAAGAAAGGTAGTTCCAATGTATATTTCTAATATTTTTGCCAATCTTTGCCCATTTTGTTTAGTGCTAACAGAGTATACAGCAACTAAACAGGTGATATTAACATACCAAATATAAAACACACCTTTCTCTTTGGTTTTCTGGTAAGGATTCTTAGTTTCTGGAAACAATCCTGTTCTACTCAAGCTACCAGATCCATGACAGCTGATAAAGAGGGATAAGCAAATCCAAATCAAATACAGACAAATAAAACAGTATGTTTTATTGTCGAAAATAGGAGAGGGTTTCTGGCCATCTGCCAGGAAAATAATGAAGGATTAGCTAGACATTTCTTATTTCAAAGCCCTGATCTTTTATCACTGTTCAACTTTCCGCCTTGGTATACACTTTGGAGAGGTGGCTACTGCTCATCATGAGTAAATCTCTTAATTGTTACAATACTTATAAAAAAAGTGAGGAAGAAGAAATCATGAAAAAGCAAATCTCCACCTGAAAGGGGGGAAGCAGACCCTGTAGGACAAAATACAAACACATCTTGAACTGCAGGAAGGTAGTGTGTTTTCTCAAAAATATGCTTCAGAGCAACCCTTCATGGCCTCTGCATTTAGTGGCCACTTATTTCTATCTGTGTCAATAAGTAACTGAAGCTTCAACTTCTCCAGGCCTGGACCTGGCTCTCTTGGGACAAAACTGCATGCAACTCAAACATACTTCTTTTGCTTATATTTCAGTCCTGAGGGCCCAACACAGACAGGCCATGGGGACAAAGGGTAGGTGCATTTTGAGTGAAATGGGAACTAGAAACTCAAAGCTTACATTGTCATGAAAGAATGGTTTAGGTCATTTAACAAATCACCAGCAGCAAAAGCAGATTTAATATAAATTTGTACAAGCATGACAAAGTTCAATGGCAGGCTCTACTCTAGTGCTTACTGCCTAGACGAAGCACATGAAGGAAAATTATATTAGAATCACTTTAGAATTATTTATACAGAGGCTGGGGACAAAAAGGGTAAGAGGGAGACCCTCCCATTGAGTAAAAAGGTCTGGTGAGGAACCCCTTGCTTTCTAAACTCTTGATGAAGCCTAGGTGTGGCTGTGCCCAAACTTAGCCCCAGAACAGTTTACAGCTAAAGGATTTAACATCCCTTAATTATTGACTAATCTAATACTTACAAAATTATTCAGTAGGGTGTACTATAATCATAGCAGTAAAATTGAGATGGCAACATTCAGGCTACACTTGCTATAGGCTGTAAGGTGTGTAATCAATTCACATACGCACACACAGACACATAGAAGTATGTACAAAGTTATACATGCCTGTTTAAAAATCCCCCTCAAGTTAAAAATCCCCCTCAGTGAAATATGTCAAATGCCTTTGCATTTCTCAAGGGGCAAAGGAATGACCCTCAAGGAGTGAGGGGGGAATCAGCCCAGGTCCCATGGGCAACTTTTGGCAACAGTTCCCAGAGTCCCACAGGTGAGAGCTGGGAAGCTCCAAGAGGCATCCCACTCGGACAGTGTGGTGGGTTGACCCTGGCTGGACACCAGGTGCCCACCAAAGCCACTCCATCACTCCCCTCCTCAACTGAATGGGGGGGAAATGTTCATGAGTTGAGAAAAGCACAGGAAAAGATTACTCATCATTTACCACCATGGGAAAAACAGATTTGACTTAGGGAAATTAGTTGAATATATTACTAATGAAAATCAGAGTAGGAGAATCACAAGTAAAAAAAAAATCTTAAAAACAGCTTGCCCCCACCCCTCCCTCCTTCCCAGACTTAACTTTATTCCTGAATCTCTACCTCCTACCCCACATTGGTGCAGGGAGACAGGGAATGATCAGTTCATCACTTATTGCTTCTGCCACTGCTTTCTCCTCAGGGAGAGGAGCCCTTCCCCTGCTACACAGTGGCATCCCTCCCATGGGAGACAGTCCTCCATTAACTTCTCCGGTGTGAGACCTTCCCACGGGCTGCAGTTCTTCATGAACTGCTCCAGCAGTGGGTCCCTCAGGGATCCACAAGTCCTGCCATCAAACCTGCTTCAGCATTGGCTCCACTCTCCATAGGCATGGAGGTCCCTGCCAGGAACCTGCTTCAGTGTGGGCTTCCCACCACAGGCCTGCAGATGGTATTTTTTCAGCATCCACCTTTTCCAGCATGGGGTCATCCACAGGCTGCAAGTGGATCTCTGCTCCACTGTGGTCCTCCATGGGCTGCAGGAGAACATCCTGCCTCACCATGGTCTGCACCACAGGCTGCAGGGGAACCTCAGCTCTGGTGCCTGGAGCTCCTCCTGCCTCTCCTTCTCCACTCACCCTGGTGTCTTACATATTCTCACTCCACTCTTCTTTGGTTACAATTGTTCCTGTGCAATTTTTCCTGGTTTTTTTTTCCTTTTTAAATATGTTATCACAGAGGTGCTACCACTGTCACTGAAGGGCTTGGCCTTGGCTAGTGGCAGGTCCATCTTAGAGCTAACTGACATTGGCTGTGTTGGACATGGGGGGAAGCTTCCATCAGGTTGTCAAAGAAGTCACCCCCAGAGCCCTCCTGCTACCAGAACCTTGTCACACAAACCCAACGCACATGGAGATGCTGGTCACGGGCCCCTGTGGTCCAGGAGAGTTCAAAGCGCTTCATTCAAGACCACTGTTCACAAGGTTGTGAGATGATTTGCTTTAGTCATCCTAGTCACAATCTGAGAATTTTAACTGAAATTTTCCTGAAAAAAAATGTCCAATAACAATAATATTGTTCCACTTGAGCTGGTATTAGACAAAAATAAGATTTCAAGGCTATTCATTAGAAAACTGGGGCTCATTAGACAACAGAGGTTCCTGGGAACAAACAGCTCTTTTGATAAGCTCAAGGGTAACTTAACTGCCCATTAATCAAGGCCAAGGCCTAACAAGAATTCCTTGATTGTAGAGTGGTCAAGGCAGGGAGGAAGTGGAGGATGTGCACTGCCACATACACCCACTTTCATGTACAGTCTTGGGTGTCCTGCTCCAAGGCTGATTAGTGTTTAATTTCAGGACCAAATAGACAAAGGCATCAGATTAGGCTTAACAATCTTTCAATGACACTGCATCCCAACAAATAACATTCCGCTACTGAAGGCTTCAGCTATGGTCGTAAGACATTACTAGTGTTTTAGGTTTAATCTGTGCTAAAAAGGGGTTTAATCTGTGCTAAAAAAAGAAAAAAATAAATTAATAAGGACTTATTTTTACAGGCTCCTAAATGGCTGTATATCGTATGAAGGCTGCAAAAATTAGAGTCTTGAGAAGGTGTTAGAGAGATGCCCAGTGCTTCTCAAGAGAGATGCCCAAGCTAATGTACATTTGCTGATTTCCAACCTATATGGGAGAAAAAAGCAATGTGAGCCAGCTACAATAAAGGAGGTACACACACAAAAAAAAGGCAGGGTGCATGCAGATCAGAAGCCTTTCCTTCTGCTCTGACCAAAAATACCCAAAAGGCCAGTGACCAGTCAATGTAAATTAAGACAGAGGTCATCTTGAAAACACCATCTTTGTTTGGAATCAAGAAGCAATGGGTGATTGGTGTCAACAGCCATTGAGTGGGTGGATGTGGTCCAGCAACAGCCAAGGCTGGAAATAACTCTCAGGTATTGCAGCTGTCAGTAACAGCCCAGCCCTAAGTGCCCTCACAGTCTTGTCCTCTCCATTTCACCTGCCTTAGCAAACTTCCTTTGACCTCCCTCAACCAGCCAACCACTGGCCTCGCTCTTTAGAGAAGAAAGCCTAAGCTGGGCCCCGACCAAAACCCAATAGCCAAACTCTGGCTTTCTGTTCGTTCCCCTCCTGGCCGCCAGCTGCCAAATGAAGTGTGTATGCAGTGACTTACTAGTTTCAGCGCTTTGCTGAATTGCAGCCTATAACCACTGTCCCAAACCTCATGGTGCAAGCTCGCTCCCATAGAGGTACAAGGCTGTAGAAACCTGGTTCCTATCTCCCTGTGACTTGATTTTCAGCAGATCAGGAGCAAACCTTTCAAGTAACAGCACTTGGGAATGGGTCCAGGCTTCCCACTGAACCATTTTATTTTTGCACATAACCCTCCCCCAAAAATAAACCAGTTTGTTGCAATGACAGCATGCTTTCTGTAAGAGTCTGTTGACAAAATCTGGGCCTTTATTCCAATACTGAAAGGTGAAATGAGTCAAGGGAGCCCTTAATCTTGTTAAGAGCTCAGAGGACTCTGAAACACTAATTGGCCTGTCTAGACCAGCTCTGTGTCTGGACACTGTTATTGCAGCCTCTCTTGCAACTACTGAAATTAGAGCTTGGGACCACACACACACAAAATAACTTAATTTCTTTTCTTTACGTTGCATACCCTATTTCCTGCTTGCAGCCTCTTTTCTTTCAGTTCTTAACAAAAAAAAAAGAACATACTTCTCCATTTTGATTGGTTTTTGTATTGCTAAGTTTCTGTGCTTTGTAACTGCTAGGGCTGTGATTGCTTTAGAAGGAAAATACATAAATATGACACTGAAGAGTCAACTAAGGATTGAGAGTTCTTGTCTGGCACAGACGTCATTGTGCAACACAACCTTGAGGGAAGGGCCCTGCTGAGCCCCACAGCAAGGTTCAAGTTTATATCTCAAATTTGGGTAAAATCTGAAGAAAATCTCCAAATTTTAATAAACTTGTGATTGAGACAGAATTTCCTGCAGACCACAGTCAGGGGGGACTCTATCTGGAGAAGAAGATGCCTCATCTATCCCTGCACACTGGTGCTTGCCTGATGCAGCGCTGCAACACTGGTGGGAAAAGCCAGGGTTTATCAGAAAGCAGATGACCAAGAAGAAGCCCACCAGCCCATGTGGACCGCCCAGGTGCCCCCCTGCAGAAACCCCCACTGCTCCAACACCACACACAAACCCCAAACATGGGGTAGTCAGGGAAGAAATTGATGTCTATCATTGCAGCAGGGCACCTGCACCCAGGTACAGGTGTCCAGCCCATTTGTCTCCGGTGGCAGGCAGCAGCAGTGCACTCATGCAGAAGCATCTCGTACGAGGCCAGGCGCACCCAAAGGCTGTTAATGAGTATCACACTTCTCAGAAATGTCTCATAAGTCATTCTGGTGTTGCCATGAGAGGAAATTGCATGGCAATAAAGCAGAATTATTTGGTTCCTGTTAATTAACCACAAAGGTGGTAAACATTAACTATCTTTGAGAATCATGTGATACATACAGATGTTCAGGTCCGCCTCTCAGCTCAACACTGTTTTGGTTTTTTTCATTTGGAGGTTTCCAGAGGAAGGCTGTCTGAAGGATCCTGTAGGATATGACAGCACGCTGAGAGGGAGTTAAATGTCCAGCACAGGAAGGAAAAGCAGCAGCTATGCCTCCCTGCATCATTAATCACTGTCATATCCTTTGCCCTACAGCAGTTCAGGGAGTTGGTATGACAGTACTAGCTGCAGTAGCATTCACCTTTCCAGCAGAGCAGAAAATGAAAGGAAGATCCGCACATTCCCCTGCATCTTCACTATGCATATGACCACAGCTTCACTGGGAGGTCCATGGTCTGCACGTGGCACAGCCCAGTAACTTGAAAACATCTTCTGGTTAGAGGCTTAGGTTCAGCGTGGCTGTAGTGAGCATGCAAAGGGACCCATTGCTCCTCTGTAGCACACAGGAATGCCAAGGCCAGGTGTTCTCTTCATGCCTTGTTGGTGACTGAGAGAACGTTCCCTTGTATTCTTCTGCTGCAGTAGACAAGACTGGTGCTGACAGATGCCTGAAACACATCACTGGCACTCGTGTGACCTGTAGCCAGTCATACACTTGGGTACCATCTGTCAGTGGTCACCCTGGTCATATGGACAGACCCACAAACCCCACATACATGTTGGCCAAACAGCTGTGAAATCCTTATGAAACAGGTGACACCTTCCACCAGCATGGATGTGACAACATTTACAGCACCTCTTCTGCCCGGATGTAGCAGCGGCTTGAGATGTCTAATGGATAACACTAAGACTAGAAGGGAGACTCCTCTGTCCTGGGGCTCTGGCTGTGTGGCTCCTCAAGCCTTCCTGTCATTGCATGAATCACAGCCACCTCCAAGCTTGTGAAAGACACAAGAGCGCATGTCTCATAAGGTAGCCAGCTAGTTTTGTTTCTTTCTGTCTGCTCTAGGGCATCTCGGCCCTGTTTTTCAAATGCTTTATTACAGATGCCTTCAAGGATCCTAAGTTTTTCCAGGATGTGACGACCATCTTCCTACTCATCCCTGCATATTTGCACATCTAAAAATATAATTGCTTTGAAAAATGTCAGCTGTACAACTTCTGCAGCATAAACATAGACTCTTCAGCATTATTTGTTCAGGCACAGAAATGCAATTGTATGTGCACCTTTGGAAGCTGAAGCTTGGGCACATCTGTCTCCAGAGAATATCATGGTTCTGTTAAGCGAGCATCTAGGAAAACACAGATTACATGCTTGTTAAACTTGACTCCATACCCACACAAAACCAACCCTGACCTAAGCCAGCAATAAGAGATGAAGCACTGTTGGTTTTGGGTAAGAAAATGAGACAGTGATGGTTTATGGATGCACTGCATTTGCAAGGCAAGTTTTTCATAGTGGAGGAAGGGAGGCAGTCTACAGAGGTGGCTTCTGTGAGAAGCTGCTAGAAGCTTCCCCCATGTTGATGGAGCCAATGCCAGGCAGCTCCAAAATGGAGCCGCCGCTGGTCAAGGCCAAGCCCATCAGCAGTGGCAGTAGCTCCTCTGGGGTAACAGAAGGGTAAGAAGTTACTGTGTAGGACAGGAGAGCCAGGGAGAGGAGTGACACTATGTGAGAGAAGCAACTCTGCAGACACCAAAGTCAGTGAAGAAGAATAAGGAAGAGACATTCCAGAGACCTGCAGTGAAGACCATGGCGAGGCAGGCTCTTCCCCTGTAGCCCACAGAGGTACACAGCAAAGCAGAGATCCACCTGCAGCTCCTTGAGAAATCCAGGCCAAAGAAGGGGAAGAGTGTGAGGAGTCCTCCCCCCCCAGAGAAAGGAGCAGCAGAGACAATGTGTGATGAACTAACTGCAGCCTTATCCAACTCCCTGCATTTCTGGGGGATGAGGTAGAGAAATTGGCCAGGAAAAAGGGAGAGATAGGGTGGAAGGTGATTTTTTAGCAATTAGTTTTATTTCTCATTACCCTACTCTGATTTGATTGGTAATAAATCCAATTGATTTCTCCTCCAAGTTGCGTCTGTTTTGCCCGTGATGGTAATCAGTGAGTGATCTCTTCCCGTACTTATCTCAACTCACAAGAATTCTGTCCTCTGTCCAGCTGAAAAGCAGAATGACAGAGCAGCTTTGAGGAGCACCTGGTGTCCAGCCAGGGCCAACCCACCACAATGGACTTCAGAGGCAACCATACAACTGCATTTTAAGAGACTCATCAACCCCCCAACCTAGGGACAGCCGTGGGTGCAAGGGTAGAAAACAGTGCTGAGGCAGTGCCCTAGTTCTCTGAAGTGAACCTCACGGGAAGGATGTGAGGCTGTCCCAGGGATAAGATAATGTGAAGGCCTTGAGACACCTTGGGATGCAGGCCCAAACCTAGTTTGCTTTTCTCTTTCCATCATTTTCCCTTCATGCCCCTGACAGCTTCTTTACTGCACTGCTACAATGTCTCCAGACATCATATCACCCATTTCAGGGTCACAAGTGGAGCATGAAAGTAAGAGCTGCATGGAGATCCTAAGACAGATAACACACTTGCTCTTTTGAAGCCGGTGAAGATGACCCAATGGCCCACATCCATTCTAATTTTTGGAGCAGAGAGCACCATCAAGGCACTCACTTTAAGGACCCTGGGGCCAAATTTGTCTCTGCAGTGGTCCAGGGAGTGTGCAAAACAGGAAAGAGAGGGGATGTGAGCCCCGCACCTTCCCAATAAGGCCATTAACAACTCTCAATGTACAAACCGCATCATGTCTTTTTAAATCAGACCTGACAAATGCATCACTGCTGAAGATCAAAGTCTGTGTGGCTTATGCATCTGGGTCCCTCACCCTGCAGGTAGTGCAGGAATGCAGAGGTTTGTGAAGCAGATTCAGAACTACTGAAATGTAGTGTTTTACTTCCAGAAGAAAATATGCACAGCATGGTGAGAAGAAAAAACTAGGAGTGGTCAGGAATTAAGAAGAAAACAAGACAGGGAAGATGGTGAAGCTTAAAGAGAGAGAAAGAGAAACAAAGCATGACAGCTTTGGACATAGTCAAAAACAGTGTTTGTCATTGGCACTGGTATCTTATACCCACACCCCTTTTCACACACTGCTTCCTGTGGGCAGCACGGTGTGGTCTGCCACAGCCAGCTGCCAAAAGGCACTGGACTCCTACATGTTTGATCGGGAGATCAGAGCCAGACTTGATGCAAGGACACCTGAATAGTGGCAGTCAGAACAAATACTTCAGGACCACAGGAGCCTCTGGTGCATACGGACTTTTTTTGGTCTGCGAACAAGATTTTAGAAGGCAGCTAAAGACAATTACAGCTTGCAACTTCTCTACATTACTTTACAAAGCACCCATGTGTGATGTCAACACTTTTAATGCAAATGTGTTAGTTCATTGATAACATACCAACTCAAGTGTATTTCATTCATAAACTTGCATTTAAGATGAAGAAAACTAAGAGCACCTGGCAAATTGTGCTAGTGGATACTGGCTGAGCCCTGCATATTTCCTGGAAACCCTCTGATGAAAAGGGTCCTGCCCACACAACACTGACCAGACTCATCTCTGGCGAAATACATATATTATTAATTTCCAGGAACTAACTGTATTTCAGATAAATTCTAAATGAAAAGCACTGAACCAAATCCCCTGTTAATGGGAACTATGTGTGAAAGTTTTGGTAGCAGGAGGCCTGCAGAGGTGGCTTCTGTGAGAACCTGCTAGAAGCTGCCCCCCATGTCCACTGCAGCCAATGCCAGCCGGCTCCAAGATGGACCTACCACTGGCCAAAGGTAAGCCCATAAGCAACAGTGATAGCACTTCTGAGGTACCAGATTTAAGAAGACACCAAGGTCAATGAAGAAGAAGGGGGAGGAGGTGCTCCAGGCACCAGAGCAGAGATTCCTCTGCAGCCTTTGGTAAAGACCACAATGTGGCAGGCTCTGCCTCTGCAGCCCATGGGAGTTCACAGTAGAGCAGAACCTACAGAACCTGCAGTCTGTGGAGGACTTCATGCCCAGAGCAAGAGGATGCCTAAGGGAGGCTAAGACCACATGGGAAGCTCATTCTGGACAGGCTTCTGGAAGAACCAGTGGACCCATGGAGAGAGGAGCCTATCCTGGCACAGGTTTGCTGGCAGGACTTCTGACCCTCCATGGGACCCAGGCTGGAGCAGTCTGTGCCTGAAGAATGGCACGCCAAGCAGGGGACCAACACTGGAGCAGTTCATGAAGAACTGCTGCCCATGGGAAGAACCCACACTGAAGAAATTCATGAAGGACTGTCTCTCATGGGAGGTACCCCACAATGGAGAAAGGGAAGAGTGAGAGTGCTGCCCCTGCAAAGGAAGAAGTGGTAGAGACAATGTGTGAGGAACTGACTGTAGGCCCCATTCCCCATCCTCCTGTGCCACTGGGGGCTAGGAGGTAAAGAAAATCAGGAGTGAAGATGTGCCAAAAAGAAGGGAGTGGTGGGGAACGGTGTTTTAAGGCTTGTTCCTATTTCTTATTATCCTATTTGTGACTTTAACTGCCAATACATTAATTTCCCCAAGCTGATGTTATTTTGCCTATGACAGTAACAGCAGAGTGATTTCTCTGTCCTTAACTCACATAATTTCTCTCCCCTGTGCAGTTCAGAAGGGGGAGTGATAGAGTGGCTTTGGTGGCCAGCCAAGGTCAACTCACCACACTTGGAAGCAAAACACACACCAACCACTTTGTCCTCTAGATAGACACCACATACACACTTACTCCTCATGACTTGCTTCCTCAAAGACATCTCCACATGCGTATCTCCACATGTCCTGAAACACCAGTGTTTGCCTATGTTCAGGCCAAATCAGCAGATACTGTCACCCAGATAAAAAGTTGTGAAAATGCACATGTCCCAAAAAAGCAAAAATATCTCCTCTTCAGGAGTCTCCTGGTCTCCCACTCTGCAGACACCCAGGACAAGCACAGCAACCACAGAGTGTTAAATTTCAGTTTCATACTTTAGCACAGCCTGAAATTCTCTTTTCCTCTTTGTCCACTGCTGTCCTCAAGGTCAAGAGTCTTGTAATACCCTCCTGCTCCCCAAAGAGTCTTGCTCCTGAGTGTCAGCAGAGGATGTTCAGCACAGAGAGATTCAGCAGCATTCCCTAGGAAAATGAAGGACCTCCTAAATAAAGACACCATTCTCTAGAGAAAAACCACAACAGTGTCTCATAGGAAAAATGCAGGTCTGCTTGCTCCAGCCTGCTCTGCTATCCAAGGAAGAACAGAGGCTGTGAGCATGGAGGAGGTGACTGAGTTTGAGACATGTAAGGAAATTACACAACACGTGTTGTCTTGACATGAGATCTGAAGTGCCTCAATACCAGAAAGTGCAGATGAGCATTCCCCTGTTTGCAGACATCATGCCAGCGTACCTTCCTTTCTGAGACACAGAACATGCCATAGACCTAGGTGAGCTCACGGAAACTTACTTTAAAAAAGAAAAACAGGTTTCTTCTAATACAAGTTCCAAAAGTAGCAGCTGCATCAGCTTTGGAGTGTTTTGATATTCTTTTCTCCAAAGAACTTATTAAAAATGAAGCAAAAATGAGTGCGAGGGAAGTAACATGGATGTTTTTTTGATTCTCAGAAGTGCTTTGTTACCAACATCCCCCCAGGATGAGGGGAGATGAACTGTGGTTAAGATCTTTGTTCTCCTTTTTTTTTCCCCTCACATTTTACTCAACTTCTCCTCTCATTTTTAACCAGACATGCTACACCAAGCATGCAAAAAACTCTGGGCAATTACATCTGTAGTACATCAGCCTGGGAGAGAAAAAGAAGCAGGTTTCCTCTGTGACTTATGCTTGCCCAACACCAAGAACACCTATAAAATTATTAATTATTAACACCTATTAATTATTATATGCACCTTTAATAGGCCAGTTACAAAAGCAAAATATTCCAGAAGGGCAGGCTGGAAGGAAAGGGAAAGGACAATTAAAGGCTGCTGCTCTGTTGCAGTGTCAGGGCCAGGTGTAACATTCTCAATTTCCATTGTAAGACACTGGCAAATAACTAGGGTTTCCTACAGTAAAATCTGATGCTGCTATGGCTGGAGTTGTTGCCTCTAGCAGCTTCCTCATTTCTGCAACTGGATGCACTACTTCTTAATGCTGGACATGACTGACCATCTGTGCCATGGCTGCAGTAATATTATCCTTGTAGCTATGCCTTTTACTGAATGACACATTTCAGTGGTCAGGAGACTTAATAGTGGTTTTGGGAGACAGAAGTTTGTCTTAGATACGCTCACAAAGGCGTGGAGAGGTTAAATTGCGAGAATTAGCACAAGCGGCTGGATCTGGTTTCCTGCTCTTTTTTTCCTTTTCCACTTCCTTTGTTCTTCCTCTTCTTTTTCCCTCTTATTTTCATGTTTCCTCACTCTCCATTACATGCCTATGAGGAAACAGAACCTGAATGACTATTGTGTGCCAGAGTCCAAAGCCTGCCAAGAGCAGGTTTTTCACTGGCTAATGCTTTGCAATGCCACACTCAGGATGTCCAGCTACAGATCTCCATCCTACCTTGGGTCTCACCACCCTGGTGTTTCCTCCAGCCACCTGGCACATGCACTGGCACACAAAGATGAAAAGACAAAGCAAGCCCTGGAAACGTAGATTCATGGCTCCAAAGCCCTTGAACTGCAGACAGGTAAACAGTTCTCGAAAGCCATGTGGAGCTGGGGGGCATCACACCAGGACCATGTGTCACAGTTCCAGCTCACTCATCCAGATGGACACCATGATTTATGACCTGCCTAACTGGTCATCCTGTCAGGGATTACTGCTGCCCATATTTCCTACCCTGCTTCCCAGCCCTCCCAGCAGCTCAGAAAGAACTGAAAATGTAATTTGCTCAGCCTCTCAAACCTACTGCAGGTCTGACCCAGAGCACACCCCGAGTTCACCTCCAGCTCTGCACGAAGCTCTTCCCTACTGCTGGCACATGTTGCTCTCACCTAACAGGTGACTGAAATCAGCAGAAACAAAGTACAAAAATATAGGATGCCTTCCACCACAGGAGCTTTAAAGGTGACTAAAACAAGGCAAATTTTCATTGAATTCCCACTTGGATGTTCATGAGGATCATGGCATAGCATGAGCTCTCCAAAAATACAGTCCTTTTTACTGGCCTACACCTAAGTGGTATTGATTAATTCTCTTGAGGGCACCAAATTTAGACCTGCCAACTTCCTCTTCCACATTCCTCCACACATACAAGGGGTGTGGCAAATATATACTTACTTACGCATGGGTGGCATAGGTATGTCTCCAGATCTTTTGCAAGAGAAACTATCTAAGGACTGACTTTTGAAGCTTACATTGCATTTTCATTCTGTCCCTCCTCAGGCCACATTTTCTGACTTTCAGAAGCAAGCAAACACACCTTCCTGAGTATCTTTAAGTGTTTCCTGCCCCCCCCCCCCCATATTTGCCAAGAGCCATCTATTGGCCAGTGTCCTATCCACTGCCATCTGGGAATAACAAATCATATAGAAGTCTGCTGAAGCTTGAAATTCATGTGATTTTCAATTTCTCCACGCTCAACTTGCACATTTTTAACATCCACTCTCCGGCAGCCTGGGGGAGAGAAGTATGTTGCACTTGCGGTTGTGAGGAAGGTGGGTGGGAGTGAGGGCACATGAAAAGCTGAGGCCCCCATGGCTGAGTGACTTTGTACATGGGACAGCTTCGGCATTGTTGAGCTAAACAATGAGGCATTCCATAAAAAAAAGAAAAAAAAATAGACAAAAATAATAAGAAAACAGGGTGTGTTTTCTGGGTGTGTAGATTTTTTTTCCCATCTAGAAGACGCACATTCCTCTGTACCATTTTTATTATGCGCTGTCATGATGGTAATTACTACAGTCTAAGAATCAAGCACAGATCACATAAATTATATTACTGTCCAGTTATTTTAGGCATCCATACAACAATCCTACAGCAACATTTTGGACGTCAAATTGCTGTATGCTCACTGTAAGCACACCAGGAGGCAAGTGGCCATGCATGGCACCTGAGGAGGGGGGCACCTCTCCTTCCAGTTTAGAGTTTACCTACCCACACTCACCTCTAGAAAGATGTGGGTTTCTAAAGATTTATTATCTGAGTGGGGTGTTTCCTGCCTTTGCTTGCACTGGCTTCTGCAAGAGCCACACGATGCTAGGCTGAGCTAGGGCCTTCAGGACTTGGACTCTGAAGGTAGTCTGGGTTTCTTATCACTTTATCCTGGCAGGCAGCAGGTTGTAAAGCAAGGTGCCTTGGCTGATGAGGAATTCCTGCTTTCTCTTGAGCCAGCAGCAGCAGCTGCACCTCCCCAAAGCAGCACAGGGCACATGTACCAGCTGTGTCTGTCAGCCACAAGGCACATGGACACAAGGGCAGCAGGGACCAGATGGAGGAAGCTGGAAGAAAATATGAAAGCCGACAGAAACCACTAAGCCCTTGTGGTCCTGCTTCTCACCCACAGGCATCCTGGCTCCTCTAGTGATGCTACCAAAGAAAAAAAGAGGATGCTTATGGCATGAAAGAGGCAGGAGAAGAAGCAGGGAGAGTAGTATCCAAAGTGCTTCAGGTAGGCCAACCTACTACATCTGGAAAGAGCTAGACAGGAGGTGACCTGCAGTCATGCAACTAAAGTTGAGCAAAGAGGATACAACCACAGGGCCAGAAAACAGCTTACTAGTTCTGCTTCTGTACTATGCCATACACTTAATAAATTCCCAAAATAAAAAAATTACTTCCTCAGTTTCCACAAGCAAAGCAACAGATCAGGGCACATCCCTTGTCATCCATGTTGGGATGGGTTGGCACCTGTATCCAAGCCAAACTGTCTTTTGTTTTCTTTTTCTTTTTAAGGAAGAAGCATATTTTTTATCCAGGACCTGCACTAAGCCTTCCCATCCTCTGCTCCGCTGTATCCCAGAGCAAAGCTTTCACAGGCTGGTAACCCAGCTACTAAAACCTGCAGAAACAGCCCATTCATGACACACGTGGCACCAGTATCCCAAAAACCTAACATTTCCTGTGTCCCATGCAGTGGGAGCTGTAGTCAGCAACCTCGAGTCCAACATGAAATCCCACCAGCCCAAGAGAAGGAGAGGAGGGCTGTGGCAGACCTGTATTGCACTGTGGGGTGAGCATTGGTGCAGCATGTCGTGAAACAAAGGATGTCTCCAAAACACAGAAAAATAAACGAGACAGATGGGAACTTAAGGTTCCACCACAGAGTCCCCTCGGCTGGGAAGGGGCTAACCTGTTTCCGTGAGGAGTCTTTCCGGTCCTGGCTGAGACCCTCCATGAGGGGAGCTACGGGAGAGGGTCAGTGTTTACGCCGGGCAAGCGCCGCTCGCGCCGCTGAGCCTTCTGCGCTGCAGAAAGGCCCGCATCCCACAGAGAAACGGCGCCACTCCGTGCTTTTGGTGGTGGGAAGGAAAACAACCAGGGAAAAAAACGAAAAAATATTCCCGTGATTTATTCCCGCCTTCCAGCTTTGCAGCAGCAGCCGCGCTCTGCTCGCATTACGGGAAACACCAGCTCCCCTTCTCGCAAGGCGAGCAAAGCGCCGCGTCAGACAGAGTTGCTCCGGGGGGGACGGGGGGGGGGAGGCCGAGCACTTCCTGCTCATCGTTACACAGCACTTTTTCAGCCTTCCTGGGCTTTCCTTTCTTCCGCTGCTGCTGCCGCTTCTCCCTGGCAGCCGGCGGGGACGCACTCGCCCCTCCCGGCGGTGCTCAGCCCGCACCCCTCGCCGGGCCCCCTCACCAGGGCCCCCGGCCACCCCGGCCCCAGGGGCGCCGCGGGGGGGGGGCGCAGGGAGCGCAGGAGGCTGGGCGGGGCCCGCGCATGCGGGGCGCGGCGCGGCGCTGGGGATAAAAGGGTGGCTGGGGCGGCGCGGGAGAAGCGCTGGGGCAGCGGGAGGCGAGGGAGGAAACCGAGACGAGCGCGGGGACGAAGCCCTTGGTTTCTTGCCTTTAAGCCACCGACCCTCCTTTCCCAGCCGTCGCCGCCATGGTGAAGACCGTGGGCAGCCTGGTGAGTCCGATGGGCGAGGCGGCCATGTCCTTTAGCCGTGAGAGGGGCGGGCGGCGGGATGAGCATCATTTCCCCGACGGGCGGGCGAACGGGGAGGGAGAGCTGCTGGGGCAGCTAGGCAGTCAGGGGACTCTGCTTGGGCTGCCCTGGGCTCCCGAGAGGCCTTGGCCTGCGGGAGATGGCGGGTGAGAGCCGGTGTGCTGCCCGGGCAGGCGGAGCCTGCTTCAGCCATGCGGCGGGAACGGGGGAAACCGCGCGGAGGGCTCGGTCAGACCAGGGAGAGGGAACAAATAACTGCGCGACCTGAGACTTCAGGGAGTCGGAATGAGCAGGGAGGTGATGCAACTTCACATTATGACAGGTTGTTGCTCATCGCACTTTAAAGTCTTAAGGAAAAGGCTTCGTTTCTCAAGCGGGTAGCAGGGTACTACAGCGACAGGAGGAGAGGACACAGTCTTAAGCTGCGTCGGGGGAGGTTTAGGCTGGACATTAGGAGGAATTTCTTTAAAGACAGGGTGATTAGACGTTGGAATGGGCTTTCCAGGGAGATGTTTAAAGGACTGGACGTGGCACTCAGTGCCATGGTCTGGTTGACAGTGTGGTGTTGGGTCACGTAGAGTCGGCGATCTCGGAGGTCTTTTCCAACCTAACGGATTTTGTGATACAGTACCCTAATTTAGCAGTCCCGATTTGCCTTATGTACTGCTAGTGTGTAGAGGACTAGACTGCTTTCTTGGAGTTTGGCCTAAGTTCTGTTGCCTTTCTGGGTAGGAGATAATGGAAAAATGAATCCATTTTTCTTGACTTGAATGGGACTGCTAGAGCCTATTACCCATACTTACATAGCAGGAGTTGCTGGCATAAGTAGTATTTCCCTTGTAATGCTGCTGTCTGACATATTCACTACACTAATGCATCACATCACTTTTTGGATGATTCTGTGAATACAAACACATCTGTGGCTTTGAGGTACAGAATAGTAATAAGGCCTAGACCAACACATGGAGAATACCATGCTGCTGATGAAATAGCATGTGGTCTTGTGCACAGCAGCTGATGTGGTTGATAGACAACAATAGAGTATTTGTTAGCTGTAACTTAGGAACCCAAGTCTCAAAAAATGTTCTCCATGCAAACTTAGCAAGCTTTTCACTTCAGGAAAAATCCTGTTTGGCTAGTCTCGCCTTTTGAACTTGAAATTTGGTGCAAGTGTCAGTTTGATCTCATTTTGAGGCATCTGCAAGTGATGCTGTGTGGCATCCTGTGAGGCCCCAAAAAACTTGCTCTACAAGGCTTACAGTTGTTCATGTACTCTGAGTTAGACACGGGGGAGAAGTACTGACAAGATATTCTCAAGAGGTCAAAATAACAAAAAAGACTTTACTGGCAACTTTAGAAAATCAGAGAACTTTGGCAAAAGGTTTAGTGCAACATTCAGTCTACATTAAACACTTCTCAAAGCATTAACTTAGCCCATTCAACTTAGCAAACTCCAAGTCTGTTTGATTGCAGGTTACTCAAAAATTCTGAGAAGAGGGAATTAGAAGAAGAAAAGGACAGAAAATGTATAGAAAAGGGCACATATAGCTACTAACTCCTGGGTCCCAGAGGTGTTCAGCTGCTAGAAATTCCAATAGGAGGTAGGGTCAAGACATGTGCTAGCAGCATGTTCGACCTTAAATACCCCTCGCCTCCAGTGTGCCTGTGATTGGCAGCCACTGTGCGGCTGGGATACAGTGTCTTAAGGATGGGGTGTGTGGGGCAGTGCACTGCCTCACCGGAGCAAGGCCTGACCTGCCCCTTCCCCCGCATATTTGCACTCCAAAATGTTTTGAGACCTCAGTCTTTCCAGTCTCTCACACATCCAAGTTTGTTTTCTAGGCTGTGCTCTTCTACAGTCAGTTCACTTTATAAATGAAAAGCATGTCAGACCTCTCCCACTGGACCGCAAAAGTGTTGACATCTGATACATAAATATACAAACTAACACTTGTGACCCCAGCTCAAAAACCGGTGAATGCCGGAAGCTCCTTAAGAATGAAATGCCTTACCATTCAGGTCCTGGAGAGAGAATGGTGTGTGAATGCAACCTCAAACTGTTGTTCTGCTTTGCATCTTTTCCCCCTTCTCTGTTTGTGGTGGCACAGGAGGGGCAAACTTTTGGTGTAAGATTTGAGGGGTTTGTTACACACAGGAACAGATTACACATGGCAAGACAAACCTGGCTCTGAAGGAAGAGCCTGTTCTAAGTTAGCCAGGCTTCTACTATCCTCCTAGCTGTGAGCATTGATTAATAGTCTGCTTTAGTTAAAGCACTGTTAAAGCAGAATTTTGTTGCTCATCCATGGAGAGTGTGGACTCAACAGTCATGCTGACAACAGCATTTTAACATCAGTAACACCCAGAGTATTCAAGCACAGTGCAACTGGGATCTCTGGATTAATTCTGGTTTTCAGTAAAGCACATTTGTATTCTTTTCTGATACAAAGGGGAAAACCCATTCTTGCACTGTCTGCAAGGACTTCTATGAGTGAGACCTAGCTAGATATGCCCCTTTTCCCTACACATCTCTCCAGAAACAGACTCGCTTCTGAAGAATGGCTATTTTCAGGGTGCTTGACTGATCCCACTGTAGTACCTGCTAGAGCACAGAAGGAGAAGTATTTTGGTTGGTTTGTAGTGGCCTTGAGATGAGTGACTAGTGTAAGCGGGTTTGGCTGTGGGACATACTGCCTTTTATAGCAGAAGGTAATAGGGTATATAAACTTTAAAAGCTGGTGCTGTCAAAGCTTTCCTCTTCATTCTAGCTGCCTCTCTTGTTATTTGAGTTAAAGAAAATGCTGAAAAATTGCAGTTTCAGCTACAAGTGATAGTTTTAGAAGTGGTGTGTGCTAGGGAGCTCATGCAGTTGAACCTTTGGTCTGTTTATGCTAGCTTCTGTATTTAAAAAACCTCACTAAATTACATAGTAACCATTGGCAGTCAGGTGATGACTGGGCAAGTTCAAGGGTGACTTGATATGTGTTGAAAATAATGTTTACAACCAAACTTTAATCAAATCTGCCAGATAGTGTGGAGCTATCTTATCTATTGCTGAGAGCAGCAGACTCCTTTCAGCACCATCTGTGGCCAGCAGCCTCCTTTTTGAAGGAGGTACTGGGAACCTCTGAGGCACTAGAGGCTTTCATTATTAGACCTTCTTACTTGGCTCTTGGAAACAGATGCCTGCTACCAATGTGTTTGTTGAAGGTAGCATGCCCTTTTCTGCTGGGCAACAATAGAAGCAAAATTGACGTCTTGTGTGTGTTCAGGGAGGTTGTAGTTAAATATTTAAGGAAAAAAAAAAAAAAAAAACCAAAAAAAACCCAAAGAACAAACCAATAGTTACCAGCATGCTAGCTGAGGCTTCTCCCAGTGAGCTGTTACCTGAAGAAAATGTTCTTTAACAAAGCTGTAAGATCCTCTCAAAGTGTGACAAAATAGTCTTGTGATGGGAGGTTCTCCTTCTGGTAACAGATTTTTTTAGTTTTTTATATGAAAGCTTGTCACTTCACAGTTAACATGAAAGGCAACTAGTGAAGTCAGTTGGACAGGTCAAGCAGCTTGTTTTTTGTTTTGCTCCTGCTACTGTCTTCCGTCCTCCAGAGAAATTAAGCTCACTAGAAAAACTTTTGGAACTTCTTGCTAGTTCGATATTTTCTAACTTGCAGGGGTAACACCTTCAGACCCAGCATCTCTTTTAACTGTCCTACAGCAATTTTGGCTGATATTAGAGAGGGTTTACAGGGTAACACCTGATTTGTAGTCAGGACCCGGTCACCACTAGTGGTGAATGGTATGTGACCAGCTGTAATTACGATGCCGTTCCACTTTCCCTTTGTTCTAAGCAATAGCAAACCTGAGGTATGTAGCCATATGATTAACACATTCCAGGGCTGGGCGTCCTTTTGCAGAATACAGTAATTATGTAGCTGGACAGGAGACTTACAGGTTAAAAGAGGATGGTCAAGCTGGCAGCTGCGGGAAGTGGAATCAATAGAGTGGTGATGTTACAGTGCAGAGGTCTGAGAAGCTATACCAAAAATCAATATTAGGATTTCAAGGCCAAAAAGAGTGAGGCTTGATTGAGGAACTTACACTATAAGTAAGTACTGGGAGGGAGCAGCAATCGTGGATTGCTGTGTAAAGGGACATTAAACTCTTGGTGGGAATGAGTGCAGGAATGCATACTATGTCAGTACAGGAGTAGGGGAATGTAGGGAGACAGGAAAACTTAACTGTTCCCATCTCTTTCAGAATGAGAGTACGTGGTGTGCAGTGTTACAACAGATCTTGTATCAGAGTAGCTGTGATGTCCAAGATGTGAGGATAGAAAAACCAACATGGATGTGTATCTCTGAAGAGAGCTACGTGGGGAGGGAAAAAGTCTGTTAACAGGGAGATGTAAAGCTGAGTGTATTTGAAAGTTACAGGAAGCTGTGGAGACTTTCACATAGGATTATACATACATAAGAATGTTCATGCAGGATCTCTGCTTGCATGTTAAATACACTCGTGTCCAGTTTGACTGTGTGCACTTTTGGCTCCTCACCTGCATGACATTCTTTAGCTTACTAGAGTCAAGTCTCAGTTTATTGTGGCTGATTGCAGAAGCTGGTATGAATTAGTTAACTCCTCCTGCACTGCAAAACCAACCCCTGTGTACATCTGGCAAGTAACCACACTCCTTTCAGTCAGCTGTTGCTGACAGGACTCCAGTGCTTTGCTCTCTTAAGCTGGGGGGACTAAAGCAGCTATCTTTTGAAGTTTATACTAACAGTTCTCCTGCAGCTTGATTGCCAAGAAAACGAAGTTGAAAATCATTGAAGTGGCTTGTACTTTCTTTGATAGTGTCAGGAAGTAGGTGGCCAGCACTTTCTGCTTCTGCCTGAGATATTTGTTAGCCTTTTGCTAGCATGCAAGTATTTATTGCTTTTAATGTCTTTCAGTTCTATCAAAGCATTCACTTTTTGACCAGCAAAAATGAGTAATGGCATGTAAGAATGTTTAGTTCCAAGGAATATTGTCCACAGATGATTGGTGTGACTAAGTGTAACACACAGATTTGAAGACTCTGAATAAGTATTGGGTGTTTATTTGTGTAGTCTGTATGTGTAGCATTGCTTTGGCTAGTGATGTCAAATGTGGGTTCACTTGGCAAAATAACTATCCTATGAGGTTGCTTTCAAAAACATGCTTTAGAGTAAAACACACAATATCATTTTAATGTTAGCTATTGACTGGAAAAGTCACCAAAGTGGAGGACTGTACAAAGGTTTGTTTCTGTCATTTTCAAGTTCTGCAAAGGAAGGTCTGTCCAGAAATGAGATCTGGATTATGAAAAACAGTAAGGATCACATTTAGGGGATAACACAGAGCTGGCAGAGTTGAGCATCATAACTAGAGAATTTCTAGCTTGTTCCCACAATTCAGTGAGTTAGACTGACTGAGCATTTTGGCTGTTTTCTAATTGGAGAGTCATAAGACACTGACTGCTGCTAACACCAATGAAAGCAATTCATATTGAAGCACTTACATGATGGTACAAATAACCCAGTTAAGTGTTTAAGAGCTGCCATAATGATTAGTGTGTTAGGTCTGAGAGCAAGCCATCATTGGGATTAGTCTTATATCATTTAGGAAAGGAGGGGGGAATCATTAATGTGTTCAATATTTTTTTTTTTTGTAGGTTGAATTTGAGGCAGAACTGAAATCTGCTGGTGAGAAGCTTATAGTAGTTGATTTCTCTGCCACGTGGTGTGGACCATGCAAAATGATCAAGCCCTTTTTCCATGTAAGTAGTTTTTCTGGGTTTATTTCTGCATTAAACTGTATATAAATGTTTGTGTTGCTTGACAATAACATGGAGGAAAATTCCTTTTGCCTTATGTGATTGCCATCATTTCCTGGAAAAAGAAGTTGCAGAAGTATCTGTTTTTAAGACTACCAAGTAAAATAGACTGACCTTTGATATAGCTGGGAACTAATATAAGGTTTAGCTTTTGTCCTGGTGCTTAAATGTATTTCAGGTCTGCAGAGACCTGCCAGTTGCATTGCTTCAAGCAGTAGGATACAGAGAGGAAACAATGCTTACCCTTCTGTAAACAGTTAATGTAACTTCTCCAGCTGTGTTTAGGTGGCCATGTTATCTTCTGATAAAGTAGGAGAAACAGTAGCATCTTTTGGTGATCAGCTAAAGGCTGCAAGAGAAGGCCTTCCACCTATGTCTTGGGATATGTGGGTCCTTGTGGGAAGAACAGATTTCCACAGACTCTTCCAGAAACAGTCTGGAGCAGAATAGAAAATTTTTGCTGTGGTAGTAAAATAGCTGCTTTAAGGTAATAAAGCATGTATCACTAGCAGTTTAAGCAGCACCAGCCTTTCAATTTATATGAATGCATCTTTTCAGGAAGCTTTCCTGGAACATTGCAACTGCATAGTTATTTTTATTTCTTTCTAGAGTTTGTGTGAGAAGTATGGTGATGTGGTGTTCATAGAGATCGATGTGGATGATGCCCAGGTAAGCTGTGGGGTGGTGCTGAGGGAAGACAGCTAAGGACTTCCACACAAGTGACAGAGACTTCTTTTCAAAATGTCTTCACACACACTAAAAACGGGAATTTACTTCAACTTAAAATTGAAACATAGGGATTTAGCTGGAAAGAATGATTTTTTTTTTGGTTTTTTTTTGGTTTTTTTGTTTGTTTTTTTTTTGTTTGGTTTTTTTTTTGTTTTTTTTTTTTTTGTGTTTTTTTTTTTTGTTTTTTTTGGGTTTTTTTGGTTTTTTTTGTTTTTTTTTTGTTTGTTTGTTTGTTTTTTGTTTGTTTGTTTTTTTTTTGTTTTTGGAGAATACCTGAACAGAACAAACTGCCTTGGTTATCAGCACCCTTGAAGTCCTATGGCATGTGTCAGATAACTTGGGAGCACTGACCCTTTACTTTGGGAGGGAGCATTAGTCTAAGGTCTTAAGCTGCTTTGATGCAATCTTCATTAAACCTAATGGTTCACAACCTACTGATCTGTCTGGTGTCTCCACTGCTCTTGGCACTGTTTTGTCTTTCATTAAAAATGAAATTAGGTCTTGAATTAAGTGCAATAAAATGTCTGTGGTATTGCAGTTTCAGCATTGCCAAATAGGTACTTGAAAAATGTTACATGGAAGCCCAAGAGTTGCCATAGGGCTCTTGTGTCCTACAAACAGACCTCTGTTTTGATGCAGAGGTTTTTTCCAAACACAGAGTACAGGTTAAGATTAAGGTTTTTGCTATTGCATGAACTAAATGTTGAAGAGGGGATCTTTAAGGCTTACTTCAGGGAGATGTTAATACTGCACTGGTTTTGCTAGTGGTGGACAAGCAAAGTGCTTTTTACTTTATCTCGAGCAGCAGTGACTTTGCTCTGTCACCTAAACAGAAGTCAGCTAGAGTGGGTTCTAAATTCAACATCCTTGAGAATATACCCAGTTGAAAAATTGGTTTTTTGTCTCTTCCAGGATGTCGCTTCACACTGTGATGTGAAGTGCATGCCAACGTTCCAGTTCTACAAGAACGGAAAGAAGGTAGGCTCTGCTTTTTTGGAACTGGAGCAGGCAAGCTAAACACTTCAAAGAAGATTGGGAGTGTTGGACTACTTAGTCTGCCTTCTCTTGATTATGTCTCTGTGGCACCACTAGCATTAAGGCACTCCTGAGAGCAAGCAAGTTCATCTTAGTACCGCAGCAAATGTAACCAGCAGTTAACTGGTGATGCAAACTGTTGTTCACAGGTAGTGAACTGAGTTAGTTACAGGTGAATCTTACAGGCTGAGCTTCATGAGAGATAGCGGGGTGAGATGTCAGTGTTAAGACTGCTGGTCTATCTGCCTAGCACCCTGCTCTTTACTTGGTCAGTGTTTGTCATCTGGATGCAGCTTGTGTTCAAGCAGAGACATGACTATAGGTGTCTGTGGAATCCCACCCAAACAGAAGTCTCTAACCTGGTTGAGGTTATATACAACAAACAACTGTTTAGCTTATTTCACACAGAGGCTGTATAATCTTTGAAGTGAAGGTCCTGTCCCTGTTAAAGGACTGAACAGACCTCTTGTGTCTGCACTGCCAAGAGATGGTTGAGATGGGACGCAGATTGTGCTCTGACAGCACAGTGGGCTGCCTGTGCAGGGCAGTTTGACTAGCTCTGTGCCTGAACTTCCTGAGCTGCATGTGTTGTCTTAGGCTTTTAGTTTGCCAAGCAAGCTGAAGGTAGGCTTTTCTAAAGGAAAACAGTGCTTGGATGTAAGTTTCATGGCTGAAGGGGATGGAATTATACCCTGTATAGTTGAGTGTCACATGTAGGGTGGCTTTCAGTTCAGTATGGGGTCAGTCTGAACCTTTGACAGTTCTGTTAGGGTAAACTTACACAACTTTGTGATGTTATTGGAAGAATTGTGATTACAGCATGACAGTCAATGTGTTGCTTTTTATATCAAGCAAGAAGTTTCATGGCCTGTAGTGTAGTCTGCTCTGTACCTTGTACCCCTGTAGATACAGGAAGACAGAGCTGCTGGTTTTGAGACAGCGGAGGAATGTTGCCTCTATCATTTTTCCCTGTAAGTTGCAAAAAGAACAGTTCTCACAGGAGAAGCCAGGTGCAGGGGTAGGTCATTTGGAACAGTCCTTCCAGAATTTGATTGGTAGGGTCCTGAGCAAGCCAAGGTGACTTTTAAGCTGCCTCTGATATGTGGGGACCTTCAGAGTCTCTTTAAGCCTCTTTGAGTCTTCCACAATCTTGATTCAGGATCAATGGTAGTCTGGAAGTGAATTTTGATAGTATTTTGTTTCGCGTGAGTTGTGTGGGAAATAAATACATGGATATCTGCAAAATACTCCGTTTTGAGGATGGGAAAAATTTTAGGTTTTAGCAGAATTGAATAGGTGCATATGTGACTGGATGCTATGCAACTAATGTTAAGAAGCATTGAATGCAAGAGTTCTAAAAATCAATCTCTCTTTACAGGTGCAGGAGTTCTCCGGGGCCAATAAAGAGAAGCTGGAAGAGACCATTAAAAGTCTAGTCTAATCTCCAGCCATGAAGACATTGAAGCATGACTGCTTTGGCTAAATTACAGCCTGCAACTTTTCTACTTAAAAAAAAAAAAAAACAACAACTAAACAAGCTAGCTAGATTAAGTGGTGCAAACTATCTTCTTGGTCCATGTATATGAGTACAATAAAGTATAAAGTCTTCACTTTTGGATATTGCTGTGTGTTTAACAAAAATGTTAAGAATTCTATGTCAGGTGGGTGTCAGATTTTGCTGTGTTAAAGGAGTACTGTGTGGATACAAAGACTTGTCAAAGGCAACCTCATCTATTGTTGACATGGGATAGCCATGATGGTTGCTTTAGGAGAAGTCTGCTGCCACCTTACTCAGATGGTAGTCACCAGGCTATAATCTGGTTTAAAAACACAGAAGGGGGAGTTGGAGAAAAGATGGTGATCACTGGGTAGGATAGTTCTTTCTTTTGTTAAAAGACTTTTTAGACTTCAAAGCTAAGACTTGTCCTTCCAGGGCATAATACCAATCCTACCATGGAAGTGCAAGGTAGAACTTGGACTTGCTGCCTTTTTGCCTTTTCAGTTCTTCCTTGTCATTGGCATGTGTACCTTCTGGTTCTATTAGTAACAAAGTGTGTTTAGTCTGAGTTGGGCTGCTTGGTTCCTAGGCAATAGTCTGGAGCAAATGACTGAAGAAGTGAAACTTGTAGTGTCTTAAGGTCAAGAGAATTTATATTTATATACTCTTGTAATTTTCACTTGATTGCATTGCTGCACTTTTAAAACATACTTGACACTGTGTTGGACAGTAAACTGGACTCTGTGGTCCTCCAATCCTGAATCAGGCTGCCTAGATGAATGCTGACCTGCCAGCCTTTTTATACCTGCCATTCACCTACTCTTGGCACTGTTACAAAGAACAGTGTTTTTTCCACTGTGTCAAAATGGCTTCCTTGCTGGCTTCGATGTTGTCCTGTATAAGAACTCTGCAAAGAAGGGAGCAGGGCTGTACCTAGCAGTGGGTACAGCTTAGTGAGCTGTGCTGCTCACTGAGTATCACTCATGGAAAAGCTAGACTTCCTGCTGCATATGCACACAATGTGGAATGAGTGAGCCTCGTCTTTGTGGTAGGGAACTCACCCATGACTCAGCCTTACACTCACTTCACAAGCATGCATGAATTTCTTCATGGCTCTGGAGGACTGGGGGCCTTGAACAGCTTAATTTATATGTTCCCAATTTGAAACAAGATTTTTCTAGTCCAAGAAGTGGCCACACCCTTTTCTTGAGGATGAGCCATCAAGGTTCTTCTTGGATGTAAGTTCTGAGTTGTGATTATTCAATGAGAAGAACATGGGAAATATTTTCCATGTAGCTCTGGCTATTTGACTAAGAGAAATGCAGCTGTGTGTTTGAACTGTTCAAAGGTAAATGGGAAACCACTGCCCCAAGTGCTGCCATGGACAGACTAGTGAGGAGAGAATAAAATGAAGCTGTAGCAAGAATGCATTATTAACATCACACCATCTGCAAACAAGCATTGCTTTTGGAAGCAGATTCTGTGTGGCCTATTTCTGGGCAGTAACTGTAAGAAAGATTTTAAAAATTCCTGCTGAAAGTTCCAGATGAAGTTCAGTAAGATGCCCCGGCATCCCACATCATCCTTAAGAAATAATACTAAACTGTGCTGCAACATCCAGTGTTTCTGCTGAGGTGAGGCCAGATGAGGTTGTTGCCTGTTACAGCAGGGAAAAGGTACAGTCAGTGGTGCATTGCTGCTTGTGTGTTGAGTTTAACACATAGTTTACTTTTTTAATAAGATGTTACTCTGCAGTAGCCTTGGACAATCCAGGTGACGGTGACTGGAAATTCAAGTCATGATTGGGAAGACCAGAATAGCTGGAATACCTCTTGTGCTGAAGCAAGGGGTGCAAAGCAGTTCTTAAATGGGCAGTGAGTTCAGCTTCTGTGCCACCGTATCTTCCCCTCCCAAGAACTAGTATATAGGCACACTGTGGTGAATATAACTTACACAGCCTAATTTGAAAGATGTTCTTTAAGGCTTGGCTCTTTGGGGAAAATGCAGTGGGGATCTCCATGTTAGGTAAACGTTCCCTTTAAAGGAAACAACACATGTTCCTCAAATGCACAGTTATACCAGAATCTGACTGTTTGTAGTTGGTCCTTGTCATTACAGGTCATGGAAGCCTATGCTTTGTTTTGGTTATGTGTAAGGAGCCTCCATTCCTAGAGCAAAAGTGCCCCTACTGGGACAAGAGAACCCTAGTTCAGGATGGGAACTGGCTTGAGTCTTTCAACAGGCAAGGACAGGGTCTTTCGGTCTTTAACAAGCCTAGGTACAGCAAATAAGCATTTTCTTCTAAATGGAATGGGCATGAGTATCCTTGCTAAAGCCTAGGGCTTTAGCCATATGCCCTCTCACATGGGAATTAAGTAATGATACTTTGTAGAGAGCTCAGTGGGTGCATTTTTTGCTTGTTTTTTGTGTGAAGGTGTGAGGCCAGCATTGCTATGTGCCAGGCAGTAGCACAGCATTCACGCTTTCATTAAACTCTGTGGTCTGCTGCTTGCATGAACAGAATTGGCTGCTTTGATCCAGTGACCTGAAAATACGCCTTTAAGAGAGGTGGTAGATGGCCAACTGACTTGAGTGTTTGGTAAACTTGATGTACATGGCAGAGAAAAAACAACATAGAAAGGTTTCTTCTGGGAATAAGGGTTTCAGGAAGAAGTTCTCCCATCAGGCAGTGACTGCAGTCTCTGTCATTTGGCTGTGAAATAGCTGGGATCTATGCCTTGCTGTCAAACAAGAAAAGCAAGATGTTTTTGTCTGCAGGCCTGTTACATAGCCTCCTTATAATGGGCTGGCCAACAGGAAGAGAAGTACTTCCTTGAGTACAGCAATTAAAACACATAGCTGGAATAATTAGGTTTAATGAGAGAGGACTAACATGAAAGGAAGAGCCAGGGGGTCACAGTGAGTGGATAAGTGAACTGTGCGTGATCAAATTGCAGTGGAATAGTGACACTCCTTACTTTCATCCAGGGGTTCTGAAAAGGCTCTTGTGCACTTGGGGAAGTTATGTCATGTATGTGGGGTGCTTAATCACCCACATGTCTCTTCGATCTCTTGCAGCAGTCAACTGAGCTAGCCATCTGCTTTCCATTCTTTCCTTGACCTGAATAAGTTAGACTTTGATTCCCCTCTGGAATGATTCCAGTAAGAGTATTTGTAATAATTTTAATGTTTAATTTCTTAACTATTCAAAACTAGCTGGATCTACCAAACTAAAAAATTACTTACATTGTTTTACCGATGCCAACAAACTGTGGCATAGCCGCTCCTCTGGATTGAGCTCCATTGACATGCAGCTTTCAGCCACCCAAGGAATTGGCTGGAGGAACATGCTGTTGAAATCCTTGCTGGATTAATGCTGTTGTGCTGGTCCCTCACCCTTGGTGAGGGGTGGGAGAGTCTGACCAGGTGAAGGTGTCTTACAAGATGCTTTTTCTCATGTACTCTTGTTCCTTTCTCCCTGCCGCTATAGTTTAGCACTTTTATTTAAACTCAGGTATCACAGAGGGCTTGGCTTTGGTCATTGTTTAAATCCCTTTTGGAGTTGGCTGTCACCGGCTCTATCTGATGTAGTGGCAGCTCCTCGTCCTCACCAGAAGCCACCCCTGCAACATCCCCAGTACCAAAACCTTGATAAAGATGGAACTAGATGAGTTTGAGAAACTTGTAAAAATCTTAAGGACATGTTGGGGAAGGACATCCACCTGAAATGCAGTTCTTCCTCCTCTGGAGAGAGGAAGCTGAGATGGTCCAGGCTGGCAGACAGACAAGGTAAGGAAGGCATGAGAGCTGCCCAAAGTCCCATCTCTAGCTGCAGCTGACAAACACAAGCTTGTGAGATGCAAATTGCCACAAGGTAGCCACGGCTGTCTGTGGGTTTTATACATGTGTGTATACACAGGCAGGCTCTGGGAATGCCTTGTGCTTGTACCTCTCTGGCAGTGCGGGGGTGATGGTAGTACCTCTAGGTAATGGGCTAGAGGGAAATGCATGGGGGAAGGTGGGCTCCTACTATCCTCGCGGCACCATCTGCCTGGCTTACAGGAATTGGAGCATTTGTCATGGACGTGACAGAGGTATAAACAGACTCTAGGGGGCGGTGAAGCCAGGCATTAGGTCCAAAGGCACAGAAGAAGGAAGAATTTTAGACCAGGCTTGGGTCATTTCCCCTCTACTTGAGTAAGTACACATTTGCTCAGGGAGACAATGCAGTCTGGTATTTCACCTTTCTTTGTTTCTAGTTCCTCTGAGAGGGGCACCTCGGGGAGAGCAAGGACCCACACCATGAACAGTACTCACAGCTGTGAAGCCTGCTGATAATGGAAACACAGTAGTTTTAGCACCACTTAGCAGGATTGCTCCAGAGGCTTTCAGCTTCCTGGAAGGCTGAGCCCACACTGAGCTAGTGATAACGGGCTGAGGATAGGGACAGGAGGTGTCTCTCTGCACTGCAGGTAATGGCCAGCAGCAAGCTAACCTGTCTGGAGCCGACGGTGTGAGATGAGCAATTAAAGTAAGGGGTCATGGGAGCAAGATAAAAGCCAAGGATCCGAGCTATGGCTTGCTTGCTTCAGTACAGGCAGATGTGGTGACAAGTTTAAGGTTGGATTTGATCCAGCTGGGGAATAGATCTCACATAAGAATGAATACTGTGGCTGGGTGATAGTGTCTCATGACCCCTCCTGTAGGCACCGACCCTGGGGGGACCATGAGAGAAGCTCATCAGGCAGCAATGCATTCCAGGGATAGTTCCCTGATTTCAACAAACCACAGCCTTCTGTAACAATTCCCAGTGCTTCCTGAGGCTGCCTTCGGTGTAGCAGGCCATGGTGAACTCCTCAAGGAGGGTACCCACTGTGTCCTGAGCTCAGACAAGTTACTGCCACCAGCCCCAGCTTGACATTGCTTAGGAACAGGACACAAAAGTTGCATATTTACTAGCCTGGAATAACTCTAAGTCTAGAGACTGCTTCATTTTGCACAGGCAAGCATAAGGTGTTAAGCAGTTAAACCACTACTCTAGAAATAATGATATGTATAAATGAAGATCTATTTAGCCAACAAATGATGAAGCCTGCAGCTGTTTACATTTAAGATTAAATAAACTCTTCCTCTTGCTTTCATATATTACATCCTCCATTAACTGGGATAATAAAGTCTCAAGAATCCCACTGCCACCCTACTTGTGAAGTGTAACTTACGTAGGGGCACAAACATGGTCATGTGGACTGGAGAAAAGGAGCACAAAAAGACCAGATATGATTATCAGCACAGCCACGGCTGCAAGGTGATTGAAGAATGGCCCCTGTGCCCTGTGCAGAGCTGACATCCTTTCCACCTTTGCAGACACATGCAATAGAGAACTGCTGTAGTGCTGAGGAGGACCAAGCCCTTGCACAACTTCTGACAGCCAGTGGGACCACCAGGACCTCACCCCTTCCCAGAAAGCCTTTAAGCTTAGCTGCAGAGTGATAATGTTAGAGGAGGGGGAGCCTGGCACATGGCATTTGCCACCCACCAGCCCTGTGCAGCTGTCCAAGGACAGGCTGGACTGCCTGCATGGTACTACCCCATGCTCTGCCCCTAAAAAGACACAGAGCCATGTACTGGCAGAAAAGCCTCTCCCAGCAACACATCTCAGCATCTTTGTTCTAGGCTGGGCATTGGCACCTTGTTAACTTCATTACCCTGGTTGTACTCAAAGGATTAGCTTGCTTCACTAGCAGGGGGAAACAGAGAGACTTCCATCCTACCTTGTGTCACTGCCACAAGGAAAAAACCCAAAATTTTTAATAACTCCTTTTTATTTTCAACATGTGGAAAAATCCAGGTATTGTTCCACAAAGCTTAGAACTCTGAGGACAACAAAGCTTACAGTAAGAAACTACTGCAAGAACGCCAGACAGTGAGGGATATAATTGTCATTATTCATGTTGTGGCAGTGTTCCTGACATGTAACAGAAAACCTGGATTTTCAGGAAAAAATAGCTATGTTCCCCAGAGAAGTTCAGAGGCTCAGAGGTGTGTGGTGTGGTACTGGTTTTACACATAAAAATTTTATTTTCATGGTTAAATAGCCTTGAAAAATCAACTGCAATTTATGAAGCATAAAATCTATACACAGAAAGGGGAATGTACAGATCAGTATTTTAGGAGGAAGCAGGCTGAGCCAGGATTATTCTGACTGACAAATCTTTCTGCAACTCTGTTGGGGTTTTACTTTAGTCTTAGTTTTTTCCTGTTAAAGGAATTTTCTCCCATATGCATGTTGCTAGGGGACAAATAGCTGTACTTAAGAAAGACAAAAAGGGGAGTGGGGCGGGCCTGGCTACTCCTTTGTCTACACCTGGGTGTGGGGTCAGTTCGCTCTGAGCGTCCGGAGAGAGAAGCTGCAGAGAAAGGAGCTGCTGCTGCTTTCTTTTTGGCCGTTCTTTCTTCCTGCTGGAAGCAACGCCGGGACCCCAAAAGCCGCTTTCCCTGCCCTGCTGGAGACCGAGCTGTGGCTGCCCTGCCCCGCTGCTGCTTCGAGCTTTCGCTACGCTGTAGCCCTGCTCGCCCTGCCTGCCTGGGCCTCCGTGGGGTTCTCCCATCTGGATACATCTCGCCTGCCACCCGGGATTTGCGTTCGTCCCTGCCACTCCAGCCTGCCGCTCTAGCCTGCCGTTCCAGCCTGCTGTTCCTGAGAGCCCGGGATCAGCTGCCCAGCGGTTTGTGAAGCCTTTGTCCCATCCCTTCCCGGGATCCCAGGGCACCAGAGCCGCGGGTTTCCCGAGCTCGCTCCGGAGCGCCCCCTGCAGCCGCGGGGGAACCATCGCACCTGCCCTGCTCACCGGGAGCCGCCAGCGCCCCTGCCGGCTGCGAGCGGAACTGCACCCGAGGGGAAAGGGCCTGACAGCCGAGAAGGCTGGCACTGGGTTTGTGATTGCTGTTACTGCCATAGTTGTTGTTGTTTTGTTTGACTGGTTATATACATATATATATATAGTAAAGAACTGTTATTCCTATTTCCCACATCGTCGCCTAAAGGCCCCTGATTTCAAAATATAATAACTTAGAGGGAAAAAGGGGTTATATCTGCCACTTCAAGGGGAGGCTTCTGCCTTCCTTAGCAGACACCTGTCTTTCAAAACTGAGACAAACATTGACCAAGAGACAGGACCTTCATGTGGCTATTCTTAGTTCATTTCCTAATCAACACTTTACTTGAAACAAGAGATTGTTAATTCACTGGACTAAAAACAATGCAGTATTTTAGGATTTGCAAGCCCTCTGAAAATTCCTCAACAAAACACCACCAACAACAGCAGACCTCTACTCAGTGGATCTGAAGCCAACTGACAACAAGTTCCCTTTTCTGGTTTACCCCTTTACATGATACACAGTGGTATTAGCCCACAGATCTTCCTCAGTGGCCCCTGTAAAACCACAGCACTGGAGCTAACACAAATTGTCAATTCACTCTCCTCAGAAAACACTATAAAAGGTACCAGAACCAAGAATCATCATTTCCCCAGAGGCCAGCTGACCTGCATTTCAGGGTGTGTTTTTTTAAGTTCACTCAGCAAGTATTGTCAATCTACATCTTAAGTAAGGGATCTCTTTTTGTTGACATACAGAGCATCTAATCCTGGCTCTGCAAAGATATTAAGTAAGGGTGCTTAGGATCCCTCTTCAATAATCAGTAATGAGACCTTAAAACTAACCAAGAAGTCCTCCACAGTGATTGAAAATGGATCACCATCACCTTCAATACCTGTCTGTATCCCGTAGTTAAGAGGTTCTTGTTCTGTCTTTTTCAGAACATCTAAGATATTTAGTGTTGCTAATCTGTGTGTCTCCTTTGCTCGGCACATTGTCTGTGCTGGACACCAATTTAATGCAGGCCGTCATATTGATCTCACCTTCCAGGAGAGCCAAGGTGAACACTATGGCAAGGTCAGCTCCAAGCCTGGACACCAATTACAAGTTTCTCATGGAAATTAGTGATCTATCCATATCAACTGTACTGAGATCCACTGGGATAAAAAAGTGCTTGTAATATTTTAGCTCCTCTGTGCGAACCACAAGGAAGTGAAAGAGACAAGTGTTCCACAAATAGACCTATAACACAAGCAAAGTATACATCAAGAGATTTATCTTTCCATATTCTCCGAATAATTGAGATAGCTACATTGGTTAATTTAAAAAAAAAAAAAAAGCAAGCCAGCTAGAGAGGAAGCTGAAATCCCCAAATGTTGTTAGGTTAGCTCGTTCTCCCCTCCTCGATATTGGTTAAAAAAAATCCCCCTTGCAAAGTTCTGGGCCAAATCAATGGGTAAACATCAAATGTGCCATCAGCTAGTGTGGGGAAACACAAAAGCTGGAAAGGATTTTAGGTGTGAGAAATAAAAGCAGGCTTCAGAAAATAAAGCAAAAGGATTTAGAATTCAGCTTTGCCTGTGAGAAACTAGAAGAAGATACAGTTATGCAGCACCAAGGACATTAAAACAATGGTTAGGGTTTCTAGGTTTGGCCTAGATAGATTTTGGAGTTGCAAAAAATATGCTTAGCAAGAAAGATAAGTTTAAGGCTTATAATGAGGACTTTGTGTATTGTTAAAGCATAATAGGCCAGCATTGTGTATAGCAGAGGTACGTGTGCTGTTTATGAATTGGTTAAGACAGCTGTCTGTAACTTTTAGACGCATGTTGATTGGCTAAAAGCATTGCCTTCTTTTAAGAATGCTTTGCAATCAGGAAGTTGTTGGATGTCTCAGACCATCTCTTGTGAGACTGATGCAGAAATAAAATAATAAAAAGCTCCTGGAAAGCTTGTCTGGGCTCCCCGTCCTGTTTGTCGGAGATCGCTGACAAGCTAGCAAAGCTTTCGAACGGATTTTCCTTTCTACAAGCCTGCTCATTGAAAGGTTCAAGCTACGATCAAATCTTTTACAATTCTGATTTTCAGCAATTTTAAGGTACTTTGTTTTGTGTAGCTCTGGGAAGCAACTCTTGATTTCTTCAAGAGCAAAGCAATTGGAATATACTTAGTCTTATTAGCCAAATTATTAACAGAAGTTACCATCACCAAACATCCAGCAAAATGACTGAAACATACTGATCGTATGATTTGACAACTGAATTAAAAGGATTTAACATTCTCCTGTGTCATTCTCCCAGGAATATCTGACTTCACACTTTTACAACAGCTTTTCCAATATTTTCTCCCTTTAGCATTCCAATAAAAGCCATTGGCATGTTCTCAAATCCTTCAGTGACTTGTTCATGGTACTTCACTTTTCCCTGTCAAAAGTAAGAAAGGAAATTACTGCATTTTCATCCACCAAAACTAAATAAATTGCAGCAAAATTTTCTCCATCATATATGTTTCATTTGAAACATGCAAGCTGGCATGCACCAGGACAACTGCAAAACCACGTGGGCCCTTGTGAGGGTCTGCTTTTGTTGTAAAACCTTCTATGTGGAGTCATAACGGGAAGCAGAAGTCACTGCTGTAAAAACACACCAGGACAGATTTATTGTTATGTAGTCTCCAGACAACTGACATGTAGGGGATCATTTCTGCAAAGCCAGGCCTGTCTCTACCCATACAGAACTATGGAATTGCAAATCCAATCATCAAAACCTGACCCATCCCAAATCCTCACGTTTGTAAAAGCTACAGTCTCTTAGCCTTTATTGTTCCCACTAACAAACTTCTCACACCCATGAACCAACCTGGCTACTAACTCAGCCTCCACCTCGAAAAATAAAATATAAGAAATTCCCTATTAAGTCCCTTTAAAGCCCAGCTCCCAATACTACAAAAACATTCATTCTTGACAGTAATTTCAGCACAATACTACAATGGAAATCCTGGCCCATACTACAAATGACTGAATGAGAAATACACTAATTACTCTAAATATGAAAATCTTCATTACCAGATAAGTGTTTTGAATTATTCTGGAACCATGCTTCTTCAAAGCCTACAAGTATTCTGGAATATATCTGAGTCTACAAGCTAATATCACATGTCTCAACGAAACAGGGAAGGGATCAGGCATATTTACTATGGTTTAAGTGTCCCCAAAAGTCTCAAAGATCAAGGCAGGGAGAAGGATAGTGTCATGCTGGGACCTCATCTAAACAGCTATGACAAGATATTTTGCAAAGAGGGAATCTGCAGAGTGAGTACACTTGACAGACAACTGCCCCTTCCTTCCTTCCTTCCTTCCTTACCTCCACAACCCACTTTAGCAGAGCGTTCAGACCTTCCTCTCGGCGGTGGTTCCATCGGGTCACAAGAAACCCTTCCATTTGAAGCTCTTTGAAGATCATTGGATACTGCACATAAGGCCCTGCAAGAGAAAGTAACCAGCAAGCCACCTGCAGTATCAGTTTCATTCAGAATAAATCTTAATGCATAAAGTGAGCTTTTAGCCAATAAAGACCACTGAATCACTTTGTTTCAGCCAGAAGCAACAGATATTTTTCCAAACAGAATTTCCAGCACAAAAGACCAAAAATTCATGGATAGACAGCCACCTAGGGAAACAAAGGCCTGATTTATAAAGCTATGGGGCTAAACATTTCTGAAAACAGTTTGATTCAGAAATAAAGTGGCCTCAGCTTCACCTGAGGGACTTCAGCTGAATCTCAAAAATACTGTTTTAACACCTTGTTTGACACCTTGCCAGGCTCTCATGCTCTAACTCCCAAAGTTTAAGTTATAAGCTCTAGAAAACAGTTTCCTCAATCACAAAAATGTGTGATAGTCTCCTCATTCCCAAAAGCCTGTTCCATTTTTTTAAAGTGATCTGAGAGTCCAAAGCCGGTCAGCTGCCAAAGAGAACACAGTCCTCCCATTTCTTCTAGAAGGAAAATCTGTAAAATTTAATGTTATTGAAAATGAATATTCATTCAGCCACATTTCTCAGCAGTTTCATTAGTAGCTGAAATCTTATGAGAAAAAAAAAAAAACAAAAACCTGCATCATCTAAAAACCTGGGGGAAAACCATTATCTCATCTTAAAGTATGTACTACTGTATACATGGCATCATGACACCACACCTGTCTTCTGCTGATCTGTATCTGCTTAGGGCCCTGTGGAGTCCTGTTTTAAGTATTTTAACCACTCCTTCATTTCTAATCAGCTGATGTTCACCAGATAGTGTACACAATGAGTGCATGTACACAGAAGGAGTGTGGTTCCAGTGTCCCACAGCAGCAGTTAGTTACCCAAATGTACACACATATATACACTTAAATGGCACAGGGAAGTAAACAGTAGACTCCCATTATGTCTTTGTGCCATCACCAAAGAGAAAATCAATTTAGACACAATAAATCAGGTCCTCACCTTTCTGAGGCACAGAGTCATTGTACTCAGAGATGGCTCCACAGACTGCAATCCTTCCATATTTCTTCATCTGGTTGATAGCAACACTGGCAAATTCTCCGCCTACCTATAAGAACCAGAGCATGTGCAGCATTAGAGACAATCCAGTGTTTAGCACTGACTGTCAAAATCTGCCAATATTGCATTGTTGCACCAACAGGTTCAGTCTGGGGAAGCAACTTCCACTACCCCAAAGACCTGGTGGCTGCAGAAACCCTTGCGTTTACACAATGCTATGAGGACTCAATCTCACTCTTCCAAAAATTAGTCATGAATGTAGGAAATCAGCTTTAATTCCAAATCTGCTTCATGAAGCTTGGTTTGGAAGCATCAGGCAGGACTAGTACACAGGTCCCTCCTCCTAAGGGTGCTAAGAAGCACCGTCTCTGCTTTTCCGACACACCAGTCTGCACTTCTACATTTTCACATCATGGTGATGTAAGTTTTTACTTAATGGTTCTCATCTCCAGAACAGGGATGTGCTGTGAAAAGAAGCTTTTAATGGTGAGAAGATCTAATAAAATTTACTGCTGTGGGGAGCTCTGCACAAAAGTTGGAAGTGAAAATTAAGGGAACGGCCATGGCCATAAAACCTGTTTGGGACATGAAATTTGGAAGGCTAATGCAAAGTGGCAGGAGCTCCAGCCACAGAGACAAGCATTTTGCCCCAACACCAAATATTCCTTTCAACTGCCAAGAAAGGAAGAACCTCAAGACCTTCATCCGTGGATTGGCAGACACACTGCTGAAGGAAAGAAATGCTAAAGAGGTGACAATGGCTTCTTTAAACCAGGTAGCTAGCCAGGGAGTTTAAGGCCAATATATCAGCTAATACCCCTGTGACCAGGTATTATATTATCAGGTATAATGTATATGTTAGCTGTATTAGGAAATTAAAAGAGCCAGGGCTGGTTCTCTGGCTTGAAAGTGAACTGACGCGGTTTAACTGCATCCATACTGTTACACTTTCTTAGTCTTCAAAACAAGATGCTTACATTCAAATACCTGGCAAGAACAGTATACAGCCCCCATTAATTCCAGCTATATTTGGGAGATGTCAGAAACATCTGAGGGCTGCTCCAGTAGTTTTGCAAGTGGGCCTTGCTACTGTTTTGTTTATGGGTACCAATGCAGCCCCCATGACCACATAATGCAGAGCCATCCACACTCACTCCCCTACCAGCAATAGCAGAGAACTGCCTGCGGTCCAAGGTGGGGCCAGGAATGGACTGGATCAGTTAAATGTTATTGTGACCATCACCCCCCAAAATGTGCCATGCTTTTCAGAGGGTGAAGTACAACTTCTCTTTCTCCATCCACAAACACTGCCAACAATCCAGCTTTGCCTTTTGGGTCTTGTTCTTTCTGTTACTGCCCAAGTCAGCTGTAGAAGTATGTGTAGGAAGGGAACAGAAAAGCAGTAAGCTCCTACAGAGACCATTGCTTGATTAAATGGACCTCCATATTGAGTTCCCGGTGTAGACTTCAATTAGATGTATACAATATTGAGTTCCTGCTATAGTTTAAAGAAAATGACAGCTCCTCAAGACAAGGCCTTCTCTCTGAACTTACATTGTCAAAGAAACAGTCATAGCCATCAGGAGAGGCTTTACTCAGTGCTTCATGCAGAGATTTAACAGTCTTGTAATTAAAGGCTTCATCAAAGCCTAATTTTTTCAGATAGGCAACCTTGTCATCTGAACCAGCACAGCCGACCACTTTGCAACCCTGCAAGGAAAGGAGAAAAACATTTATAAACATCCCCTGACAACACAGGCTGACACTCAGAGAGGGCTGGGTGAAGGGCTCACCCTTAAAGTCAGGCTGTTGTCAGCATATGAGCTCCTGAAACATTCAACTAGATTTGCTGTGTCTTCAGGAGCTTTTCCATGTCAAGACCCTAGTGCAGGCATGCTTTCAGGGATGCTTGTCCTACTGATCATTCATGGCCTTGTTGCCCTGTTTTATAGCTAAGTCTTCTCAGCAGCAAGTATGAGCAGTTCAAGCCACTCACCCCAATTTTAGCGAGCTGACCCACCACAGAGCCCACAGCGCCAGCTGCAGCATTAACCAGCACTGTCTCTCCTGGCTTCATCTTGCAGACCTCCAGCAGACCAAAATATGCAGTGAGGCTGCAAAGAAAAGGAAAGAATGCTCAGTGAGGAAAAAAAGACGACAGACACAGAAGTGTGACTTGACCACACTGAACCAAAGTATCATCACCACCAGAACAAGATTAAGTTTTCCTATTTTGTGAAACACAAAACCTAATCCCACCTTCTTTGGCTTTTTCACAGCCATGCCAGAAAAAACCCACAGATATACTGCTGGGAAAGAGAATGTTGAGGCAGAAATCTCTCTAAAGTGAAAACAGCTTTCATTGTGCTCATTAGTCACAAGGAGAAACACCAATAACTCTGTGACAACTCAGTTACATACTGGAAGAGACAGTAAATCCAAGCTAGACAGAGGTCAGTTGCCAGTTGGTATCTACCAGATTAAATGATACTCATCACAAATCAAAGCTGACAGAAAAAGATAAAAAGGGTGAGGAAAACTTGCTGAACGAATGGGCTCACTGCTCCTGAGGACTACTGCGCACAGCTATGGTTTGTCTTGGTTTGAGACAAATTTGAAGGAAAACGTCCGAAATGAACATCCCTCTGTTAGAAGGCAGATTTCAACAGTCCCTCCCCCACCCGATTTCAAAAGAAATTCCTTGGAGGAAAGCAGAAAAAAACTATTTATTTAACAAGCAAAGTGCATGCAGGCACAGGGACAAAGAATGAATAACATTAAACAATAAAACCTCTCTCTGGGAGATGACCGAGGAAGATTCAGAATTCTTTGTAGGTGTGGCTCTGCCCTCTCCAGAGCTGGGGTTTGGAGTGGGCCCCTCCAGGCCGCGGTGTAGGGCCTCCCGGTGATGACGTTCCAGAACAGAGCAGAAAAGACCCAAGAAAAGTTCTTGCCAAAGGAGGCAAGCAGCTCAGCTAGCAGGCTAGCTAAAAACCAAAGAGTTTTAACTCTCTGTCTCCTGAGAAAAGGAGCCAAGAGCTGGGAAAAAAAGCAGAAAGGTGCTTTCCTTGGCTCTGTACCAGCAGGAATGCAGAGGACTGTATGTCCTTGAGCACAAACCGCTCTGAAAAATTCGCCTGCTTCTCTCCCCCCTCTCCTGAGAAACTGCTTAAAGACACAGGAAGGCACAGGATTCATGTCTGGTGTTGCAGTGGTGATCCTGCAACACGCATATATCAAACCAGGAGTCCCGTGGAAAGGAAATATATATGGACAGACAGATTCTTGCTAGCTGTTTCAGAGATGTTTATTTCTCCAGCCGCATGGCCGGAGCTCTGCCGAGGAACTGTTCCAGTCACCGGACCAAGGGTCCTTCTGCCCGTGCAGGGAACACAAACCAACCAATGGGAACGAGGCTGAGCAGGGACAGGGAAGCCCCGTGTCTGTGCCCTCAGGGCCCTTCTCCCAGGGCTACACGGCAGGGGAGGGACCCCAACACCTCACCCGTTTTATTTTAATAAAAGGAGAATGAAAACAACTGGATAAACATAACAAGAACAGTTTCAAGACAAAACAAGCCACCCTCCTGAGTCTTTAAATGTCCAAACAGATTCTGTGGAACATCTTAGGGCTGACAGAAGGGAGACAGAACTCTGAGCATGCTTTGTGGGGAAACTGAGGCAGGAGAGGGTTTAACTTCTTCCCTTCCCCTTTTCATCCCCCACTCGGCATTGGAAAGAGATTTTTGGGGAAACAATTGGCAAAAGCATGGTTTTGTGAGGGAAACCATGGATGAAAAAACGGATTGGGAGTACACTGGGGGTAATAGGATATAGGGTAAAAGGGAAAGGTGGGATTAGGAAAGGGAAACTGTAGGGGGGGCTTACAATGGAGATATTGTCTCACATGACTACGATTTTTTGCATATATACTGCCTTTTACAGGAACACCATCAGGCCCAGTGACCTGCGATGCTTGTAACCCTTTTCTCCCTAGTACAATATTAAATTCCACCACCTCTCCATCTCCCAAGCTTGGGATGCATTTTTCAGGGTTATTCTTTTTAATAGCAGTTCTATGCACGAATATGTCTTGCTGGTTGTCACACCTTGTTATAAAACCATAATTTTGCTTAACATTATACCATTTTACTATCCCTAAGGTCTTAGTTGCTATGATCTTTTCCTTTTTCCGAGTGGCTGCTGTTTTCTGTCTCGCTGCGTCTTTGCTGTCTCTTTCGGTCGCTCCCGTGTTGGAATTGTCGGGGCTGCTCGTGCCTGCGCGCTCTTCCCGGGGTCGCGTTCGGGGCTGCGCGGGCCGGGCCGGGCCGTGCCGCTCAGTTCTCCGTGCGTCGCCTCCTCTGGTCGCAGCTTCGCTGCCGCTGCCGGGCGCTGCACCCACGTCTCGGCCGGGCCCCCGAGCGACGATCCCCCCGCGCCCCGCTCCAGCGCGCGTCTCGGCTGGGCGCGGCTCCGTTCCACCGCCACTGCCGCCAGCCGCCGCCCGCGCGCCGCCCCTCTCGGTCGGGCGTTCCCGGGGCTCGCTCCACCACGCGCTGCACAGGACCGGGCGGGCACCGCCGGGTCCCGCTGCTCCCGCCGCTCCTCGCTCCGCCACCGACACTGCGGCTCGCGTGGCTCCGCCCGCACGCGGGAACTGCCTCGCTGCTGCTCGCAGAGCGCTCGGCGCACGTGGCCTGGGCCGCACGGTCCCTGCGCCACGCTTCCCTTCGCCAGGACACAGCTGACATTGCTCAACAGTCTCGGTAACTAAATAATATTCACGAAAATATTCTTCCATCGGCATATATTTTGACTCCAGTATTAACTGTGTCCAAACGGTTTTCCAAAAGCCCTTGGTAAGAATTAAATCCCAAGAAACATAGAAAAAGTTCTTAAACAACCATGCCAGGAAGTGTTTCAGTTCTTTTTGAGCTTGAATCAAGCTAAAATTTACAAATCGTTGTTCAAGAATCATTTTAAGTTTAAGATAAATGTCCATATGCGGCTCTGAGAGCCAAGAGTCTTCCCACGGTTCCTCCATAGTTTAGATATGGAATAGCAAAGCAAAACCAAGAAGAAGAATCCAAAGTTTCCAGGGTTTACTCACACAAATCAGTCGCTTAGGGATCGGGGATCGTTCTGCTCTCAAATCTCCACCATTTGTTGCAGTGGGGATCCTGCAACACGCATGTATCAAACCAGGAGTCCCGTGGAAAGGAAATATATACGGACAGACAGATTCTTGCTAGCTGTTTCAGAGATGTTTATTTCTCCAGCCGCATGGCCGGAGCTCTGCCGAGGAACTGTTCCAGTCACCGGACCCGAGGGTCCTTCTGCCCGCGCAGGGAACACAAACCAACCAATGGGTACGAGGCTGAGCAGGGCCAGGGAAACCCCGTGTCTGTGCCCTCAGGGCCCCTCTCCCAGGGCTACACGGCAGGGGAGGGACCCCAACAGTCTGGCATAGGGCAGACGATAGGGAATACAGTATCATACAGTCACCCCGGGACATAGGTAAAACACAGAATCATGAAGGTTGGAAAACACCTCCAAGATCATTGAGTCCAACCTTGTCAACTAAACCTTAGTGTGAAGTGCCACATCCAGTTGTTTCTTGAGCACTTTCAGGGATGGTGAGCCCACCACTTCCCAGGGCAGCCTGTTCCAATGCCTGACAACCTCTTCTGTGAAGAAATTCTTCCTGATGTCCAACCCGAACATCCCCTCATGCAGCTTGAGGCCATTTCCTGTTGTCCTATTACTTGTTACCTGGGAGAAGAGACTAACCCCCATTTGCCTATAACCTAGGCAAATGGGGGTCAGTAGCTGTAGAGAAGAGTAAGGTCTCCTTGAGCCTGTTTTACTCCATGCTAGGCAAGTCCAGCTCCCTCAGCTGCTTCTCATCAGATTTGTGCTCCAGATCCTTCATCAGCTCTGTTGCCCTTCTCTGGATATGCCCCAGCACCTCAAAGTCCTTCTTGTAGTCAGGGGCCCAAAACTGGAAACTGTACTTCAGGTCTCAGCAGTGCACTAGTAATCTGTAGGAACCACTGAAGTAGCTCATCAACTGGCCCAGAATCCCTTAAAACTCTTCTTCTAATCTCTAAATTCAAGCTTAGAGCTTCCCACATGGTCTCATCTGAAAGGGTTAACTGAATCCCTCTATAAGACATCTAGAAAAAACATGCATCTTGACTGATGTTAAAATGAAATCTGAGAAGTTATCCACCACACACGATTTTACAATAATTTTGAAAGCCTTTCAGGCATTAGGACTAAGTCCTCATCTCCCATAAAAACTACAGAGAATGAGGTAAGAAATGCAAGCAGATGACTGAGAGACTCCAATAGTAAATACAGATTCCAAAGCACAGCAGTTCTGTCTGCTGTAGTGCAATTCAAACGACATCTATTTTGCTACATGATACAGCATCTGTCTTTTGCATTTTGGTGTTGATTCTGGAAATACAGTGATAGCAACAGAGCCCAATCAGAAAAAGCAGACTAATCCAGGTGCCAGTGAAGTTTGAGACTTTCCACTGAGGTTAACACAGACTGAACTAGATTTTATCCAGCTCATCCTGGATCCTCTTTCTTACTTATTACAGCTCCTCAAGGAGAGGCACAATAATCTCCAAGGTAAATCTGCTCTGATGTAGAGGATAAGCCAAACTTCATGCCCTATACAGGGCAAGGGCATGCAGAAGCACACCTTTCTACCAGCTTGAATAGGCAATATGCTGGTAGAACAAGACAAAGGTCATACAGATAGGCAGAAACCTCCTGCACACTAAAATCCAGGGGATAGTTGCCTTTTCATCTCCAAACTTACCCTGGCATGCCAACTGTTCCAAGAGCTAGAGATTTGGGGAGTGATTCCGGCCAACTGGAAGGAAGGAGTCGTAGATCTTTCCCATCAGAGATAAAATGAGTTCTCCAGCCCCTATCACACACGACAAAGGCCCCCACTGCAAAAGCAGGATTTTTGCTTTCTACAATCCTGTGTAAAAAGTAAAAAAAAACAAAACAAAACAAAACAAAACAACAAAACCAAAAACACAGAAACAAATCAATACTGGCTGGCTCTTCCATTCTTCCTGTAATTCAGAAAATAAATACTTCGTGTCAGGATTTTTATCCCATACCTGCTGATGCTGTCGGTGTCAAGTGCCTTTCCTGAAATGCCTACGACCTCTTACCATGAGGGAAATACTGGCAAGATGATTTTAGATTCAGCCCCACCCAAAAAAACCCCCATTTTCCCACACAAATGCCAACTCTTTCTTTGACTAGCACCACTTTGGTTTGAGTCAGACCAGGTTTCTGTGAGTTAGAATGCAAGAAAGAGGATGCTGGGATTAAAGCATGGAACAGCAAGGAGTTGCTGCTAGGCTGTCTGTTCTCAGACAACCTGCACCTCATTTAAAAGTTGAAGATCCTGAAGATGGAACCTCTTGGGGTAAAGAAACCAGATAAAAAGCAATATCTTAAATCAGGGAGATATCCATATCAGCAGTCTCTATGCCAAATGAAAATTTCACTTTCTTAGCTCAACAGGAAAACTGTGTTGGAAAGGGGTAGATAAGAATCTTAGAATTATTAGAAACAATTGACCTTCTGTTCATCAGACTTGTTTGTTAATTTATCCCAGCCTTCAATGTTTCTGCAGAGAAACACAAGAGTCAAAAGCCACAGATGTTCCTAGGCAGCAACTTACAGGCAGCACAGCAGGAACAAGCAGACAGAGGGGACATCTGTAGAGCTAAATTACCACAAGCTTGGGAAAAGGATGGATTTAAGGTTATATAACCCTTTGGCTAGAGCTGTATCTTTGGTGATGCTGAGGTATTCTCAGCTGAAGTAAATAGCATGCATGATTGCAGACATGCAGCTACCACCACATCAGGTTTTAAAAAGTGAAGTTTAACATGTGTGGCAAGTACAATGGTTAGTGCTTCACATTTGTAAGAATTACCTTTGAAGACACTATCATCAGAAACAACATATAGATTTTATCAGAGGCCTAAATGCTCTCCGGAAAGGTAAAAGAGGTTCTTAAAAGAAAAACACATTCCAACCAGTTACAGGTGAGAATGTCAGTAGCAGAAGTATGTAGATTCAAGTCAAGGATGGATAAAGCAGGCTGCAGATGTCTCAAGTGTCAGCACATTCCTGTTGAGATCTGCCATGCACATTGGTATCAGGAACTGAAGATCTTACCTGGCAACCTGTGTGCCTATCATTATGTCCCCTTCCTTCATGAGCCTTCGACTGTAAGGTCTGTAACACAGGCAAACACAGCTTACTGTACGCAACTTTAACAATGTTCCAGACACACTAAGAATTAGTAGCAACCAATTGACCCAGAAGGAGAGTATCAGCAGTGTTGTTGAACAGATCACAAATAGCTTGTCATTGTAACAGCATAACCGATGTTTTCCAGAGCCAACTGCTTGAGCATCCCAGGCAGGAGTGTTGGGGGGATGACACCACTGATCTTCCCAGCATGGTCTACCTCTACATGAAGCTTGAGACTCAGGGAACTATCTCTAAATTTAGTGTCCACAAAGCCTCTTCAAACTACCCAGTCTCCCTGCGCATCAACTACTGCTTATTGGGTATATCAGCAATGTCCAACTTAGAATATGTATCTTTAAGTACAAGTTTGCTAAGTTAAATTAAGCAGGAACTGCTATGGGTCTACAGTCTCATTTGAATACATTGCATTTCATTTGAAGACATGACAAGGAACAGCAGCTGATTCCAAGAAAAGTCTAGGGCAGCAAAAACATTACCCCAATGTCTAGCTAAATCTGGCACAGCTCTATATTTTGAGTCTTGTAATTAACATGAGTTTTATAAAAAGAAGACAAAGGCATTGAGACTCTGGCGACAATGGGTGCTGCCAGTACATGTTGTTTTGAGGTTTAAGTGGCAAATCAAATGAGGCATTTTAGCCAGAAATTCAGAAAGGACAAAAAGGTATACCTCATGTAAGGGTCAACACTGAGAAACACCGATGCAAGCAGCAACTCTGCGATGAAAAACAAAGCAAATTCCTGGATATTAACAGTGCAGTAGAGCATAGTTTCCAGAAGTCAGTTTTCCAGCTAAATTGATACGAACTCCTGACAGCTCAAAGCCCCCACATCCCATCTTTGTTTAGGGAAAACCTACCAGAAATGACTACTACATTCATTAGTTTTGGGTTATTGGTATGCTGTTGAAAAAGAAACTTTCTGCAGTGTATCCTTAGGAAACCATCTTATTTTCAACTCCGCAATTTTGTATATGCCTCCTCTCTCTACAGAAGGGTCACACAGACAGAATTCCTAAGCAAAACTCTAATTTAATTTTGATGCATATAAAATGTCATTCCACGATTCAGCCAGAAGAGGGTGATAAGACACCCTGGCACAGGTAAATACGAGCTACTTGGTTCCTTAAATAGAAGGCATTAGCTTATCTTTTCTAAGTAGCCTAATTCACCTTACTGTCTCTAATAACACTAGTTCTTGGGAAATACATTGTTAAACATGTTTTAAACTTCTCATTTACACAGCACTTTTAGCGGTTCATCTCCACCTATTAATATTTTTCATTGCCTGTGCTGCAGTGGTCTAGCTAATACAAGCTAGAAATGTATTCAAATACCTTCCCATTACTCAAGAGTGAGCAAGAAAGACACATAACATAACAAGGAAGGCCACTGCCTTTAAAAGTGCCACTGTAGTATGAACTTATGCCTCTTTTTGCTTTAGGAATTAAAATAGGAAGGAAGAAATTACTCCATGTTCTTAAATACCCACAGGCATGAAATTTTTAAGTGCATCTGTATATGTAAGGAGAAAACAGTTTTCTGTAAACATAATTGGTACTTTAATAACCTTCTGCACAATTCCTCCTGCACACCCTTTAAAGTGTGGCAAATTTTGTAAATGACAAGTGGTGAGATGAGGCTCAAGAAAATATGGTAAAAATGTCCATGTGAAACCAAAAATCAAAGTTCATTCTTTTATCAACAGCTCTTGCTGTTGATATGGTAACAAGTTATCATATTCCTTACTCTTTTCAAAACAGAGAAACACAGGAATAAAAACTGTCCTTTTTTTTTCTGTTTATATTCAACCTCTCTTCTTGTTGCAACAGAACAAATAAGATAAGGACTGGCAAAAAAAAAAAAATTTTGAATGCAGGCAGAAGTCTTGCCATCTTGCTTCTTTAAATAAAAGATCAGCCTTCACTGACTCCAGCCCTGAGGTCTTTCAGCTATAGCCTCATTCCCAATGCAGTCACTGCTCTCCCTCAGCACTATTCTCAATATTTTCCCTACCAGCATGAAAAACTCCACTGAAAACATACTCCTATAGGGTATCATCTTCTCCATCTTTTCTCAAATGATTTTGCAAATTAAAGTAGATAAAAACCTTTTACTAGTAAAATGTGTTGAGTTTTACTACAGTTACCTCATTGGTTCTGTGTCACAGTCCACTTCTCTCTTTCTACATTAAACAAATTCTGTTTTCCTTGTGGCTTTGAGGTTTCCTTGTCGGTTTTGAGGCCATACCACTTCGGTAATTTTCTCCATTTGCAAACACATTCGAATGCCTTTGCCATCAGGCAGCAAGTGCACTTAGGCAACATGAAACTCTGAAAGGTGTGCTGCAATTGCTGTGTACTGGACTTACAAGAGTTCAGTCATTGTTTCTAAGGGCATTACCAGAAGGCAAGGTGTCTTTGAAACTACCAACCCCATCAGTATATTTCTTCAGCAATTGTCCTTCTCCCTTAAGGCACGTGGCTTGTGACAAGCCGCCAATTTTTGAAATTCCAAACAGAAATATGCAGCTTTATAGATGCACGGGCATACATCAGCTATCAGATAACCTCCACAAAAATTAGTAATAACACTTAGCACTCTGCTCACCTCCATCCTTTAGATTTGGCAGCTCTATCTCTTTCAGGTCAAAGTCACTGGTTTTGGGAAAACCATCAAAATGCTTCTTTAGAACCCATGCCTTGGCAATCACCATCCTGTGCAACAAACACAAACAAAGCACACCAGTCAAAGCGATGCCCAACAGTGGTGGGCTGCTCATGGGGCTGGTTTAGATTTCATGAGGCAAAACACTTATCTCGATAACATGCCAAGAAGACCTCTGCTTGGTTCTGTGGTAATATCATCGGATAAAGAAAATGTCAGAAAAGTCACCTCATTGCTTTAGAAACCCAGATCTTCCTGCGACCTGCCAGACCTCTCTGCCTGCTGGCAGCAAGTCCTCATGTGGGAAGTCAACCCAACAAAATGTGCAACTCCCACTCTAAAGATACTAAAGAAAGAAATCTACTAGTTTTAGGAGAAAAAAAGTCCCATTAGAAAAAAAATTAAAAACTTAAGTCTATTGCTCCCCTTACCTGAACCTAAATTTTTACAAGCTTGAACCAACGTGCAAGTGAGAAAAACAAAGGTAAGCAAGACCTCTTTCTGTGACACTCATCATATTGAAAGAAAATGCTTCTCCAGTTGTGAAGCTCAGAGCTTGCAATTGGGAGCATATTGCTACCAACATTTTCCATAGAAGACAGAAACAAACAAATGACTTGCATTAATTCTATCCTCACAAGTCCCTTTCCCTTCTTACACCCAAGTGAAAAAGAAAGAGAATCTTATACTTAGAGCAGGCAGGTGAAAACGGGGTCTTCTGCTGACAAGTCAACCTTCTACATCCGACTCAGTCAGTGACTGGACTCCTTCGGTCACACACACTTTAAAAAGGCGAAATGTCTGCTGTCAGCAGTACACTTCCCCAGGATTAAGTGTAAACCCTCAGTAAACATAGCATAGGTCACACCCAGTGTGATTCACCTTCCTCGCATTAAGATTTGAGATCAGTCCTCCAAACCACCCCCAGTTCAGTGCCCAGCCAGTTGCACAGGCACATTATCAAGCATGCAAAGCTAAATGCACACACTGCATGGTTCTAGAACCCAAAAAATACTGCAGTCTGGAGACCAAGACTATCCACCACAACAAGAGTTTCTTCAAATCACATTTTACTCATCCAGAACTCTTAAGAGTTCTACCTCTGTGGAAAAGTATCTAATTAAAAATTAATGTCAATTTCATTGCTCAATTCATAATTTAACACAGCAAATGGCCCATATGTTTGCCACTCATGGTCTGTGCTCTGACATGTTCACTGTTCCCAGTGCAAGGAGAGCTTGTGTGGCTAAGTCTCCATCTGCGAGCCACCTTAAGAAACAACTGGCATTTTGCCCCAACTATGTTGCAATGAGATATGTAGCATGGGGGAAAACTTTGTCCAGAGGACCATCTTCACCTTTTGTTCTTTTTGTGAAAACGCACAAGTACAATATGAAGGGTGAAAAGTGTAGAGAAACCAATACACAGCAACGTGTTCAACTACAAAACACATGAAGACAGAAGTACTAATTAGTAACAAGGACCCAAGAAAAAAAAAAAGCAAAACGTGTTTACTAAAGACACACATGCAAGCATCAGGGAGAACAGGGCAAGTTCTCCACTATTTAGATAAAAGAGTAAGTCACCAAATCCAAAAACTAATCAGCACTCAACTCACACAACTTTCTATGATGAAACAGAGATATTCCGTGTTCCTGAATGACAAACACAAGTGAGGGTTTCCTGCACCAGAAACGTGTGCTGGGGAAATCACCTCTCACAAAACGAAAAAAGTATAATCAAAATCAATGTCAAAGCCTCCCACAGTCGGTAAGTTGGCAGCCAAAGCCAGCATTTGTATCTGCCACTATATGTATCTGCTTTGGTATCAACAGTGTTTGGCTGTAACAAGATACCATGACACTGCAGCAACAACAAAGCAAAGCCAGAAAACACGTTTACAGGAGCAAAAGGTGTGTTCAGAGTAACACAAAACTGATACCACTCACTAGCTTACACTCAGAGGCGTTGAGAGGGATTTGTCCCACCTGTGTGCCCCGCATTTGGATAGGTACCCAAGTGCCCCAACCAGGAATGAGCAGGGATAAAGGGATGATGGCTAGGCTGGCAGCCATTCACTGATGTGCCATTTGTACCCGCAAGAGTAAGCCATCAGTGATTCAGAAATGCTTTGTCTTCCACCGTGTCACACGTTTGTGAATCATCAATATCGACTCCCTGCTTTTTGTCTCTTTTGTCTGTATGCCTCCAAGGCACAGCCCTGTTCTTTATTTTCCCACTATCCTATCTTAATAGCTTGAGTCTCCATGTCTGAGTACAGGAACTTACTACTTGCCTGAGGGCTGTCCTTTGTTTTCCCTACCTGGCGCTGTCAAACGGGCTGTAATCACGACGATCTGCAAATCTACATCCAATCAGTACGGGCCTTTTCTGGCTCTCTTCTGTTGTTTCCCCGGGTGCTTCCACTCTCAGACCTCCCATTCATACGAATCCTCACCTTCCTATCAAAAATCTCCACTTTTTGTAATACACCGATTTTTTCAGCAGAGCAATGATTCCACCTAGGATCAATACTGAAAGACTAATTTCATTGAACCATTTTTTATTATATTTAGGCCTAATTTTAGAAACAGGACAAATTCTCTGCTTACCATTTCTCTTTTTCTACTGCAATTGCATCATTATAGCCACTTCAAGACTAGAAGACTTTTCTGTAGGTTGTAAAACAAAAAGACCCAAAGCAAACAGAAAACAGAACACAGACACATGTGTGATTAATGGATACACAAAGTAATTTCCAAGTTAACAAACCAAGACTATTTTGTATATTTAGATACAAAATCCTGAGTGGTAAGTACTACATTGCTTAAGCATATCAAATAACCCCAAAGGATAAACAGCAGTGATACAACATTTGTGGGGTCCAGTTAAATCTTACTGGACTAAGCATGCCATAGCCACAACCTCAGCTCCAAGAACAGTAACCTGCTCTTGTAAACTGCAAAACTGCTTTGTTTTCAAGGTCAGTAGGTTTGAATAATACATTTGACAGTGAGTTATATCTTAGTTAACCAGGAGTTCTGTGATTTTTAAAAAAATTTTGTAATGAACTATGTTTAATTAGTTTAAAAATATTTGACTGTGATTTTTGATTCTGGTTGATTCTGAGCTGGTTTTGATTTAGATCTGTGTTGGCTGAGTGACAGTAGAAAACCCTGAGAAATTACCTCACTGCACATGCAGAAAGGAGCTCCATGGACCCATACCCCTTAGAGAACTTAATCAATAGTTGAAGAACAAAGTTCAATAAAGAATTATTTAATGGTTATCAATTAACTAGAGAATAATTAGAAGTCATAGAACAAGACAGATATCTTGAGAAAGTTAAGGAGTCAAAGGCCTATACACCCCAGAAAACTTGATTAATACATTGCAGGTGCAGTAAGGGAGCCATTTCATAGTCGAGTACACCCCACAAAACTTAATCAGCAGTAATTGTCTAACCAGGACAGTAAATTTAATAAAACACTGTCAAGCTATAGATAAAACTTGGGTTATCCATTAAACAAAGATGGATGAAATGTTCTGGAAGTAATTAAAAGAAACAAAACGCATATACCATGATGCAATAAATTGGGCAGTTGTTTCTTTGAACATGTCTGTGGCAAATAAATTCCTCATATGTTGCCAATTTTGACTCAAAATTGTTACTAGGAATGTTTGTCTAACAGCTTTTTGCTGTTAGATTTATAACTCTTTGTTTCACTTTTGCGTGTTTTCTGTATAAAGTGTTTCATAGACCATTATAATCATTACAGTAAAGAGACTGCTATGATAACTTGAGAAAGAACCAATGACAGTGATAAGAAGACTGTTTTAAAAATAAGGGAATGCATTTCTGCTTGATTTTCTTAAGAAAGAACCATCAAAGCCTTTGAAGTGAACTCCAAGACAGCATTTATTCTGATGTCCTTCAAACCCTCCTTGCCCTGTGGTCTAGCCCATCAAGTTACCAAATAATAAAGACTATCAAGGGAAGAACTAATAGATTGGGAAATCTTGGCTTTTTGCACTAAGAATATACATAAAAAAGCAAAGATCCCATCTGTGTTCAGACACTGCAGTTGCTGCAAACTGTAGCAGAGCTGAAAGCTAAGAACCTTCACACAGGTAATCGTAACTCAGGTACCCAAAATCAGCATGGATAAGGAGGTTCACAATGCAGGGGAAAATGGAAGAGAGAAGGAAGAGGTGAAAACCGTAATTCCATAATACATACTAGCAACTAGAAAAGAAGGTCAGGAATAAAAGAGACAGACAAGTCTGAGAAAATTGAAATAGTTTGACTGGAGGCCGAAGAGCTAGTGGTGATACCTGAAATCTGGGAATCTTCACACTAAAGCAGAAAAGCAGTAAAGTTCTCAAGGGAGCATGAGTCAAACCAGAGAAGTTTACCTCTCTTAAGTAACCTCAGCTATTATTCCTGACTGGTGTGGTATGGTTTCCTAGCCTGGACTTGCCCACATCTAACCATGAGGACAAAATCCTCTTAGAAACCTGTCAGTTACATATGAGTTCAATTCAAATTTTGGGTTAGCTTAACAGTTCATCTTCCTGACAGTCACAATTTGCAGATATGATTGTGGTACTTTTCCTTGTACCTCCATTCTGAAGCAGCTACACCTATGGTCACACCCACATTGTAAGAAAAGGGTATGATTAAAAGCTGAGTGAAGTGTATCTCAGACATAATTAGTTTGTAGATTGGTTCTGAGGAGAAATTCACCCATTATCACAACAGCAAAGCTTTTCTAATCGTCATCTTATCTATTTTCTTCTGCCAGATCTAATTTATTTGTATTCTGCAGTATTTCAAAGCAAAGTGCCAAGAACCAGCATAAGGGACAAATACCTCAAAAAAGAAAAACAAGCCACAAAAAACCCCCAAATAAGCATAAAAGGACTTCTTGGCAAGTCCTGCCAAGGGCGTAGTAACCCAGAGGCCACCTCAGGATTTCCTATACACATACAAGGATTACCAACCACGTAGGCCTCAAATCCTACATGCCTACAAGTTTTAGCAAAAATTAGTCCTCCCCACTTGGCTTAATTCTTACAATGCTTTTTCAATTGTATTTTTTTTCCCCTGTGATAAGAACAAAGTAAAGGCAAACCACTCCCATGACACTTTTGGCAGAGACCATACTGCAAATATCCACGCAAGCATGACACTGCATTATGAAACAATAAAGTTGCAAAATCACTTCCTTATGCAATACTATCAAATCTTGGAAAAAGGTCAGATTGAAGGTGACTAGTTATCACTCTGCTAAATGACTGTGCCACCCTGCACATTGTTACAAGGTTGCAATTCCAACGGAGGTTCAAAGGAGGAAGTTCACAAGGGGAAGTGAAAAGGGAAACCAACGCCATCACAGAAATAGGTCAGCTGCATTCATCTCTCAGAAATTGCACATAAAGACCATATCACTCTCTACACCCACTGAAAACTCTATACCCACTCTCTACACTCTGAAAGGAGGTTGTAGCCAGGTGGGAGGCTAGTCTCCAAGTGACAAGTGACAGGTTGAGAGGAAATAACCTTAAGCTGAGCCAAGGGAGGTTTAGTGTAGGTGCTATGAAAATATTCTTCACAGAAAGGGCTGTAAAGCATTGGAACATGTTGCCCAGAGAACTGGTGAAATCACCATATCTGGAAGTGTTCAAAAAAAAATGTAGATATGGCACTTGAGGATATGTCTACTACATGGACAAATGACATTCATCTACTGGTGAACATGGCAGTGCTAGGTTGGACTTGATGATCTTAAAGGTCTTTTTCCAACTTTAGCAATTCTATGGTTCTATGGGGTATGGCAGGTGATAAACTGGCTGACAAACAGGCTGACAAACAAAGCTGAAGCTTCTTGAAAGGCCAGCTGTGCTTTCCCAGTCACTGCACAGCATCCTAAATTGCTTTCAGGCACTTTTTGTACTTCTGCTATACTTAAATGCTGATACAGGACAAACACATGTTGCAACATCAGTAAATGCAAAATTTCCTCAAAGCTGTACTAACATACTATAGCTCAGTTTCACTTCTTAGGTTTGCAGAGATAGGCCTGTTACTGCACCACAGAGAGAAATGTTTAATCTACTTGATTTTACAGCTGCCAAAAAAAACCTTTGAGTTTTTAAAAGCTTAGATTTCTACAAAGGTTAAACATCCCCTTGCAGTGTGCACATCTCCTGCAGCATAGTGTACTAAGTGAACTCAGAAGGCAAGAGACAAGCTTCAATCTGGTGCTTTCTAGCACCACCGATCTCTCTGAAGCCCCCTCCTGGATTTCTGTAATATTACAAGGGTAGTTTCAACCTTGAACAAGTTCCTGCCTGTAACATGCACAACCAACTTCTCCCTCAAAGATGGAAACTTGCTGCTCCAGCCCACTTAGCACATACAAGACATACCTCTGATCTGTTATCTGGTATCTGTTACCTGTTATTTGTAATATTAAGGAGACCGAGATAGATAAATTAAAAATTAAAGTGACATGAGGAAAAAAAGAAGGGAGATGTTAACGAGAGTCTAAGGAAACAAATTTTAAGAGTGGAATCACAGATCAGTGATCAGCACACAGACAGGCGAAGTTGTATTACTTTTGAAAGATAAACATTTCACAGTCTCTTCAGAAATTGTTCAGGCAACCTGTCTAATATCTGACCTTGCCACAGTCTGGCAGCAGAAATCTCAGAACTCTCCATTGTGCTATTTTTCCCAGTATGGTGTCCAGAGGTAAGCAAGTGAGCAGCAGATAAGGCACCATCAAATGCTTCTGGCTGCAGTAGTTCCAGCTGCAGTGCTGTCACTAGTAATGCCTTAAACAGCTGCATCCAATGTAATTCCTGAAGCAAGCAAATACACTTTATTTTTTTCCCTAGTGTAATATAGACCTGCACTCTGAATTATTTCAAATAACTAAAATAACATCAAACCCAGTAGTTCAGGACACCAAGTTTTACAGCAGACCTCAGCAGTAACACTGTCCAGCTGACAGTGTAAGACTGGAGCCAGCCTGCAAAATCCTGGTCCATTTACACAGCACGACTAAAGCAGGCTCAGGAATGAGTAAATGCATCCAGCCGACTTCACTCTCACGCTTTGACCGGTGCAGAAATAAATAGACAGCTACTGTTCTTCCAGTGACACGTACTCACACATTTTGAACAAATTCTCCTTATTCTGCTTGAATGGAAGCACGTCTATGTAAATCACAGCAACAGATTTGAACAGGCACAGATGGCGATTATTTTTCCCTTTTTTTTTTTCTTGGGGGTGGAGGGGGTGGTATAGTAGGATTGCATTGAAAGTATAGAACCGCACTTCCTTCATTTTAATATAATTTCAGGGCGGTACAAAAGCACTTCCCGCCGCAGCCTGGAGTTAACGCTCAAGCTCCTCAGCCCCGCTACAGAACCCCACACGAACGCCCAGGTGCCACGTCCACCCCCACATCCCCCGGGCACCACAGGCCTCCGGCCGCCCTCCTTCAAGGGGCCGGCACCCGCCATTTTCCGCCGGGTCGCGCCCCCGTCAGAGGTGGCGGAGCCCTTTCCTAGCTATGCCCGCCGTGCCTTTCCTGCCTGCCTGCCCGGGGGTGCGCGCTGTCCCCTCCGGCCGCGTTCCGGCAGCGTTCGCTCCTGCTCCCAGAAGCGCCAGGCGCGGCCCTGCACCGCCCCTCGGCTGCCGGGGAGGGCAGGGCGGGCCGGGCAGGCAGCGCGGGGGTGGCCGCCCTCAGGCACCGCCCCTAACGGCTGCGGCGCTTGGCGCCAAAATTCGATCCTGGCGGGCGGCGGGAGCGGTGCCGGCCAGGGCTGGGCGAGCGAGGCGCCGGCGGCGGGGAGCGGCACCGGACAGGGGTGAGCGAGCAAGGCACCGGGACCGGGGGGGGGGGAGGCGGGGCTGCCCGCGGCCGATTTGGCATCAGAGCCGGTAGGGAGGGCTCGCTGGAGCAGGGTCACTGGCAGGGCCGCGGGGGCAGCGCGATGAAGGCGGCAGGGTCGGAGGTGGGGCTGTGATGGGCCCTTGTTCGCGGTGCCTCAGCTGAGGCTGCCGCTTACCTGGGATTTGCCCCTCCCGGGCGGTATGGCCGAACGGGTATAGCATTCCCGCAAGCGGGAAAGGCAGGCTCTGCGGTGTTCTGAAACACCGGGCCTTTTCTTGCCTTCGCTGGCGGCCCGCTTGGCGACAAACCGTGGCTTTCCATGAGACTGTACCCACGTGTCGTGATAAGCTTTGTGTAAAGGCACGTCGCTTAGAAATGCTGAAGTACAGGTTATTGTTGGGATGCTGCCTGGATCTGTCGTCTACTTGGCTTTTTTCGTTTATAAATGCATTATATTTTTGTTGTAAAAGACATACATTCTTTCGATTTTCTCACACGTCTAGTTGTTTGTTTGGCAGTGTGATTCATTGGCTTATTCTTTTTTCTTTACTCTGAAATATGTAGGATTACAATCCAGATACCTTTCTTACTGCTTCTCAGAGGAATACTTTGCCTGGTCCCTTAGGAAGAGTGAGAAGATGTACATCAAGTCGATTGTTCTTGAAGGTTTTAAATCCTATGCTCAGAGGACAGAAATTAAAGACTTTGACCCGTTATTCAATGCCATTACTGGCTTGAATGGTAGTGGCAAATCCAATGTCTTGGACTCCATTTGTTTCGTGCTGGGAATCAGCAATCTGTCACAGGTAAAGAGACGGGACATTTAAGAAAGGTCTTCTGCCAGCAACGTTTCATGTTGCTCTAGTGAGTAACCTCCCACGGAAGTCCTGAAGTGGTGCTTCTTTGAAACAAACAGTTTTACTATTTGGATTTTTCGTTGCATAAATCTGGGTCTCTGTCATTGTTGTTCATGCTTACGTTAAGGTTGAGTTACAACTTCATCCTTATACCACAGTTATAAAAAGTATGTGGCTTAAAACAATAGACTAAAAATAACCACTTAAAAGGTAACTTCAAACCGAAGGTCTTTTCCATCTAAAGGTACTAATTTACTTATTTGTAATAAATGTTTTCAGTTCTTGATTGGGTCTTGAAATCTGGCTATCTGGTTCATCATAAAAAATTTAAAAAGTGGTTTTCATGCAATGCCTGCTATTTAAGAGATAATATATCTGCTTTATTCTCATAAAAAACTGTGTGCTCTGACACCAGTTTTAATCTGTCTGAAGGTGATTTTTTGATTTCCTTTCTTTCCCATCCCTACCTCCCCCCAGTTTTAGACAAAGCCAGCAGACCCCCAAGGAACACTTTTAATCATTTCCCTGTGAACTGCATTGTGAAAAATAAATGTCTGTTAAATAAATTTACTGGTGGCTGGCTTTTTTTAAACACGTATGCAGTGTTTGTCTGGAGCCCCATGCAGAAACAATTAGCTGGATAACTAAAACTAGATTGGTACACACGGCTAGTGGTTTTACAATGATAATGCCTTGAAGCTCCCATGTGTCACTTCACATGGATTCTTAAATATACAGCTAGACCTTCATTTTTTTCATTAATTTCTCCAAAACCTACAGTAGTACAATGAAAATGTGAAATTAATTACTTTCAAAAAGGTATATATCTGTTCCCTGGACTTAGGTGCGAGCTTCCAACTTGCAAGACCTAGTTTATAAGAATGGGCAAGCTGGAATTACAAAGGCAACCGTATCTATTAACTTTGATAATTCGGACAAGAGTCGAAGTCCCCTGGGATTTGAAGCTAATGATGAGATCACTGTGACTAGGCAGGTGAGTCTTTAACATCTGTATTTTTTAATAACCTATATATATATACATTTTTACCATGCTCAACAGAGTGGTCAAGGGAAAAAAGCGTAATTTTTGAAGTCCTTGAGTTTCTGCATTAGAGGCAAGGCTTCTACATTGCCCCCACAGTGTAATTAGTTAGCTACTGTAGGAGTAGATCCAGTGTGCTATCTAGAAATGTTCATAAAGCAAGGTATAATTTTCTATCTTGTGGTTTTTTCTGCTTTCATATCTTCTTAATATCTGAACTGTGTGTTAAATTTGATCTCCAAAGGAACCTTTATTTTTCTGATGAAGATGTTGGGGTTCTGGTTTTCGATTTTTTTAATTGGTTGGTTTTTTAAAGAAGAGTTTTTGGAAAGTTTGTCAGTATTGTCCTCAATGACTAATTTTTCTTATATTTTAGTTAAATATTTTAAATGTCAAACAAGTTGTGTTCTGATGTTCTTCATAGTATGCACATACATGTGTATGCAAAGATATAATACATGTGATTTTCTCAGATTTTTTAGTCTTTATTACAGTTTATAGTCTCACAACACCAAGTGGTTTTTTTTGTCTTTGTTCTCCAGGTTATTGTTGGAGGTAGAAATAAGTATCTTATCAATGGTGTTAATGCTGCCAACAGCCGTGTGCAGGATCTCTTCTGTTCTGTTGGACTCAATGTCAATAATCCTTACTTCCTTATTATGCAGGTATTGTGTGCATCTTTATAAAATCCAGAAAGAATAGGACTTGCACTAAATTTAAGGCAGGTGAGATAGCGGAAGAACACTTAATTTCCTAATTAGAGTAGCATCTTACCAAATAAAAACGAGGCGTCTGGTAAGTAGTTAATATTTCCAGTCCAGCATAGTTTGGCTCTAAAACACATCTTGTAGCACAAGACCTCGTGTGGCCCTCATGTTACCAAACTTTTCTAAAACATGTGCCCATCTTATTTTCTATTTTTTTTTCTGCTTAAGAGATAGGTATTGCTTTTATTATTATGCTAAAATGACAGATTTTATTTCCTAGTCTTTATGTTCCATGTTAGACAGTATTTTGAATGAAGCTGAGATATGTACCTTCTTAAGTCACAATTATCCAAAGAAGGCTGATAAATTGAGAAGGCTCTGTTAAGGACTAGGCAAATCCTTGAAATATTTGCAAGGAATAATAAAACAGAACAGAATTTATTGTTTCAAATGTAACTGTCCCAGGAGGATGGCAAATATGGGGACAGTTTTGTATATATTCTGTTTCTCCCTATTACATACGAGCTACATCACCAAAAAAGCTGGTTTATGATTAGGAGCTTATTTAACATCAGCAACCCAGTAAGACTCTAGAATATATATTTGTATTACTCCCTTAAGGAGTAATCAGTACTGTGGAGATTGAGCCTAAGATACGATGTAAGGGCCATTTCAAGCATGCTACCTGAAAGAGTGACATATTTGAACTTTGAAGAGCAACACTATTTAGTAAACTAGTTTATTCTTGTAGCAAAAAAATTTAAAAAGTGCTTGAACTTATAATACAATGTATAAAAGTGAGTGGGGGGTTGGGGTTTTGGTTTTTCTTTTTACTACTGCATAGTACTCAACCACTGTTCTTATTTTATCTTTCTGTCACCAGGGACAAATTACCAAAGTTCTAAATATGAAGCCACCAGAGGTAAGAAAGTTGTGGGAGTTTTTTTGTCTGAAGTTTTACTGAACTGATTTGAATGATAAGAATCTATATGTTGGGAGAGGGATAACAAAAATAAAGGTGTTGGAGGGAGATGAGATGTTCAACTGAGTTGAACCAATCTAGCATAAGAGGAAGCATCAAAGTTTTTTGCATTGTTTCATTTTAGATTTTAGCTATGATTGAAGAAGCAGCTGGTACTAGGATGTATGAATGCAAGAAAATAGCTGTCCAGAAAACCATAGAGAAGAAGGAATCCAAACTGGAAAACATTCAAATGGTACTACATGTTGAAAAATACACTTTCATTCATATTTGTTAAAGATAACCGAGCAACTAGTTTAATGTGGATTTTGACTTGTAGAATGTTTCTTTTCTGCATGTGGAACTAGACATGCATAGACATGTTTAAAGTTTAGGGTTCGGTAAAATCAGAATATAAATGTTCTGCTATGTGTTTCAGGTCTTAAATGAGGAGATCAGTCCAACTTTACAGAAACTGAAAGAGGTATGGAAAAATTAGAAGGGTGGTAAGGTAGGCCCTTCAAGTACTGAAAAAATATTTTCAACTACCCTGCACCAGTATGTTTTGGCTAAAACAATCTCATGTTTTCAAGCTCTGTAGAATCTTATAAGAGAGCGAAATTTTATCATCTTTCCATGTACAGAGACTGTGACATTTTGGACCTCCAGGAAATTCTAGAGATGCAGGAAGAAGGAAGAAAACAAGAGAACAAAATAAAAATATGTTTAAAAGCGTCTTAGTTCTTAAAAAACTAAGTCAAGCGGTATTTCTGGTGTGCAATCAATTATATGAGTATTGATTTATCTGAGATTTTTCTGAGCAGGCCTGCAATGTTTAATACCAAGTATACTAAATAACGTGGAGGATCCTTCCTCTTACTTTCAAATACCGATGTTTAGAGGTGCTTAGAAGATTTCTATAGTAGTCTAATGTAGCACTGTTTTTCCATCAAATTTTAGAGGTTTATTTTCTTAACTTTATTTTTGTCTGTTCAGGAACGAGCATCCTATCTAGAATACCAGAAAATACTACGAGAAATAGAACATGTAAGCCGCTTTTGTGTAGCTTATCAGTTTGCTGTGGCTGAAGAAACAAAGATGTCCTCCGTTGGCATGTTAAAGGAAATGCGGTCTGATGTACAGAAGTTTCAGGAATCCATGGCTGAAATTGAACAGAAGGTAAAACAACTTAATGAAGACATAGCAGAGATGGAAAAGGAAAAGGATAAGGTAAGTGAAAACAGAATTGTGCTCATCTGAATACCTAAATACAAAGAATTTTAAGACATGGGAATTATTTTTACAGATAGTATCCCCTTTTCTTCTTCTGGTGGGTTGTTTAGATTATGCGTTGTTCATTGTTGGTTTTGGCCATTGTCTAGAAGACATCCATTTAAAGGGTGGTTTTTTTTGCCTGAAATGCAAATGAAAAATAACTGAAGCATAAAAACTGTTTGCCCTCAGGTTTCCACTCTGTGCATTCAATGGTTAAGTTTTGCCAGAGACTTTTTTCTCCCTTTTTGTTGATGTCTCAAAAGAAGAGAAAAGTAAGCAAGCTTTTGTTTGACAGTAAACAATATTGACTTCAATTTTGGGGGCAATAAATTTAACTAGCTACTGAATGGCCCATAGAGTCTTTGGATGTCTAAATCCACAGTGTCCCATCTTATGGAATGATGTGGTTCTTCAATAGTAGCTTCAAGTTAGGTTGTATTACAGAGGGAAGAGATGTTCTGACCTGTTTGTGTTGGAGACTACTGCCTGCTTGGTCAGATTTTCTTCTACATAAAGCTGTGAACAGAAGATGAAATATTACAAATACTGTATTGATTTCAGAGGCTAAAATAAAATGCCTTCATTACTGATTGTAGGAAGTAGGTGGTAGACTTCGTGCACTGGAAGCTGCTCTTTCAGAAAATCAAAGAGTTAATACAAAAGCACAAAGTGCTCTTGATCTCAAGAAGCAAAACTTAAAAAGTGAAGAGGTTAAGTACAAGGAACTGGTAACACGTATGCAGAAGGTAAGATACTTGTATATAATTTTCTTTACATACTAAATTAATTCAGATTGTGGGAACAGCTGGTTTTTCTTTCCTGTTACGGTATGAAGAATCCTATGATTGGCAAGAATTACATCAGGAAAGCAGAGACAAATGTTAAGGGCACTGTTTAATTTGTATGGCATAGGTAGTAGGTTCCCTTTAGAAACACACATGATGTAAATACAAATAAAGTGCAATTCTTCATGGTTCCAAATTTTCTGTTAAGCTCAGCAGAGATCCCTATAGCTTCAAACTATTATGCTTTCTGGACGTATGTTACTCTTAAAATTAAATGACAAATCTCTGCCTTGAATATTTTTGACGGTATTTTTTATGCAAGAGGATCGCTTTTTAATTATTGGGAAGAGAGAGATAATTCTCCTAGTTCTTGGGCAGTTGTTACCGCTTCCTGTATTTCATCTGTCTGTAGATATTCAGTACGCTCAGGGGCAAGTAACACATTTGAAAACATGCAAAGACATGTTGCAAGATCACAAAATCTGACAAAGGGTCATAGAAATGTAGTTGATGAAACTACTTGTTGCTCCTCACCTAAACAAAATGAATTTCGAGGTAATGGACTCAGGTTCCCTTTTAGTTTTTTTATTTATTTTTTTGTTCTTTGTTTTGCTGAAGGATTCTAAAGCATTAGTGTCAAAGGAGAATGAGGTAAAGAATTTAGAGAAAAAACTAAACATTTCAGAAGAAGAATGTGAAAAAGATGCACGTGCTTTAGCTGCAGCGCAACAGCATTTTAATGCTGTGTCTGCTGGCCTGTCCAGCAATAAGGATGGTGAAGAAGCTACTCTTTCAGGACAGATGATGATCTGCAAAAATGAAATTGGCAAAGCAGTAACAGAGGCTAAACAGGTAAGGAGAAAAGCTCAGCCTGTCTCAGACCTGCCTTCATGCTTTTGAAAATTGTCTGAAAACCAGTTGACAAACGCATGCTTGAAAGATCAATGAAAAGAGGTGCAGAATATCTGTGCAAGATATTTTACATTTCGGCATACTCATTAAGCTAACTTTTTGATAAAATACAAACAAAATATCCTTGCACAGAAAAATGCTTTAGCATTGCTGTGAGGAAGTATTAGAAAGTGGCATTTGAGATACAAAGAAGGACTCACTGTACTCAAATGATCAATAGTACTGAATAGGAAAAAATTAAGACTGTTGTCCGTGATACACAATCAAACTAAGAGATTTCTACAGTAAAACTTAATGGAATCAAAATAAAGATGCCTGAGACTGTGAAATGGAGAGTTTAGAAGAAGCTATTTTCTCCTTAGTTAAATTGTATGCTCATCACACAACTGAAAGAGATGACACTTGTTTTGTCTTAAGATAGAAAACCTCTGCTGGGGTGGCTCTGATAGTGGAGTTTAAATTTTCAAAGTTCACTTTTCCTTGTCTCACTTAAGGAGAAATTCGTCTCCATTAAGTAAAACAGTAGCTGTATCCCACCTTATTTTACTTTGTTTCTTCTCAGACTCTGTTCATGTTCTAATATGTTACCATCGTTAAATACAAGATCTATGTTTTTGTTTCCAGATGACCTGTGCCATTATTTTCAAAAGCCAAGGCTGCTTTTTGTCATATCTGCAACTAGTGGAAAATTATATAAATTACATGGGCAGCTTGATAGTGCAAGTGTTCTAAATTTGCACCTGCAAGACTGTCTTTGAAGCTCTGGTTCCATATTTGCTTGCTCCTTACAGGCTCAAATGAAGTTGAATTATGCACAAAAAGAATTAAAGACAAAAGAAGATGAAGTTAAAAAGGTGGACGAAGGCTACAATAAATACCGAAAAGCATTGGAAGATGTTGAAAAAATGAAAATAAGCCTAGAGAACAAAATAAAGGAGCTGAACTATTCAGGTCTGTACGGACTTCTGATGCGTAATGTTGGGGCAGTATACAAAGGAGTATAAAAGTATCATGAGTTGACCCTGACTGGATGCCAGGTGTCCACCAAAGCCATTCTGCCACACCCCTTCTCAACTCGACAGAGGAGACCATACATGGCAAAAGCTCGTGTGTTGAGACAAGGACAGGGAGAGATCACTTGGCAATTACTGCCATAGGCAAAATAGACATAACTTGGGGAAATCAATTTAATGTAATTTCCCAGGCTCTATTTCATTCCTGATCTTCTGTACCTCCTCTCTGTGAGTAGTGCCAGGGAACAGGGAATGGGGTCTGCAGTCAGTTCCTCACATGTTGTCTCTGCCACTCCTTCCTCCTCAGGGGCAGGACTTGCACCCTTCCCCTGCTCCACCATGGGGCTCCTCCCAAGGGAAGCAGTCCTTCATGGACTTCTCCAATGTGAATCCTTCTCATGGCCTGCAGTTCTTCACAAACTGCTCCAGCATGGGGTGCAGTCCCTCAGGAACAGGCTACTCCAGTGTGGGTCCCCTGTGGGGGGTCACACATCCTGCCAGCAAACCTGCTCCTCTGTCCATGGGTCTAAAGGTTCTGACAGGACTCTGCTCCAGTCTGGGCTTCCACAGGCTGCAGGTGGATATCTACTACACTGTGTACTTCCGTGGGTTGCAGGGCACACCTACCTCACCATGGTCTGCACCATGGACTGCAGGGGAATCTCGGCTCCAGTGCCTGGAGCACCTCCTGCCTCTCCTTCACTGGCCTTGGTGTCTTCAGGGCTGTTCCTCTCACATATTGTCACTCATCTTTCTGGCCACTGCAGATAGGTTTGGCTTTTATTTCCCCTTCTGTAATATGTTATCCCAGAGGCTTCACCACCATCAGTGATGGTCTTGGCCTTGACCAGTGGCAGGTCTGTCTTGGAGCTGGCTGGAGGATGCAGAAGCAAAGGAAAACAAAAAAAATTATGCTCTGCTTCCCATCAGGAATTAGGAGGCAATGTTCAACTCCTTCCTGTGAAGTAGGACCTCAGTATATGCCTAAAGGCTGTTTTGGAAGACAAAGGCCTTAATAATGGATGCTTCCTCCTCTCGTCCTTTCCCATAGCTTTTACTAATGAGTACACCTTCGTAATAGTATGGAATATCCCTTGGACCCCATATCCTGGCTATGTCCCCTCCCACTCTAATGCCCACCCACAGCCTACTGGCTTTTGGAAGAGGAGCTGGAGGGACACCCTTGATGCTGTCCCAGCATGCTTAGCAGTAGCCAAAACTGTGTTACATCTATGCCTTTCTAGTAGAAACACAAAGAACAGCACTATGAGGGCTGCTGTGGGGGATGTTAACTCCATCTCACCCAGACCCCAGTGCAGGAGGGATGTGAAAAATCAAGTATGCTGCTTTCACTCATAAAGAAATTTCCCTGATCTAGGCTCTGCAAACTCTTAAATTTCCACAGAAAGCAGCTTAAAATAATTTGATTTTATAAACTTTGTTTGGGCCAAATGTTTTGAAGTTTGATGGCACAATTAAATTCCAGGTAAAATTTAATGGGAAAAGGGACCAACATCCCTATTGCTTACTGGTTTTCTGTACCTAAAACACTTCTTAGAGTTTGTTTCTCATGCCAGGTAACATTTGTTTCAGACACTACACAAAACTGTTGAAATTCCAAGTAACCTTTAGGGAAGAATATGACACTTTGAAGTTTTTCTTTGCATGTTTGGTGTCATGATGGTATGAATTTTTTTAGTCTGAAAATTTACAAAGAATTTTAGGAAGTCTTCTAAGTAAGTATTCTCTATGTATATGTAGATAAACAGTGTAGAATACCAATTTTTAAGCTAACGGATTTCTCTGCTCTGGTTATATGTCTACTACTTTTGTTCAACTCCGAAGAAGAGAAAGGAGAAGCCCTCCTAGCAAAAAAGAAGGCATTGATTTCTGATATCAGTCGGCTGAGAGAACTGAGCGAAAGTTTAATGGCAAAGTTTCCTTATCTACATTTTACATACACGTAAGATCTCAGCATGATCTTGAAAGAGGTTGGAAAGGGCTTTTGGGGGCCTTTTACCAGATAATTCCACCAATGTCTTAGCTCTTGCTTTCCTTTTAGTGCCAGTCAATAATGACTGTCTTACCTGTGCTGCAAAGTGAAGGGGGAAGGTGGGGGGGAAAGTCAGGAAATGTTACAGTCTTATCAAAGTCACTAGAATTTAAGTTTTGTCTGATGGCATTTTCAAGTCATAACTTCAGTATCTAAAGCCATAGAATCCAAAGGTCTAAACTGCAAAAATGTGTAATCATTGTTTCCTGCCTGTGACGAGTAGACTTGGTCTTTGGAGGTCAACTCCAGTCAAGTATCTATACCCCCGGGTTTAACTGTTTGTGTTACAGGCTGAACATATTCTTATAGCTGTGGTAATAACAGAACCCATTGGAAAAATCAATTGAAAATTGGGTGAATAAATCAGGAATTACATTATTTTAATGACTATATAACTGACTCTTTATTGGCAAGTCTTTTGCTGTGAAGTATTCCATTTAACCATTTTTTGCGTGGGGTTCTCTTTCTGATAGAATTTAGAATTGCTTATACCAGAATAATAAGCATAATGAGTTTTAAATATAAATTTTTTTAAGATGTGTGGGAGAAAACCAAACATGATTCATTGTCATAATTTATATTTATTTTAAGACATCCAGAAAAAGATTGGAATCTAAACCATGTGAAAGGCCCTGTTGCATCTCTTTTCACTGTGAAAGATCCATCCAATGCCAAAGCCCTGGAAGCAGTGGCTGGAGGGAAACTCTACAACATTATTGTGGACACAGAGGTAAGTTTATTGCTTTAGTACAGAACTCTGAATTTTGAGATGTGATTGTATGATTTGGGGTTGGCAAGCATGTGCCTTGTTACTGAATGCTTGAGAGGGGTTTGGACACATGTACATGTTTAAATTGGGTCAAGGAAGTCTTGCATAGTTGGTGGCAGCAGTGTGTTCTTCTTCCAGTGCCCTATTGTCTCACTTTACAAAACCCCTTGTGTACTCAGGTGTGCTTTGTAACTATTTTTCATTTGAGGTTACTGGCAAAAAGCTTTTAGAAAAGGGTGAACTACAGCATCGATGCACCATCATTCCATTGAACAAAATTTCAGCCAGGTGTGTTCAAGAAGACACGGTCAAGTTGGCCCAAAGCTTGGTATGTAAAAAAATACGCTCTTTACACTTTATTTCTTCTGTCCCATTTTCAATTTATTTCTGTACTAAAAACTTGGGATTCTTAATGGTTTTACTAATATGAATTTCTACAAGGTTTGAGGGTATATTGATTTTGTTTTCCTTTGTATCCTTTCAGTTACGTGAGGTTTAAGTGGGTATTAATTATTCCACTTATAACTGAAATAGTTTTAAAATGTAATGATACTTTTAGAAAGAGATTTTATCAACAAAAGACAGAAATCACTGATTGAAAGGATCTGAAAGATTTGAAACTTCTTATAAGTTAAGGTATATTAATTGCATTTCATTTGATTTCTAGGCTGGCCGTGCTAACTTGCATTTAGCCGTTTCCCTAATTGTATATGAATCTGAACTGCAGAAAGCAATGGAATATGTCTTTGGAACAACACTGGTCTGCAACAATATGGATAATGCTAAGAAAGTGACTTTTGACAAAAGGATAATGACGAGAAGTGTTACTCTTGATGGAGATGTGTTTGATCCCCAGGGAACTCTGCATGGAGGCAATTGCTGGTTCTACTCATATAATAATACTAACAACAATGTTGTGTGTCTGTTGATGTGTTAAGGGCTCTTGCATACTTTTTATAAAAATGAACAGTGACCTTTTTGTTTAGACACATACCGGGAATAATCTGTTTGAGCTAAAATTGTCTTCAGCTGAAATAGTATTAATTAGTTTAAGAAAAAATTAATGACAAACTTTGCATAAAGTAATTTAGATTTTTAAATACTTAAATCTTATTTGACTGTATAATCCTGTTGGAAGCAGAAGTGCTTGGAATTTGAGCACTTTTTGAAGTAATTCATCATTGATTTGCAATAATTTCATAAATTCTGAAAAGTTAGTTGTTTGCTCAAGACATGCATGTGTAGTGTTCAAAGCCTGCAGAACTAAGTTCTGTAAGAGAGAAGGTAGTCTTTGTCCACTGAGAACTCTGACTTTAGCCTACCTGCCTTATCTGTTTCTCAACTAAAATAAATCATCAACCCGAGTCATTATTAATGTTTAGAATTTGCAATTACCAATGGTGAATCCACTGGTCTAATTCCAATTAGCCTGGGTTTTTATTTTTTTTCATTTAACAGGTGCATCCTCACAAGCTGCACCAATATTGTCTAAATTCCAAGAAATGAAAGATGTTGAAATAGAACTCAAGAAGAAGGAATCTGAACTTGCAGCTGTAGAGAAGGAGTTGGCAAGCTTGATGACGGTTGCTGATAAGTAAGGTTTCCACTATAAAATGTGTATAATCTCTCTTAATGTGACTTAGTAAATTTAATATAACGAGTTGTTTTGAGAGGCCATAGGGCCTTTTGCAAGTGTAATATGCAGAAGATAATTCCCTTCCTCCCTCTCCTCCCAATATGATTGGTACGTTCAATCAAAAAGCACATTCAGTTTTTAGGTAACACCAAAAAAACCTTTGTTTTGGATAATACAGGAAAAAAAAGGGTACACATTGATGTCTGCTTTAAATTGGTTGAAGTTTCATGAAGTCTGTTGGAGAATGGGTCTGTTCCAGACATATCTTTAACATCTGTACAGAATTCCAATTTGTGGTCAGTCTTATTTTTCTTGCAAGAAAATAAAAAGATCATAAAAACGAGTATCTGAGTGATACTGCTGTAAGGACTTAAATAATTTTAAGTTTATTTGATTTTCAGCTACTCAATTACTGAATACCGTATTAAAAGATGAAATAGAAAAATATGTTCAGTCAGTTCTGCAAAAATGCCATAAGGAGGTAGTGTTGCATAACAGGCTATCTACCAGCTGGATTCATTTTTTCAAGTTGTTTTGAGCTGCAGTAGACTTCCAGAAATATAGCCAAGAGGAGGAAGGAACTTTTGCTTTTAGATATCTTTTCTTTAATTCTTCAGCTTAACATCTGTCATACTGCTGGTTGGAAAAAGAAGGTGATCTCTAAATTGTTGCCAAATTCCATGTGTTACGTTTGTTTTTAATGTGGCAGATCAGGGCTAAATGGCAGGAGCTGCATATATAATAATTTACATGCCTACAAACCTCACAATTATTATCAAAGCAATTCTATCAGATTTTCATTCATTTGAGCTTATTTGCCCTACAGTCATCACTGTATCTCACATAAGAAATGGAATACAGATATTTAGCTACTTACTTCAGCTTTGAAAGTGAGATGCTGGGTACCCTTCCATATAGCAGTGTGTGTCACTACTCTCTCCAAAGGTACCAGTATCTGAAGCAGCAATGGGAGATGACGTCTGAGGGAGCAGAGCTGTTGAAGCAGCAGCTTGATCAAAGTGCTTACCACAAACAAGAGGAAGAGCTGCTTGCCCTGAAGAAAACCATTGGTGACAAATGTGTTCTTACTCTTTTAACTGAAAACTAATTGCTGAGAATGAGATGGATATCGGGCTGTTTGAGTAACAGAATCTTTATTTAAGAAAGAAATACTTTTCACTTTGGAAATACTAGCTTTATATTTTGGAACATGTAACAAATGCAGAATCATAGTATACTTGCATAGAGGTGATTCGCTTACAGTTGGTCATTCTCTTACTGTAAAGGTTATACTCCTATATAACCTATATAAATGTTATATTCCATTTAAAAATAATTAATACTTTATAATAAAGGAAAATGTGTCTTTGCAGGGAAGTTTAAAAATGGATTTAATCCCATATTTCCGTAATCCTTGATTTTTTTCAAGCCATCTGTTCTGTAGATATTTAAGGTTAGTAATGTAGTTTTCATGACAAGAAAGCATTGAAAAGAAGTTGTGTTTCATATAGCTAAGGAAAGACAAAAATGCCCAAAATGCAGCAACAAGTAAAATATCTTAAAAAAAAAATCACAGACGTGATACATATCTAGGCATAGTATTCTAGGGATGAGGTGATATCTTGTTAGGTAGCCATCTGATTAATTATTTACTGATCCTGAGACTTGCCATATTTTTCCCTCTGTCAAAAAAAAGGTCATATTTCCATAATGGCTGGTTGTCTCTTTGGTCCCTGCCAATCATTGGTAGCAATGGCACAGTGTCTTAGAGTAAACATTAAAGTATCTGGCTTCAGCAATTACTGAGTGTTCAACCACTTTTTTTCAATTGGAGGCAAAGAGAGAGTTAGTTGGTGTTTAAGATGTAAGTTTAAAGATGACAACAGTGCCCCATCTCAGTATTCTACTTCTTGATTCAGTGGAGTGTGAAGAGACATTAAACAAAACGGAAGAGAGCAAAAAGAAAGCAGAAGAAAAATACAAGGAATTAGAGAATAAAATTAAAAATGCAGAAGCGGAATATCTAAAAGAACGAAAAAATGCGGAGCAGAAGCTAAATGATGCCAAGAAAAGGGCAGATGCTTCAAGCAAAAAAATAAAAGATATGCAGCAGGTAAAACTTCACCTCTGTTGGCAGTTTTCTCAGTGTTAAAAGTGGCTGCAAAAATCAGGAAGTTTGATTCTCCTGAGGTTTTGATGCTCTCAGTTTTTGGGCTTAATGTATTACTGTATAGTCACTGACATAGGCACTGTCTGAGGTTTTTTCTGTTTCTTTGTTTTTGTGAGATTGCACCCTTGCTCAAGAACGGGTACTGTTAATCTTCTACAGCATTTACTACATCAAACCGAATCTTAATTCTTTCCATTTAAATATAACTAATAAATTGGAAAACATCTCTCTAGGAAGTCAAAGCTTTAGTTCTGGAACTTGAAGAGCTGAGACAAGAACAGGCCTCCTATAAACAACAGATAGCAGCTGCAGAGGAAGCAATCAAATCCTACCAGGAGCAAGTTGATGCTATGCTGGCTGAAGTGGCTAAGACAGAGGTAAAAGTGAATACTGTGTTTCATTATCCGTTTTGATGTTACTGTGTGTGATCCTCTGAACCTCACATTATAATGTGCATTTTTTTCTCAGACTTGCTTACCACAATCATTTAGCTGAGGTAGTTACTTTTTTGCTTCAAAATTTCACATGTGAATTTTTTCTCCTTGCTGTGTCGGTTCTAATAAGGTTCTAATGCCAGCTTTGTAAAGGAGGCCAATAAATGTCTGCTGATTTGCTTTTTCAGGAATCTGTAGAGACATCACAGAAGGAGCTTGCCAAGCAAAAGGAAGTAATTGCATTACATGATAATGCAATTAAAGACAAATCTGCAGAGATGGTAAAATACAGAGAAAAAAAAAATGAATTACAGCTTAAGGTTAAAGAATTAGAACACAGCATCACCAAATGTCAACAAGACGCTGCTGATGCTGCTGCCAAGGTATTTCAAGAGTGTGCTTTTCTTCGTATCTTGTGACCAAGAATGGTTATTTCCCTTGCCACAGGCAAAGGAAAGAGCCCTTTTTCCCCCAAGCACTGTCATATTTGCAGCTCTCAATGTGAAAAGTTTTATCTGAGGAAGAGGGAGTGGAAATTGTACATTGTAAAAGAGCTTATCTGTATGGAGTAACAGAGGGTAGATCACAGGAGAAAGTGATCGGTAAGAACACTCCGACTGTATGGACAAATTAGATAACTAATTAAAGAAGGTAATTCTAAGATGCAGTGACATTGGTATAGTTCAGATGTAGAAAAATAGAGTTTCAAGTAAGCAAATGAGATATATGTGAAAGCTACCTTAAATTCTTGGTTCGCCCACAGTCAAGGAAAGCACACAAAGCATTGTAAAGATATGTACCTGTGCTGCATTGGGGTAGAAGAATTAATGTGGTAATCTCAGAATGTAGGTGGGAGGCTTTTCCTGGTTTGTTTTTTTCTTTAAATTTTAGTTCACATTTGAGAAGTGTGAGGAAAAAGCCTCAATATATCTTTTTGTTTCCAGGTGGCCAAAATGCTGAAAGAACACCAGTGGATAGCTTCAGATAAAGCACACTTTGGCCAGCCAAACACACGCTATGATTTCAAAAGTAGCAATCCTAAAGAAGCAAGTCAGAAGCTGCAGAAATTGCAGGAGCATAAAGAGAGGTTGGAAAGGAATGTGAACACGAGAGCTATGAACATGCTTTCTGACGTAGAGGAGAGGGTAAGCATTCTGTGCTTTAGCCTATAAAGATTGGGCAAGCGGGTCATATGGTATATACAATATATACAGATATATATATAATGTAGCTTTATGTTTTCATATGCTCTATTTCTCAGTACACCAAAAATGAAACTAAACCTTCATGAGATAGCAGGAAATCTTTTGCTGGTTGTTTCATACTAATCTTACATCTTTGAACCCTTCATTGGCACACCAGGTTTCTAAGTTACTCATAATGTTGACTTTGGATGGTGAAAAATACTACTTTATTCCTTCCTACTCCAGTCTATCCTAAATTGAAGCATTAGCAAGCTTTGTGGCATCCATTAGAGTATCTGAGAACTATATACTGTATTAAAAGTTGCAGACCAAAATAATATTCATCTTCAAGCATGACAGCTTGATGGTGTAGCAGGGTTGTCTTGAATTAATCTGTATCTTCATGCTATTCCAGTATTGTCTCAAAACTGCCCACTGATTTTACCCTTCAACTGTTCTAGTGCTGTTTTCTCCTATCAGCCTGCAGAAGCATCCTTTCTTCTACAGAAAAGCAAATGAGACATGATTAACTTGGAAGTGCAACTTTCAGAGCAGTGTTGTCTTTCCTCTTTGCTGATTTTTGAAAATTCTGTTGCTTTAATTAGCAAATAATCCCAAAATGTACGTCCTTCATGCAGCTAAATGAATGCACTGGCTTTTAATCTTGTGGTTAATGACTATCTCATAGCTACACTATGACACAGTGAAGCTGTAAGATTAGCACAAAATGCATTTGAGCACAAAGTTCATTGAAATCAATCTTTTCTTCTCATTGCACCAGTACAATGACTTAACAAAGAAAAAAAGAATTGTAGAGAATGACAAGACAAAAATTCTTGCAGTTATTGAAGAGCTTGACCAGAAGAAAAAAGCAGCTTTAGATATTGCTTGGAAGAAGGTATGACACTTGAAATTTATCTTCATGTTTTAGTAGAAGATCAGATTTATCTTAGATTACTGTTTTGCATATTTAAAAAAAACCTTCTGTTTTCAGAACTAATATCCCTGACCTATGTTTAAAAATAACCACTTTATCTCTCCTGTATATTCCCACTTTTGAGAATAAGACATGAATTCTCTGAGAATTGTAAAGGTCCAGTTAAACCTGCAAAACTACTTTCCCATTCCCTTTTAGTGCCCACAAAAATTTCATGAAGGTTAAGGTATATTGAAATACAGTCAGGTTATATTTTTGGTATTTTCTTTTTCTTAAACCAGTATCTTACCAGAGATAAAATTTTCTGGTTCTGTGTAGCCCTCTACAGTGCAGGGCTGTGGACCTGGGGTACTGCTCTTGTTACTGTCAGGATACATAATATTGGGGTAGAGCAATGTCTGATTTATGTTTCTGTTACCTAGGCACTCTGCCTTTTTACCAGTTGTCTCATATAATGAATTATAACAACAATATAAAATTATCCCTTTTTACATGGAAATCTTTTGACACTTTCTTTTCTGCTGTACCAGCAGAACTTGTACTTTTTGGCCTTTGAGAAAATTGATTTTAACAAAGATTAAATTGCACATAAATGAAGTATCCATTTAATTATTAATTATCCTGCCTGTACTTAGGATATCACTGACAAAATGGTACCTTTTCATTGTAAAAATCATGTTTGGCAGAAATTAGTGAGCTGTAATTCAAAAGCATCACGCATGGTGGAATAAGTGTGTTTTCAGATAAATTCCTAAACCTAGGAAATTTTAATCCGCAGTTATAAAGTTGCATCTCATCCCATACCTGGACATTGCTTAAGTAAACCTGGGAAGAAAAAGAGTGGGGAGGATGCCAACGTGTATCTCTTACATGGTGCTTTGTACTTTTAGTAGTCCATTAATTAGGAGAAATCACAATTCATCAGTTAATAAATCTGAGGGCATACCCGTTTCCCTGGCTGATAGCATAAAGAAGCCTTCCAATACAACTTTCATTTGATCCTTCTAAAATGCTTTGTATGAGGTGTCATATATCCTTTGGTGTTGCTTCTCTCTTCAGTACAGAAAAATAAAAGCTGCTGGTTTCTCACTGTCCTTGTGTGTCACATGGAAGTCACGGTGTTGAACTGTGCAAGATGTCTTGAATGTCGTGCTGCTCGCCACTAAGTTTTCCACTCTTTGTGCTCTTGATCCAAAGCACATTCATACATCTTTTGTGGTCTGACTTCTAGGTGAATGAAGACTTTGGTTCCATTTTCTCAACACTCCTACCTGGAGCCAGAGCTATGCTGGCAGCCTCTAAAGCTAACAATGTCTTGGTTGGTATGGAGTTCAGAGTTGCCTTAGGAAACACATGGAAGGAAAACTTAACAGAACTTAGTGGAGGACAAAGGTTGGTGAATTCATTTGTTTTCCATTGTCATTGTTTATGTAGTTGATATGTCTTAACTAATTAAAGTTCTGAAAAGCAAACAATTAATCTTTTCCTTGTCAAGTCAGGGACTCTGCCTTCTTCCAAATGGACTCAATATTGGAAGCACTATTAATGCATTCTGACTTAGAACAATGGTTTATTTAGATTTTACTCCACACAGAAGTGGCAACAAAAAAATGAATTGGTGAGAAAACCACCTTTAACTGTAGACATAATGTTGAATTAAATGGTCCTCTCCTTGAGTTGTAACCACAAAAATCTATATAGACAAGTATTTCCCAGTATAAAAGTAGTTCCATGGCAACAGTTTTCTTCTCCAGTGTCTACTGTGTAGAGCGTGTGCTTCTTTGCAACTTCTAAGGAAAAAAACCTTAATAAACTGAAAAGCAGAAACAGAATTTGGGAAGAGGTGAGACAGAGATACAGAACTTTCTAAGGACAGAATACTTCAAGAACCAGCCATTGAAAAACATCATTGCACAACTCAGAATTGAAAATAGAGCAAGAGCATAATTTTAAATATCATCACCCAACTAATTTGGTCTTTCAATAAGAAGTAATATTTGCTGTTTCTAACAGAAGACTTCACATTTTGAAATGGGAAGCTGTGATTCCATTTCTTCAGAATCATAGCAGTAATGTGCTTTTGAGAGAGCATTTTAGAATCATAGAATTGTTTAGGCTGGAAAAGCTCTCTTAAGTTCGAGTCCAGCCATAAACTTAACAGTGCCAGGTCCACCATTAAACCATGTTGCTAAGCCCCACATCTACATGTCTTCTAAATCCCTCCATGGGTGCTGACTCAACCACTTCTGTGGGCAACCCATTCCATGCTTGATAACCATTTCAGTGAAGAAATTTTTGCTAATATCCCATCTAAAGCTACACTGGCATAACTTGAGGCCATTTCCTCTTGTCCTGTCTCTTGTTACCTGGGAGAAGAGGCCAACCTCTACCTGGCTACACCCTCCTTTCAGCTAGTTGTAGAGAGCAATAATGTCCCTCCTTCTGTCCAGGCTAAACAACCCCAGCACCTGCCCCTCATCAGACTTGTGCTCCAGACCCTTTACCACCTTTGTTGCCTATCAAACAATTGCTTTCAAAAGCCAAAGCCTTTCAGATGAGACTAAATCATAACTTTCTTGTCTCCATACTAGATCATTGGTGGCCTTATCCTTGATATTAGCCATGCTCCTCTTCAGGCCTGCCCCAGTTTACATCTTGGATGAAGTGGATGCAGCCCTTGATCTCTCTCATACCCAGAATATTGGGCAGATGCTTCAAACTCATTTCAGACACTCCCAGGTATGATCTTGAAATTATTGAGGTAATAAAAGGGTTTGGGTTGGATGAAACCTTAAAAATCACCCAGTTCAATTCCCTGCCATGGGCAGAGACACCTTCCACCAGACCAGATTGCTCAGAGATCCATCTGTTATTTCCAAAGGCAGTATGGCACTGAGGACTCTGAGCTGTTTACGTCTTTTATTCTAGGGATGTGTGTTATATTTCTGAGTTACTTCAATTGAAAGCTAGACTGATGATAGGACAATGGTGAAACTTAAATGTTGTTGCTGCACTGGTTAAAAGGGAGCAATAGGGAGGAGTATCTGTGGTATGCTCAATTTCAGGCATGACAACATCCTGAATTCTTTTTTCCTAGAGTTCTTTAACCTGAGGTTAAAAATATTCCATGTTGACCCTATTGAAATAAGTCAGGCACTACTGGAAAGAATCTCTGTATCATTGTGACCTGTACATGAAAAAAAGGCAGTATCTGTCTCTATTTGATGGAGACAAATAGGACATGACCATTCCAAATTATGAGAGTGAGAAGGGGAACATTTGTTACCAGTATTGTAAAATGGAGTAGTGTCTTTTGACTAGCTAAGATCCCGCATTCTTTCATAATTAGTGGCACTGTTTTTTCCCAGTGTTTCCTTCCACCATGAACAGGGATCCTGCATTGTGGGCTGTATCCCAGGCCAGGTGATGGGATATGGACAGAAGTGTCATTAGCTGCAGAAACAGTGTGGCGTTTGGGTGTACGTTGACCCGTGTAGCACATTCTCTTGGGCCTTAGTTAGAGTATTTTAAGAATTATTACTGAGGTATTAGCCAAATGAAGGAAAAGAAGTCCTCTCTTTGGAAGCCTTTTCTAGTGTTGTTTAAAGTCTTTATTTGGGTAGCAACATTTAAGTGTTTCTGGTTTGTTTTAGTTTATTGTGGTGTCCCTGAAGGATGGAATGTTCAACAATGCAAATGTCCTCTACAAGACCAGGTTTGTGGATGGTATATCCACCATTACAAGATACACTCAGATTCAAAACAGGAAAAAAGAGCCTGCCCACAAGAAAGCTGAGAAAAAACGTACAAAAGAGTGAAGAGGACCTGCAGAGCTGGGAAGCAGTGGTCCTTGATGTGCAGTAGTACCTTCTTAAGTGTTCCCCGTTGCTTTTTAAATTTTTTAAAACGTCTTTTAATGTTTTAGCTATTAGTTCATATCTGCATCTTATTAAGAACTGAAATGCATAGGAAAAAGTCTGTTCTATTAAGTAAGCTGGACAATTTCAATCCTCTTGGTGTGCTGTAATGCCTGTAAATCCATAAGCATTTACATATAAATGTATATAAGTAGTAGCTTTAAGTTTACAAAGCTTTTTAATTAATGAGGAAAATCTGATTCAGCTACCAGTGTTCTACAGCATTCAGAAGACCTGTTGTAAAGTGTAGTAACAATCTTCCTTGCCTGTTGTCAAATCCCAGAGAAAAGTGTCATACCAATTGTTGGTATGTAGTTTTTTATTAAGGAGCAAAGCAATCATCAACAACTAACTTCCAAGCTATTTTTACAATTTCCTGACTTGTTGCTATTAAATATAAGTACATAACCTGCTGATGTGTGTGCTTGTTATTTTTCACTGAATAGCGCCTACTCAGAATTAAACCCTTTCTCAATTTTGAACTTACTAGAATGTATCCTGCTGCTTTCACTGGCCAGAGATGACATGTCTGTGGGGCTCATACCCAAACCACAGAAACCCAGCTTTGTCACAGCACTGCAGAGCAGGTCTCTGCTCACCACAGCACAGGACCTTATGCCTGGTCTGTGTACAGTGGGTATACAGACAGCATTTCTCTTGCCAGATGATGCTTCAGCCACCTGGTGGCCAGCCAGCATCTGTGAGGTTTGTGTTTGTGTGCTCTCCTCTGCTTACTTCATTTGTGTCTTTTCCTTTCAGAATTCCACGTAGAAAAGTACGTATAATTGAGATTGTACTGGGGGGAAACGTGTGCATGTCTGGAGTAATTTGAAAATATTAAAGTTCTTGAATATTAAGTAAGTTTTCAATCTCATGGCCTCATCTACCACATATATATAACATATATATGCAGTCTTGTATAATATATTAAAAAATGTGTCTATGTAATACAGATCCATGTCCCCTAACTCTGCCTGGTTGCAGGACACCAAGCTATGGGTTCAAAAACACACAGTTCCTTCCAGGGCTGCAGAGCCACCCTGTGTCTCCATGAGGCGAGGGACCTGAGGGCCAGCGCAGAGCACAACAGCATCACACTGAATCTGGAGAACAGCAACGCTATAAAACACTCACTGAAGGAGAAAAAACACTACCAGTTACTCCAAGGAACAGGTCATGCAGATTTTATTTAGTTTTACCTTTTTGGTAAGCAGGAGGGTTTTCTTTCAGTCAGACCATTCACATATTTGGACAGTACAGATTGCAGTGAATTTGATGGAGATCTTGCAACATTAGAAAACTTTTCTCAATATACATCCATTTAAGCAACAGCTTGTAAGTCAGAGCGAGAGTGCTAGAGTTGAGTCTGCGCACTGCACTCCAGGTATACAAAGCATTGCAGCAGCACAAGAAATGCCCGTGCTGGGCAAAGTACAGTGTGTTTTACATAGTGCAATCACTTTTAGAGGAGAAACTCTAGGAAGGCCACATCTATTGGTTTTTTTTTTTAATCCTATCAAGTTTACAAATGCGAGGGGGGTAGAAATCAAACCTCTGACTTAATTAACTTTTGTACAGGTAGGTTTTGTGTATAGGCACATGCTTTAGAGAGGAGCTCTGAATCTGCTCTGTAATCACAAGAAAGACATATTGCTTTGTGATTCAGAAAGTGTCATACCGTCTCTAACCTTCCTAACACTCTTGGCCAGAGTTGTTAATCCAGCTGATTTATAGAGTTCCTAGAATACACTCTTCCCTCTAGTGTAAATCCCCAATAGAGAAATTCAGGTTGCTATTGACAATGATTACAGTTATTCTACGTACAGTCATTTGACCATACTAGGCATTGCCTCGGAAAACTCCAGTCCACAGTGAAAACTCAAATTACCAGACATGGAGGCTCTTGCTTTTCTGTTACTGTCACTCACCCATATGAAAAAACCCAAGTCAGACAATGAACTGCTACAGCAAAGCATCACTGGTAATATTCACCTAATACAAAAAAAAAAGAGCACTCATGACACTACATGTCACGGTAAGCAAGTTTTTAAAGATACTGCAAAATGATTTGCCCAGTAAAATTTTAAAATGTACACTGTGCTCAATAGTTCAAACTACACGTAAACAAAGGCAGCTCCCTGCAACAAGGTGTAAATCAAAACATTATAGCACCAGCTCCCAGCACCAAGGAGTTGCCCACTGACCAGTTCTAGTGTACAATGCAATAGTGCTCGCTGAGGTTTCTGCTACACGAGAGCCACAGTGGGACAGCTCTGCCCATTTCTTCCTGACATTCTCTTACCCCATGTGCACAAATCACATTCTTCCCTATGGAGAGCAAGTCAGACAAGATTGTTACAGTACCAGGAAACACTGACTGGGGAATGGCACCTGAGGGGAAAGTAGGTACTGCATACCTGAATTTGAATAAATGGACATGGAGGAAATGTGATGTCATCTGAGCAATCCTCTCCCTAACAGAGCAGATCTGAAAGGAGCTGCAGACTGCAAGAAAAGAAATAAGCCTTCCTGTGCTGAAAGCCATGAACATAATATTGCCCACACTAATGATTTTATTTCACCGTCAGCAAAGCATTTATCCCCAAAAAGCTGTACACATACTGGTCAGATTATGGAGCAGTGCTATCTTCACACTATTAAAAGTCTGTTGCTATAGTGGTCAGATTTGTCTTTCGTCGGAGGAGGGGGAAAAAAAAGGAGACAGGCAGCAGGGCCACATCACCATATAGCAATTTTACTCCCATGTTACTGCAGATATAATCTTCTTAAGTGCAAATTGCTAGAAACCAGCATGACTTGGGCTCTGATAAATGACAGATGATTCAGTTTCTTACAAATATTGACAAGTCTAAATTGTTACAGGTTTCCAAAGCAATAACAGGTTTACGAACAGGAAGGGAATAAAACATTACCACTATTAAAAAAATGTGTCATTTCAAACTTCAAACGCTCTTCAAAAACATACCTAGAAAAGATTGGGGCTTTTTTTTTTAGTTTCCTGGAGCTAAGGAGTGTCCATGCAAAACAATTTTGAGAAGAGCAGTGTTCCACCTGGGTACCAACTTGGCTCAACTTTGTCCCACACAGCTTAGTAAAGTGCTCTCTTGTGCATCCTTTGGGGGAAAAAGTTCTCATTTTAAGTTTGGGAGGCCGAGGTTGCCAGCTGGGGAAGGCATAGTCTCGGTCAATCCATGCTGAGGTCAGAGGAGGAAGGAGCGAAGTTAACAGTACTCTGCCTTTCATAATGCACAGACAACAGGCTGCAAGGGAGGAGCAAGCAGAAGCAGAGGTGGGTGTCAGATGAAACCCTGCCCCTGGTAAGCCACAGGAGTTTAACACAGGCCTCATCAAGGGAAGCATTTTGTTCTCTACAGATAACAAACACCAGCACTACTGGAGTAGACACCAGTTAAAAGATCTCTACATACAAAAAATGTGAAAACTAAATATGCTTTTCACTTTCTGTGCTGGTGGTTTTTCAACTATTTTTTGGAAGGACAAAGGGGGTCTGAGTAACATTCTTCTGCCGATTAAAAAAAAAAAAAAACAAAAGCATTTTGCCCCTGCGTTTTTTATGTTGCACACTTACAAACATTCTAGGGCAGACAGAGGTATTTGCTGATAAAATAACGATCAGTTTAAGAGTAAAAATAATATTAATGGGGAAAAGAATTTAAGGCATTTTTTATTTTGGCCAGGAATGATGCATCCTACAGAGTAATCTTCATTTCCCCACTTGGTTTTCAGACCACTGCACTTTTTTGTTTTTGTTTTACATGGCACTTTGAAATTTGTTTTACAATTTAATCAAGATTTTCAAGTGTTTTCTTCAACACAAACGCCCTCTCTTGTAGCTCAGGTCTGCTATCTGATGCCATCGTAGACAATGAACGAATGAGGTGCTCTCTGCTTTCTGGTGTCAGGCTTTCCCACTGTTGAGCTTCTGTGCAGATAAAGACAGACAGACATTGGACATGAACACCAGAAAACAAACAAACAAAATCCAGAAGGACATTCCTTTCCCTAGACAGACTAAGAGAGTGACTGCTTCAACCTTTCACTCTCCATACTGTCCATACACAGTCCATACAGTGCTTCCAGGGGAACTCAGATTCACCTGGATGCTTGGGTGCCTGTGCTGCCTCCTGACAGGGAGTTGTGCCTCTCCAGACCAGGCATCACTGTCTAAGCCTGCAACACGTGAACACAAGGGCCTGAAGAACCAAATGTTTCCCATGTTGCAATTGGCTCATGAAAAAGGCATGTAAGATTTTTACTAGAATAAAGGAAGCATGAAATGCTAACAGAAACCCGAAGGAAAAGCTTGCTACATAACAACTGCAGACACATATGACCTTGAGACCTAAGAAGATTCACCCTGTGAAGTCAATCCTGCAAGGCTTGAATACTAAATAAAAATGAGAAACCAAACTTGACACTGAAAAGGTAAAAATCACTCTTCTGTACTAAGAGGAGCTCCCCCCTCTATGGAGCTTGAACATAACACAGACAGATCAGACGAGACAGCTCTTGTGTGCTCCATGTGGGCCCCTCCCTGCTGAACATTTTCCTCACCAAAGGAATATGCAACAGTGTTTTAGAACTTGGGATTAGCCTCAGTTACTTCAAGCCCTCTCCTACTTCCAAGTCCCAGCTTCCCCAGAATCACCCAGTGCTGCAAGCAGAAGGTAAGGCCATCTCTACAGGATTCCAGGCCATACAGCCAGGTGCCATCTTTAGCAAACAGTGGCTCTTCTAGGTGGCAAGCAAAAAGTCTCACCTTGTAGTTTGGTGAGCAGCAGTTGTATCACAGACAAAGCTTCTGTTCTTATGGATGTGTAGCTTTTGTTTTCTAAGGGATTTAAAGAAAACAGACAAGAAAACCCAAAACCACAGTGAGAACCAAATGCACTAACCTTACAAAAACCAGTCACCTCTGTGATCTCCAGACCATTTTTAGTAGCACAGTTCACTAAGCTCTTGTTTGTGCTGTCAGTCTGCAGTGCTCTTCAGTTAGGCACATTTGAAAGTCAACAACTGGAGGCTGACAACTCAATGTGTGCATTTCCTCTGCCACTACCACAGAGCTACTGCTCCTTACGTATTCCAACAGGGAAAAGAATGCTGCCATAGCTGCAGTGTGATGGCAGACAACTTCTGTGCATAATAGACTGTTCTGGTGAGTTGTACTGGCTAGAAACCATACAAATGGTAACAATCAGCTTTAAGTGAGGGTATGCATGAACCCTATGCCAGCCATCAAGCACAAACGTGTCACAAAAAGTTACTTGTTCTCTAAACTAAAATCTTATTAAGGTGAGGACCCTAGTCCTCATTCCATGAGGACTGATACCTAAAAGAAACTTTCTCCAAAGGGGTCTCTGAATTGGTAGCTAGCACTAAAGTAGGTGCTGTCTTTAAGCACATCAGAAACAAGACCACATGCAGGTACAAGATTGGGGGTACTACAGTCACAGGACAAGTGGGAACACTACTAAAGTAATGAAGAGGCCCATGACTGTCAACATGACACAGGTAGCACTTATATCCCCTATATATGGATGCCTTGCTCTGGTAGAGCACAAACTGCCTCTAAGCCTTGGAGCTTCATGTACTGGCTGAAAAAATCTGCAGTATCTTTTGGATACTTGGATACTATAATCTTGGATAGACAGTGCATATGTATCTAAAAAGTCTGAACAGTGGAGGAGAAAAGCTTGTGTTTCATTAAATCAGGAATGGCTTGATTATGTTCTGAGAGGTTGCACAGTCTGCTCTCTGCCCTTGCCTCCTCTTGCAGAGCTCTCTTGGACCAGAGGAATGCATTTCTCTGCGCACTGCACCCTGCACAGTAGTGTCTTGAACAGTGCAACTTCACAATAATCACACTGCAGTGCAAGGAAGGGCTATATGTTACCTCTGACAGCTTACGCTTATTCTGCATTTCCTCTACCACACAAACCTCCACAGGGCAACTGCATTAACAAGCAAATCATCATCCATCACAAACCAGCAGAAGTCCATTTACCTAAAGAATGGGTGATAGAGGAACAGGTTTCCAACAGTATTTCTGTCAAAGCCACAGGGTCAGAGTGCTCCTCATCAAACAGCATTAGCCTGTCAAATGCAAAAACAGTCAGGCACCCTGCATCACTGGCACAGAAGTCTGCTCAACTTCTCCAAGAATTCAGTGACATGAAGTTCATTAAACAGTTTCAAGCAACAAAGAGAAGACAAATCACTGAAGTGGACTGCAGAAAGAAGAATTACCCTTGAAAGTAGGCATTCATGGCTTGTAGCACTCCAAGCTGCACTTTCCACGTGCTCAGTTTCAGACGGTCACACATTAACTTGCAAAACTCTTGGCGATAGCAACCTACAGGAAAATAAGGATATCACTGTGTTACCACAGGGCAAGGCAGAAGGGAACACACACTGGTCTGTCTCTGAAGTGCTCCTCAACAAGTGACATCAAGCTAATCACTGCATATGACCAAGTCAACATCCCATAACAAGTGACCCTGAAAATCTTCACATCAACTCATTCATTACAAATGCTGGCAGAAGAAACACCTGCATTACACACCCTGGCATGCTAATAAAAGCAACCTTTTCCCACCCCTCTCCAGGTATTCCCAATTCTTCCACCTTGTACCAGCTTTGATGCAAATGTAAACATGAGCAGCAGTTAGGCTTTTCATTAGGCAAGCCACCTCACTCATCCTGTATGTCTACAAACTCAGAACACTTTCATGAAGCGAATTTAAGACAACAGTAAAGGAATTTTCCCAAGGATGGGTTACTTTGCAGGAAAGCTGTTGGGGCAGCTTTCTCACTGAAGACCCTTACAAACTGCCAGCAGTGAGATCCTGCATCTTCTCAAAAGCCTCCCCATTCTGCACATGATCTCCAGGTTCCTCCCTCCTTCTGCTTTCCATTTTAAGAGAAAATAGTTTGTTCTGCATGTAATCAGCTGACTTACGCTGTGTTTCTGGGCTCCTCGGCCAGGCTTTGCCCAGGGTCTCGAAGGCACAGATCAGGGACTCCATCTGAACCTCCTTCTCCCTCATGTCCTCATCCTCTTCATCGTGCTTTGGAAAAGCCGCTCCCATGCTCTCCAGAGAGTTCTGTGGAGGCCATGGGGGAAGGTGTGATTGACAGAAGGATGAGGGCAGGCTAGGCACACACTGCAGTGCAGCTCACTCTTCCCCTGCAGCCTGCACACACCCGCCCTCGTGCCCAGCTCTGGCACTGCTGGCAGCCTGCAGAGGGGCACAGCAAGCTCTGCAGCCGGGCTCCCAAACATGCGCCTGTGCTACACGAGTCCCACTGGCAGAGCTGCAAGGCTCTGCTGATACTAAACACAAAATACTCTGCATAGCTTCCCAGGAGCCTTTTGCTGCCTGTAGAGTAGCCAGGAATTAACTTTCCATGTGGTAACAGGGCAGTGCTGGACATCACAGGCAGGACTCCGTCCAGAGAACGGTTGGGCTAATTCAGAATTTGGGCAGCACAGGTACAACCACCCCAGGGCTCATCACAGTCTGGTATTCAGCACCACCAAAGATCTGGCTGAGTGTGAGGAATCATCAGCTCTCTGGGCAGAAGCCTGGCATGCAGTCAGCATCATCGGGACTGCCACCACTTGGGTGTTCTGCTTTGAAAGAGAGAAAACTCAAGAAGTTGAACTGTCACCTTCTTTATCATGGGAAAGATGACATCAGCAAGTTCCTGGAACCGGTCTTCCTTTGTTGCCTGCAACACCCCAGCTGCACAGCGCAGTGCCACCATCTTATACTTCAGGTTTTCTTTACGACATTCTTTCAGGAGAGCCTGGACAATATCTGTGATGGTGGGCTGACCAGGCACTGACTTCTGCAGCTCTGCACTGAAATGAAAGGCACATGGACACTATCACACCCATGTTAATCTCTTCCCAAAATCCGCTTTTCCCAGAGAGGAATTAATTCCTGTGGCCAGGCACTCAGTTGCCTACCAATAATAGTAACAGAAGTTACACTGTGGAGCTCTTCTTTACTCTTTCTCTGTTCTCCCTGTTTTATTTTCTTCTTTTCTCACATGCTTCTAAGGCACTTGCTCCCTCACTACTCTTCTACCTCTTCCTCTCTTTTCCCATTTAAGGTCTCCATCTTCCCCCTCAGTTTCTGCTTTCCTCTTAGCAACTGTGGCCTGTCAACATCCTCCTCTTCCTCTCTGAATCAACCATTTACTTCTGTAGGTCTCTCTGAAGCATCACTTGCTCCTCACACGCTGACAGGTGATCAAGATGGCGATGACAAACCTTCTAGAATCTCCTTAGTATCCTGTAAGCAATAACACTGTACAACAACCTCCCTTTTGAGATGTCAGATCCTCAGATCACTCAAGGCACTTACCTACAGGCATAGACGACACTGGCAATGGCCTTCAACAGCTCCTCCTGCAATGACAAAAGAGACATCACTGAAAAGTGCCACACAGCCAAAATGGACAGTCCTGCTGCACAGGGCAAACCTTTGTATTCATTCCCCTGCAAGAGGCAGTGGGGATACATGCCTTTGACACCAGTTTGGAGAAGTAATGTTTGCCTGTCTCCTGCCACTCCTGCTGCAAAGAACTTAGCTTTCAATCTGCACAGAACTGGCAGCAGCACCCCATAGCACATGCCAGTACCCCTCAAGGCTAGAAATGGTGCAGTGGAATTAGTCTAAGTGGGAACCCAACTCCTAAAGCAATCTGAATTTCACCAGTCACTTCTGTATCTGCTAAATGCAGGGCAAAAGGCAGACTCCCTACATCAGCGTTCTGACTGCGCTGCTCTGCAGCACAGAACATTGCATTTCCTGGCTCAAGGGTGGCACGCTGCGGGGCTCACAGCAAACCACGAGGTGACAATTCCTTCTTTACCTTCCCAGTCCAGGTTCTCCCTGGCAGGCCTTGCAGCAGTGCAGAGAGCACCATCCCCAGATGTGGCGGTACAAGGGAGCCTGTCTGTTTGGCAATTGATGCCATGGCAGCTGCTCCCTGAGCTTTCATTTTCCAGGACTGGGACTGCAGAGCCTTCTGGGTGATGGATATCAACTCCTGCAAATACAGTCTGATCCCACCCTGAGTACCTGCACATCAAATGGAGGAAAACTGTAATTTGCCACAAAACAAACAAAAATTTGATCTTATTAAAAAAATAAAAAACACAACAAAAACACCACAAGCAAACAAGCCAAACACCACCTTGGAGAAAAAAACAAACAACTGGTTACAGATCTTTTGAGATTTCTGGCCGTGAGACACATCAGAAAGGCCTACTTCAGGCAAAGGGGTGAAGAATTCCTCCCAGCCTGATTGAAGCTGGGTTCTTTTCTAGGGGTTCCAAATAAAATCTTTGTTGTGTGTTCAGACACTGAGCTCATTTCAGTGCTCCAAGATAGCAGACACTAGACATTGTGTTAACCTGTTTCTAAGGAATATAATGTCTTTTTTTTTTTCCCCCCCAAGAACAAGTCACTAGAAAACCTTTTTCAGCTCCTTTCTCAGACTCCAGAAAAGCCATCTGGTGACTGAGGAACCAGATCTGAAATCTAAAAGTGTCAGCAAAACAATACTATAATGCATCCAGATCTTCCTCCACAGACAGAACAGCCCTTCTATAGCACAGATTCATTCATTGAAGCTAAACCCAAAGGTATTCTCACAGAGATCTCCAACACGAGACAAAGGCCAAAGGCCCTTGTCACTCTGAAGTGTGCAGCAGCCCCTAAAGGCTGGCATCAAAATTCCCAAAGATGTCTAGTTATCTGTACCATCAGGGCCATATTACAGTGGCATTCAGTATCTCACAATTTCAAAATACTTCTGAATGTGCCTGTCCATCCTTGTGATTAATGCCCCTGTAATTATTTTAATTAGCCAGAGAAGATAACCTTCATACAAGAAATCTAGAGCAAGGAAGAAAATGGAAACAAGCTTCCCAAATCTCTTACCATGAGAATTCTGTATTTTCAAAATGGAATTCCAGAAAGCATGCTATTTCTTGTCCCATGCTTCCCAGAAAGCTTTATTATTCTTAACGCAACATACCAGGTACATTTTCCTGCCAAACTTCAGTCCACAGAGTAGAATTCTCTTTCTCTCCTTTCTCTTCTTCAGGAACTTCATGCATTCCAAGAAAAGCCAATGGCAGCACATGCTTGGCATGGTTCTTCAGTACATCTGGGCTGTAGCGTCCCACAGCATGCACAGTTAAAGCACACCCTGCTCTGTAAACTGGCTCTGAAGGAGCAAAACAAGCACATTATGACTGGGAAGCAGGATTATCCTTTTAACTGCTTGGTCTGCCTCTGGGGAAACAGAGTAATGCACGGTATTGTGTATCAATATAACGTATAGGAATTATTCAGACAGTGAAACCAAGCATCACAATACAGACCTGTTTCTTTACTAGCTTTTGCTATCACCAGGAACTTTTTCTGCACTGTATTCTGCAAGCGAATACCCCAAAAACAACATACCTTCCTTCTCCATGTACCAGCTGCTGAGTTTATGCAGCAGCTTCTCAGTGCTACTGTCTCGGGAAGTCTGTAACAGGGAAGAGACTCAAATTATTCAAACGCTTCATAGAAGACCACCAATAAAAAAGCAAAATAAAACCTAAAGCCCAACTCACCCTGACTAGATGCCCCATAGCAAAGGCAAAAGACTTCTGTACCACACTGTTGCGATCAGTCAGGCCACTAAGTAAAGCACTCATAAGTTTGCCTGTTGGAAGAGACTTTATTTTATCAAAAGCATCATGTTTTATTGCTATGGCAAGAATTACAATGGCCTGCATTTCATTACACTGCCTGAGTCTTTGCATTTTTCCTCATTGCATGTATATGGGGTTATAAGTCTATCTGGTCCTCATGTTTAAACTAGTGCTAGTGTTTTGCACACTTTGACTGATAAGGTTCCTATATGCAAGCACTCCAGCTGATCATGCTTTCAGCTTCATTTCTATTTTGCAACAGAAAGGTGATGTTCTTTCTAATATCAGAAGAGACCCAATGAAGCAAAGTCCCTGTTCATGGTCCCCCCATAGCTCAGGTTGAAGGAACAAGTGCATATTGACAGTGCTGCACTAACACAGGCATTGTAGCTCCAAGAAAGTAAAGAAATATTTTTGCCTATTCCTGCTCAGTACTATTCCGTCAACTCCTTCCTCTACCTCTTCAAACTTGTTGAGGTACTGAACCTACTCCAAGCATGCCAATCTCAAACCAAAAAAGTAACTTTAAACAGCTCTCTGATTAAAATATATGTGTAAAGATCATTCTTGTGCTAAAACCAAGGGAAGAAACACCACAGCAACAAAAAGCACCTTGAAAACCTGATATTAGAGACAAACCTTACCTGAATAAGGTGTTAAGTCTTGAGGGCACTGTGTGGTTAATGACACAATTACACTGGCACAGCCCCCCTGGAAGATTGCAAGGGAAAACAAAGGTAGGATAAAGCAATATTTGCCTCTGGTCATTACTGTAAATACTTGTTGTGGTGCTACCTGCACTTGTTAGACATGATCTAGACCCACTCAGCCTCTATTCTCATAAGCCAAGAGCAGTAAAGGTAGAACCAGTAAAAGTTTGCAAAACATGAATGACAAGAATTGAAATAGAAAGTGAAAAAGGACCCACACTCAGGATAGATGATCCTAGAAGATTTACAGCAATCAAGGACAACCTTCTGCACTCATGTGTCACACAGCACAGCAACCATGTAGCCTAGAGTAGTTTAAGGCAGCACACATTCAGAAACGTGATGTAATGGAGTGGGACTCATGTCAAATGACTCCAGTACATATGAACCCAAGCTGCTGCTTTAAAAGACATAGTCAAAAGAACCATATTTACATTGACACTGCTCTATATACCCTTCTTCATTTCTAAAAGAACTACTAAAACCACAGACGTACCTTTGTGCCAAGGCCAACTCCACTTTTGATCAGTTCACACAGCCGAGGAACCAACTCTCCGAGGACAGACACATCCAAATACTGCAAGCTCTAGAGAAAGACAAAAGAGAGGGGGAGAGAGGAAAAAAGAACAAAAACAAGAAAAAAGAAAGGTAATGGTGGCAGACTTAAGTTGGTGTACTTCTAGCTGAGGTTGCCTCAGCACTGCTGGCTGGTCCTCAGCTGAATCACAAGAGTTTGCTGCATGATGAGAAAAAGCCAACAAGAAGCGCCTTCCACCACATACAGATTCTCTTGTCCCACTTCTCTGCTGAGCTGACCTTGCTAAAACTCATTAGCTGGAACTGATGTACTCCTGCACTCCAACTTTTCAGGAAGCCTGAAAGTAACACACTAGTGAGAACGAGGTGAAAAGGGCGTGTGTGTCTTAGGACAAAACCCAACATCTCCCCAGCTCTCTGAAACCAGGAAGTAGTAACATATCCAAACTAAACAATGAAATGAAAACCAGTTAAGACAGTTTTTAAACAGGTCAAGACATACAAATGTATGGTATAAATGACATAAAGGTACAAGAGGGATGTGATTAGTATAGTTTTTAATCTGCTATGCCTAAAATGCCACGGGGTGAAACAGAAAGCCTCATGTTACCAGCACACAGTCTGCAGAGGGGAGATCCATTCTCTAGCAAATTCAAGGATCACATACTAAATGAAGGTAACTATTTCTGAGCTTCCAAAGTAGGAGCAACTGTTACTTCACCCTCCAGCACTGGTATGGTGAAGGAAATTATCCACATAATCTCCCAGCCAGCTCCAGAATATAGAAGAGGTTGTTCATAGGCCAGGACATCTTCACAATACTCCAGGGAAGCCATTACTATCTCTCCCCTACCCTAGGAAATCCCAATCAATGATCAGGGCACTACAACTGTCCCCCCACGGCTGGCAGGGTAGAGGCATGGCCTGGAGGAGGGACAGCAGCAGCTGCTGCAGCCGGCAGGTTTGCAGCAAGTACACTTTTACATGGAGCCTTTCATTCCCAACTGCTTTACACTCTATAAATAGAGATCACTTCACCTGACACCAAAACTCAATTCCACACGCTGTTATGTACAGGAGGGCTTGCTGTTGCTGTTTTTCCTTAAGTAGAGGAAACAAACTACTCTGGTGGCTATAGCTCCCCTAAAACTTCCTCAGCCCTCACATCCTCTACCTGCCCACATGCCCCTGGCTGTGTGCAATACCTGAGCAAAAAAGGGGGGACTTTTTTGAGAAGGGACAGGTTCTTACAGAGGACAGGGAGTTCTTCCATGACAGATCCTACAGTACAGCATCTGGGCATCAGCAACTCCTCCTCCAACAGCAGGAAACTCTGGTGCCAAACATCACTTGCTGACAGTGCTTTCAGTGATATCATCATTTTCTCTAAATATCTCCACCATGGAAGTACAGGCAAGGCCCAGATAGGAGTATCTAAGTTACCACAAGGCAATGGTTGAACAGCAATTGTGCCTTACAAACAATGACTATCATCAGTTGAACGCCCAGGTGAGAAGTTGATTTTGGAGCTGTGGGCCAGAGATTAAGAGAAATGGTAGCTAACATATGCCACAACCATCTGAGCCCACATCCAAAGAAAAGCACTTGAAGGATGCCCTCTTCATCAAAGCAGGCAGGTCTTCAGATGAAGAAACAATCCATCTAATTCCAAATGGAGCCAAAGTTATTCACAACTGATCTGAGGGGCAAGCACTGGTGGCATGATGAGAAGTCTGTACATAAAAAAAAGTGGACAGCCAGCCACATGGAGATGTGATAATAAAATGATCCCTGAAGAGATATTTCGTAAAGCTTCCATTTCAATTCTTATTCTTCTACAACATACCTTACGCTGGAATCCTTCTGAAATAAATACTTACCATGTTAATGGTTTCCATCATGGGAGATGACTTGACAGCACTAAGTCTGGCACTATCCATTGCAGTCTAAAAGAAAAAACCAACATGAAAAAACCCCAAACAAACGCAAGTGTAAACACAACATGAAAACAGTAGAAAGGGCAACATCAGCTGTACTCACTACCTCATGCTAAAATCCATTTCAGATGCATAGAGAAAGCAATTATGCCTATAGACTATGAATGTTTCCCTTTCAGAGGCAGATGGATGTTCTAGAGGGAGGGAGAGAGGGAGGGAAAACAAAGGGGAGCAAAAGAGATAAAATCCCACACTGAACTGTTCACATTGCTCACTCCTTTTTCATTTGCAAGGGCTAAGTTTGACCCTCTTCCCTCCCACAATGAAATTAACTAAATTTGCCTCTAGTCAGTGGGTTTCAATCACTTTGCCAGAAGACTGTGATTGATTAATACAGTTCTTTGACAAAAATTAAAGGACACAGTGCTGCCAACATCCACCTCCAGCCCATAGTGCTATGGCACACCTTCCAATTTAAGTTACATGAAGTCCTGAAGTTAATCCCTTGGGAAAAACAGCAGTGGCATTTAAAAACAGATTACTAAGATTTCTCATCACTTTTGGAAATATATAGTGGTTTAGGGAATACAAATAATCCAAATCCTTCAAAAAAACTCCCACATTTGTCCAGCCATATTGTGTAACCAAACTTTTTAGTAACTTATTAGCTATTTTTCTTTGCTTTTTGAACACCTCTCTACCAATCTGCTGTTCTTCTGTTCACTGAATGAAGATTAAATATTTGTTATCTCTGTTCTGTTGATACTTTCCCACTATAGCTGCACTTACTTTCTCTTGATCTGTTGCAGAAAGACTCAAATAATTGAGGACTTGAGGCTCCAGCACACTCAAGGATTCCAACAGGGCTGGGATAAGTTTTGGTGCATGAGGTTTCAGCATAGACCCAGCACTTTTACTGATCTTCACCAGAGTGTTAATGCTGGAAAATGATTAAAAGGGAAGATCAACAGAGGTACACACAGACTGATCTGAAAAGCCTCTCTGATCTACTGTAATCCAGATATACCAATATAAATCCTCCTTCAAACAAAATCATGTGTATTTTTTTGTTTAAGCAAAATTATTCCCTAGCCCTGAGCTTCCAAGGGATGTTATGTTATATTCTGGCCAGAGATTATTTACTCTGGCCCCGGAATCACAAAGGTAATGGGCAAAGAGGCAGTACTGCAGACAGATGTGGGAAGAAATCATACACCCTCATGTTTTAAAGGAGCACTGGGCAAAGTCACCTTGGGATATCTACTGTCTCTGCCCAAGAAAAGACAAGTTACAGTAACCTATTCAAACTCTGCTAGTCAGTTTCAGACTGATCACATCTCTCATGCTGCCTTTTGACAAATGGTTTTCATATCTTCAGAAGAACGAAAAAAGTTCAAGAAATATTCACTATAATTTGTTAGAAGCCTTCTAGTCTAATAATTATTTTTGTGAAGACCAGCTAGCTACACTCCAACTCTGAATTTTCCAGTTTTTCTGTCCTTCGGTCAAAGGAAAGAATAAACAAGGTTACAAACTGACAAGCATATGAAGTCCCTACACATGAAGGGACATTGAACTGTTACAAGACATAAAATGTATTTGAACAGCGTGACCAAATGCAGTCACGTCTCGGATGTGAACTGTCAGTACTCACAAGCACTTGTGAAATCAGACATGACTGTTTGAAGATCCATGAGACTTTTTGTATGCAACCAGAACAGATATGCCAGTCCCAAAGGACAGCCTTAGCACAGCACACTGCTTGTGGATCAGCCTGCCATTTGCACACAGAGAAAAGAACTTCCTGCTGGGAACTGAATCCATGCATTTTTAGAGAGGCCACAAACTCCCAAAAGACATGCAGAGTTCTCAGGTCTGCTGTTTAAACTACGTGAAAAAAGAATTCAGCAGGAAAGCTCTTTCAGAGAGCAACTTGTCACTTCAAACACAAAGAACATTCTGCAACTCAGGTGAACAAGCTTGGTGTCTTTGGGGCAAATCATGACCTGACCCCCACGTGCAAAACTAACCTGAGAGATCGGACTTCAGCAACTGTGCTTACTATTCCTTTGTCTAGGAGGCAAGGGAGCAACACAGCTATCGTCTTCTGACCTGCTGCTCCTTTAGCGGGATCACACATTTTCACACAGACCTGGGGACAGGTGAGAATCAGTGCTGCAAACATGTACAAACCTCCCCCTCAGATTACTTCCTTCAGACACAAGAAGCCAACAGCAACTAGACAAACTGCTCATAGCCAAGCCTAGGCTCTGTTACACCTTCTTCTTCTCTCCACAAGGTAGTAAAGCCCTAAAACTCACTCCTAAAAGAGTTTCAACTACAGTCAACTTCCAGAAAAGGCAAATTCAGAGCCTAGCAGGCCTTGACCTGAATCTGGATGAAGAGATGAACCAAACGGCCTCTCAGTTGAAGGACAGCCTATCTCAGCCACAGGGACTCAATCATTCTATGCGGCAGAGCAGCAAGTCCCAGATGAGAACAGATTCTGCAATTGCAACATTTCACAACATTTTGGGACCAGATCCTCTCTTGCAGCATTAAAATGTCATGCACTATGAAGACTGTGATTTCAAACACAGTGCTTTCGATCCACTGCCACCAATGTGACTTTTTTAGAGGATTACCAAACAAAATATTAAGTGATATATGTGTACTACACCCAAAAAACCTTGCCAGTAACAGCATCACAGAGAAGTCCATATACAATTACTCTGTTTCATACCAGTGAAGTACCACCAGGCTAGGTTAACTAGATCAGTCAGTCTTGTGTTGAAGTTACAGTAAGTTTACTTAAATTCCATCCCCAAGTAAGGAAAAAAAAAAATCAGAGGAAAAAAACCCAGTTTATTATATCCTTCCTTTGCTCATATAGAACTTAACATCACATTACCCTCAAGCAGCAGGACTTCACTAGGCATCAATAAAAGTACAGGGGAGTATGTGTTGATGCTTATTTTGATTGCTTTCTAGGGGGCTGTTCAGTCTTCCACAACTGCATCTTACACTAGAGATCCTCTCAAGACAACAGTCTATGGTAAATACAGTTTGTCGTCACTCCTGACGTCAAAACCATACATGTCTTGGCTACATGTGCATACGACAAAATTGTAGACTTTTACCTTGCTTAAAGTTTTTAGGGCTAGTTCTGCTGCCTTTCGCACAGTCTCCTAAAAAAGAAGTCAACAATCATTTCTGCTATTTTTATTCTTCTAGAATGATTCATATTAATTGATAAGCATTAACACTCATACTGACAAGGCTATCTTCATGGCTAATTAATATATTTAAAAGAAAGTATTACAGCATTGTTAAAAGAAATTCTTGCTTTGATCCATCTGAGTATCTGGTACAATCAATAGATTAACAGAGCTCAAACCTGGAAGGAACCAAAGACTCTGACTTCATATATGCAAGTCATTTCAGCACACAAGCAGCCCAAAAGAAATGTTTCTATATTCAAAATTAAGCAACTACTCAGGAATCCTTTTATATCAAGGAAAAGTCCCAAATCATCTAGAATAACCACAGCAGGAACAAAACCCAACACTTCAAACATACAGAGAATTTCCAAGGTATAGCATGGAAATTTTACTTGCAAGGAGCATGAATTCCTAGTCTGCTTAATACTCAAAACTCCCATTGGCTTCAAGCTGACTTGTCAGAGAATTTCTCTTTAAACACCTCAGAGCTTGATCACTGTACTGTTTGTTGAAGATTCCTATTCAATTCTCAGTTCCATTACCTTAATGTCATCTTGCACTCTGAACAGGACTTCCCAGATCTCTGGAAGCTTGTCTATGATGTCATCCAAAGGTCTTCCTCTTAGTAAGTCATTTAGTGCCAGACAACTGCAAACAGGGAATTTTATTTCTTTCACACGGTGTCCTTACTTGATATAGGTGTATATACAAAGGCATGCTTATAAATATAAATAAATACCTTTAAAAACTGAGAACTGTTTCACATTCCTTACTTTCCCCAAACCCTAGATCTACTCTGTCACAAGAATGTCTCCTTTAGCAGAGAAAAAAAATGCTCAGTCATTCAGGTAAAACCTGAAACAGCTGATAGGAAGTGAAAAAGGCTGCTGTGGTGAAAATTGCTACTGCAAACATTCCAGTGACAAAATTGTATTAGTCTTCTTTTCTTTAAGCATAGGATAAGAAACCAAAATGGTATAAAGTATGGAATTGATATTAAAATGGAGGTTTTCAATACAGCACGGCTACAAACCATTAAAAACATAAAGCAGTTTATTAAAAATGGCATCCTGCTGCCAAGTACATAATTGTCAGATTGACAAGGTTTTCTAAGAGAAAGCATTATTTCAGATTTAAGGATAGGCAGGAACTAGTAACCAGAAAACTCATTCTTCAGAGAATGTAGTTTAGTATAAAGCTACAAGCAATAAAAAATTTCAGGCATATAGCTTCAAGTATCATACTTTCAAGGGCAGGCTACAAGGCTGGGCTCTACCCTCATGAGAGGACGTGTTCTCTTTTCCCCCTCAACTTCTTCAGGTTAACAAGTTTATGGTGAACAAGAATTGAGTTCAAAGACAAATCTAATATTTTTCCTAGCAATACCTGGATTCTCTGATCCTCCAAAGACTGCTGGTTAGGTTACTGATCAAATCCTCAAGAACTTCCTTCATGTACTTATCAACCTATAATTAAAAAAAGGAAGAATCATGAAACAAGCACAGCTATGCATCCTTGTCCTGTACTCTGTAAAAAAAGAGTCCTTTTGGACAATACAACCTGCTTTCAGCCACATCAGATGAACTAATGCTTGCCAGTGCTGTGCAAACTTTCTCTGACTGTGCTTTAGACATGCCATTCTCTGCACTGCTTGAGTGCTTAACATTGTGAAAGATGCAATAAGAAAAGTCCCCCAGGCCTTTATCAACTGAACTGTTAAAATGCAACACCAAACGTGCATTTACTCAAGAAGCAGTTGTGCTTTGATGAGGGATCAGAGTGAATGACTTCACATTAAGATCAGCTTTCCTAGGAGAAAAGATAGCAAACCCGATTCCAAGCCTTGCAGAACCAGAGCAAGAGCATCTTATGAAAAACACTTACTCCTGAAATACACCTAAGAGGAGTTCTCAAATGGATGGAATAGCCTCCATCCATGGGCTTCCTCCCACTTTAAAAACTGAGGAACTATATTTAGATGCTCTTGCTTTAGGAAGGCATCTTAGGCCATAAGGATTCCTGAAGAGCTTCTCATAGGCAATATCAAAGCAATATCAAAGTGGAAAGACCCCATTGTAAGTAAATAATAAATTTTAATGCTGGCTGCACAAACAAGGTCTGGAATATCCTTTCACATATGAGAGACAGTGCAAAACCTTTGCACAAGCTCCAGCTCATCCCTGGATTCCAACACCTCCTTTCCAGGGCAGTACCTCACCCCTTTCTGCACAGCCCGTCCTTTCACAAAGTGCACCTGTCCCATGAGGATCTCTGATACACTGCTGGCTGGCAGCAAACCCCCTTGCTGCACTTTGCTGGTCACTCACCATCGACTTGTCAGTGACCAACGCATTCCAAATGCTGGTCATTGCCTGTCGAATGCCCAGGTTGGGGTCAAACTGGTAACGGTAGAGCCGGGGAAGAAGCTGGGGCAAAAATGGAGCCAGCTGCTCTCCAGCCTTGGCAGCTATCACATTGAAACCAAAAGCTGCTCCCTGAAATGACAACAAAATAGTATTTGCTGAAACATTGCTCACTCCCTCAGTTATTGCTCAGTGGGCACACCACAGTCAGGGGCAAAGCTGACTGACATAGTTCAGATTTAGACCAAATCAAAAGGACTAGAATGGTACTAGAATTAGCCCATCCTCACTGCTACAGCACCACAGTGATCTCAAGCATACAATCACACTCAGCAGACAACATACTACTTCAAAACTTTCTTCCAACCTTTATTTCAAGATACTGATTGATCTCATTTGCAGAAGTAGTACTGGTGAATTAAAACTATGAAGATTTAAATATGTTCTTCCAAAAGAGATTCTTGGCAAAACTGGTGAGGGTGCGCCACTGCTTCCGTACAACTCTGCTGCTTTAGAAGAATTAGAATAACTTAGCAACCACTAAACCAAAACCAAAATAACTCCATCTTATTTCTAAAACCTGAAATTTCTGGGGAATATAATTTTGCATCTGTCTATATTTACTTTAAACTTAAATATTCTTTTATGATCTTTTCTTTCTTCAACACTATCAGTTCCACTGTCATTTCTAATACAGTGGAAATTATGCTTGCCTGTGAAGTCCCATGGGATTTGGCAGGATAGCCCAAGAAAAAATTACTCAATGAAAGCAGTGCCTCTACTGACTTCATATTTTCTGACTTTCAGTGTCAAAAGCTGCCACTCAAAAGCCCCCACTAAAGACTTCACAGGACAGGATGTGTTGTTTGGGTTAACCTAGAAAACAGCAAGACACATTTTCAGTTACAACCATGAAAAGCAAGAAGTTGCAGAAAGTGTAAGGAAAAGTGAGGCATCGCCTGCAAGGCCCTGAACAGCATGCTCTGTCCAGCTCTTATTGGGGCTTTAGGGCACCTAAACTTCAACTTAAAAGATTCTGCAAATTCTATAAATACCAAAGGTCAACCCACATCTTCTGAGTGGATTTTCTTGACTAATCCTGGCTGGAGAAATTCCACAAAGGTCAGAAACTTCACTACGCTCCTGTGCTTTTGAAGTCACAGTGCAAAGAGGGAGGTCTTGAGAGATGTACTGAGTTGTCAAATTCTGGATGAAAGTTAAAGCTGGGACTTGCTTTTTGCACTAGGTGGTGTTGTCAGAGACTCAAAACAAGTTCTTTCATGCTTTTGTAAAGCCAGTGAAAAGAGTACCCGCATCAGAGCTCTGAATAGTACACTTAAATGTTCAAACTTACGACGCTCCTTTTTCTACCTGGAAGTGGATACAATAGTATTTTGGCTTTGCTAAAGCTCCCAGATGGTTTAAAGTATCAAAACTTGAGTTTAAAAGGGATACTTTTGACAACAGTGCTTTTTAGCAACTTGTTGCTGATTACTTTTTGCTGTACCTCTTCAGATAGCAAAGATCACTTTCTCTGGCATCCAAAAATTCAACCAGTTTTGAAAATATTGTCACTGTTTGAACACATTAAGGACTGTCTTTCTAAGCACACTCAAAAAATAAAAGGATCTCAGTTGATTCAGAGGCGAATGCAGGATTATGTGAACACTCTGATACTGAAGTTTTGTCATAAGAATTTCAAGTAATCCTAAATTTTTTCCTCAGGCTGCTAAATTTGCCTTGGACTGATACCAAAGCATCAATGCCCTCCACATGCAGCTCTCCATAAATCATATAACCAGAAATAGGGAAATGCAGTTTTGTTTCCAGAGTTCACAGTGGGAATGGAAGTCACATGAAAGCAGAGCATTACCTTCCGAGAATTCCACATGGCATGATGGTTGGCCAGATTCATGAATTTGTACACCAGGTCTGGCTGATTGAGGTCACTAGCCAGTGAACAAAGCTCCTTGTAGGTAGAAAGACCTTGACTTTGAAAAGCAGAAGGGAAATCAGTGTTACTACTTTTAGGTACACAAAAGCTATAAAACCTAAATCTATTTTCAGTTCACACCCTAAAGCAGGCAGAGAAAGGTGGGCAGCACATTTGTATCACATGGAAGTAAGTAACTTAGAGAACAAGAAGGAACAAAAAGTTCAGGAAGCAGATTTTTAAGGGAATTCTGTTTCAGCACGACTGTCTCTGTCATTGAGACTGTAAGCAAACTTACCCATCTGGGGTTTTACTCAGACCTCCCTGAAATACCACAGTTTCTCCAGTCATCTCCTGTTTGGCTCTGATAGAAAAGAGGTCCAGTATTAGCATTACACTTGAATACACTGCACACTATGGAACAGATAGTTTTGCTTTATTAACTCAGTAACTTCACAAGTTGTTTCAGTTCCAATCCCACAAAAAACAAACAGGTGTGCAAAGCTACAACACACTGCAAAGAATGTGACTAACCTTTATCATTTTAACAACAAAGAGACATTACAGCAAGTGAGAGTTTTGCTGTGCAGTCAGAAGGTAGAAAGACAAAATACAGAATGATGGCTTTTTAGTTCTGCCCACACATGAGCCATATAACGGACAACAAATCTCTACACCAAAAAAATACCATTTCCATTCATCATATTTCTTCCTGCTTACCACCACTGAATCCCTACACTCCAAGCCTAGGTCTTTATCAGTCAGCAGCCAAACCCACACCAGGTTAGACAGCAGAAGTCTATTAAAGAGCATTTCCAACACTGGCCAATATAATCTCTAGCTGTGAGTCTTGTAAGACCACTATTTTTCACACTAAAGCTGACAAGCGATCATTAACACCACTTCCTTAGCAAAAGGTACTTTTCAGCACAAGCAAGTCCCCACTTCTGCAACATTCACAATGTACAGACCTGCTGCAAGTGGTAATTGTTCTCTGCAATTACACAATGCAGCAAGTAGTAAATCTAACCAAATCCCAACTCATTTGAACTGCTTGAATCAGGACTGACACATTATTTTGAAGCTTTGTTGAATAGAACAAAACCAGAACAACTTCAGCCACAAAATACTCTAAGCCGAAATAAGAAATTCCTCAGTTTGACTCTCTGAGAATGGATATTGGCTTGTCCTTGGCCCCAAAACATCTATTTCTGCACAAAAAAAGGGCACATTTTTATTCTCATCACACACAACTCAGAGCACTCCCTCACTGGGTTCTCAGTTCACTGTACCTTTTCCCAGTCATAAGGGTATCAACGAGCGTAGTGACTAGCTCTTGCTGATCCTGTTCACTTCCTAGTTCATATATCAGCCCAAGACCTTTTGAAGCAACATCTTGACTAAGCTCTGCAAGAGATTTTACCGAGTAAAATTCAATAAGCACATAAATTAGCAGTACACAAATTTCAAAAGCAAGGTTCGACCAAAATCAGGGCGTAGCAAACACAGCTCTGTGCTGCACTTCACTGCTCTCCATTTCAGTGCAGATCTAGTCTGTCAAGATACCAAAGTTTGCGTTTTGAAGCAGCAATTTGTTCTGAAGGCACAAACCAAATCAAATTAGGTTACATCTTCACATAAGTATTGTTACTGCAAGTTTTGGAACAGCAAGAAGAGTTCCAAGAGCCATAGGTATTCTGACACGCTAGTGGCACCTGAAATCATTCATGGTAATACTCTCTTCAGCTTCAGGGAGCTTTGCATAGGCTGCTGGACGCCACTCTTTCCACTAGGTGCCATGGGTAGTGCTGTAAGCCAAAATGTGCTAGCTTGAAGAGGCCTCAGAGTTCCTGAACATGCAGTTTCTGTTCATGTTCATCCTGCTGCCCATAACAGAGCACAAGTAATACCACTTCTGCTACTACAGTCTGAAGGGGCAAATGCAGTGTGCTTTTTAGCAAAACACACAAAAAAGCTGTGCTTCTTATGTGATGCCTAGAAATCACTCCTATTAATGTAAGAAATGGGAAGTTTCTACAGTCATCTTTTAACGCTGACTGAGTGTAGTTGACTTTCTGCCTGTTCCAAGATTCCCTCCAGTCTGATGGATACACACCAAAATACACAATTCTTAAGATACAATAGTACTTACCATCACTATCTGACAGAATTGAAACAAACGCACTCTGAATATCCTTGAGATGAGACTGTAAGATGAGAAAAAAGGACATTATTTTGGATACTTTGTTTAGTCTCCAGGCAAGTTTCTAACAGGTAAACAGAGGCTACTGTATCAATGGAGTTGCCTATTTGAGCTACACCTACGACAAGAACTGCCCTTTTTTCCAGACACACAAGTAGCAGCCTGACTGCCACTCATAGAAGATAACAATTAATTGTCCAGCCCACCATAAACATATTCCATGCCATTAGTAAACCACATATTTTATTTTCTTTGTTTAATACAAAGCAGCAATGCATCATAAATCTGGCTTGCAGCCAGACGGGGCTTTCTTCATCCCTGACCTGGTGAGTTTTACCACCTTCCTACAAGGCGCACTGTTAGATGAGTGCAGTACGTGGCAATGTTTTAGATGTAACAGCTTACATTCGCAAAGCAGCTTGTCCCAAAGCTCTTTATCAATACTGGGAGAGCATAAAATGGTTACTTGGTGTTATCACAGTGAATAGTACCTCTATGCAGATAGAGGACACTTTGGTTGAGAATGTTTTATTTAGTCCTTGTATAGGACTTTTCACATTCCCTCATTACAGACAAGCACTTGAAATACAAGGTTCCTGAAGTGTACCAAAAAAACCACAGTACCTGAAGCACCTAACTGCTCCTAGGTACCAAAGTTATGATAAACACCATGAAACAAATGAGTTCAGTTGTTCTCCTCCTTCCCCTCCTAGACCTCTCTTAAATATTTTCCAAATATAAATCCTAAACACTATACAGATAGCAATCTCTTCTTCCCAAGGGAAGATGTACTGCTACTGCATCTTATAAAAGCTATTTACACTGAGGTTACTCTGACTTGGATGCAAGTCAGATGTTTACAAAGGTGACAAACACCCTTGTTCATCTGCCAGATAATCTGTTCCTCTAGAAACAAAAGACAGGCCATGTCTCAAAAAGACCTCAGTAAGGACTGCACCAGCATGGGCAGAAAAGAGGCAGTAGAAGTGAAGGGGAAGGAAGGGACAGAAACAAGGTGAGAAGCAAAAACTAGGGGCAAGGAGCCAGTGCTAGGAAAAGGTATATTTCTTACCTTAATTGCTTTGTGGGCGCTCAGCTTCTTCACCAATGACAGAAGCCAGATGCAAGCTGCCTGCCTAACATGTGGGTTGGGACTGATGATGTGCTTATTCAAAATAAGGTCTAGGACCCAGGGAACCACGTCATTCACTTTCAAATCTATATGAAAAAAAATAAAGGTGCAGGGGAGGAGCTTTGAGAATCACCCATTTTAATATCAAAATAACGAAAAACCTAATAAACCCAAAAGTACTCAGGTGACACCTTTATCTCTGCTTATCTAGGAAGTCACTGGAGTCACTGGGAAAATAATAACAGTAGAACAAATAATAGAAGTACAGAGTCCTAAACCTTCATGAACATGTTTCAGAGCCTGTGGCCAAGAAGAGGTACCATTCACGTTGCCTAAGACTCAGGGCACTATTTTTCTTTTTCTGTTAGGACTCAAAATCTCTGGAGCAATGGCAAGCCTTAATTTCTACCACATGCTCAGCTTTGTGTACACTAGACATCTAAGACCACTCTCACAAAATTAAAATGTGTTTGCAGGTCTGAGGCTGATATTTACAGTTGCCTGATTTGAAGTTAGCACTTTGTCACACTTGTATTTCAATGGGTACAAAATCTTAGTACTTAAATAAAATTTCTGCATTTATTGCATGTAAATTTCACTTAATTGTATCACTTGAAGTTGTTGGGAAACACTTGCAATTTGATTTTATAACCTTATTTTCCTGTTCAGGCTTCAAAATGGTATTTTAAAGGATTTGTGTATTAAAACTCAAAACTAACTCAACACAGCAAACAAAAAAGAAAAAGCCAAATACGGAGTCAAGTGGCAATGAATTACATAAGAAGCTATTTAAACAGGCCATGAAATAAAGACTTCTGCCTTCTGAGCAGATGGATGTGACGAGGTAAAACAACCTGTATATAACCACAAACACAAAACCTCTCTTGCATGTACTGTTATAAATCAAACACCACAGAAATGAAGCTATGGAGCCCAGTGTTAGTCCAGACATTTCCCAACCGAGCCCCTACATTAGGAAGGCGTACCTGAAGGAGGGATATATTCCTCCTCTGTGACCGTCCATGCATCCCGTGCAGCCACCGAGCTGGTTCCAACAGCAGCACTAGTAATAGCTTCACCAACAGTGAACTGCAGTTCTATCTGTTTGGCCTGAAAAACACATCAGAGCATCACTGACAGTACTAAATAAACACACACCAAAACCACAGTCTGTTTCCCTGTCCCAATGTTCAGCACCAATTTACAGCAAGATCACTCTTCTGGTGGCACCTCAGACCCACTGAAGTTGATGGAAAAGGAGGAGATGCCAAACTGTCTGAATTGAATGATGAAAGCTAAAATTTCCACACTTTTTTTAAAGGATACCTTTGACAAAGTATTTACTAGTCTCTGCAGAGGTTCAACTTGGTGAAAAGAAAGAATTCGACAGAATGAAAATAAAACCAAGTTAAAATGATGCTGATAGTGATTAGTGAAAATTACTATGGCTTTATTATATAGGTAGTATTGAAAGAATTTCCTGTTGATATCTTAAAAGACGCAGAAATCTTTTTCACATTAAAAGGATTCAGACAGTACTTGCTTTGCTTCACTGTCCTCCTCACACTATTCTCTGAGCCTTCAGGAACAGGATATATACCACTTTTTTGTCATTATTTATGATTAATTTTATGTTGTAAGAACTGGTTTCCATAACTTCTGAGTACCTTCTAGATTGCTTTCCTTATGCTCTAGAAGCACAAAATGCTCAGGCACTTGGTGAATTAAGCCCTTAGCATCCTGCAATCTAAGATAAATAGTTTTTTTTCAAGTACACCTTTTACAAAGAAAGTTGTAATGTCCCCATGCAGTTACAGGAGAAAAACACTGCACTCAGAAACATCTTTCGAAGTTTGGGTACACAGTATTCTCAGTACTCTTAGTATTCTAAGTATAGTGATAGGACAAGTGGTTAATGGCTTCAAACTGAGAGTAGGTTTCAGTGAGCTATTAGGAAGAAATTCTTTACTGTGAAGGTGATGAGGCACTGGAAGAGGTCGCCCATGGATGTGCCAACCCTGGCAGTGTTCAAGGTCAGGTTGGATGGGGCTTTGAGCGACTTGGTCTAGTGTGAAGTGTCCCCGCCCACAGCAGAGGGGTTGGAACTAGATCATCTTTAAGATCCGTTTCAAACCAAACCATCCTATAATTCCATGGTTCTTGCTTGTTTGATCACATCAGATTGGAGGACTCAGCAAAGCATGCCTGATACTCAACAGCCACTTCTACAATGCAGAATCCTACGTCAGTATCAGCAAGGAAGAAAGGTAAAACAAGCTGTAAATGCAGAACACTAAAAAAGCTCCTTTTATGTAATTTTGTTATCTGGCATCCTGCAGTATGTATAGAAGCTCTGAGGTACTGTAAAGAATGTAGTGCAATCTGCAATGCAATACAGATGGATAAGAGATACATATATTCCTACAAGCTTCTAATTCAAGTGAGTCATATCAGCTGATGAAGTTCAGATAAAGGTGTATTTATATTACCTACTGCCAGGGTACCTTTGAAGGCCAAAGTACAGGCCTAAGGCTTCATTAATGTAAGCTCTGGAGAATTTATATATACAGTGTGCAAAAAAAAATCCATAAGCCTCCTGAAGGAGAATAAGTATTTGTCTCAGACTGAGGCAGACACCTGGACTAGCAAGTTTTTAAACTGTGGCATAAAACATTTTACCAGCCCAAAGTCTACCTCTGCTCTCTATTTAAAGGCAGTTTTAAAAAACCCAGAGGCACTATTACAAAAAGACGACTCCCTTTGTAAACCTGGCTCTAGACTACATAAAAAGTATCCAAAGAGAAATACTCACTGCAATATAAAGGATAATACATTGATAGTGTCTCACCTCCACAGAATCCATTAAACCCTGCAGCAGCAGCTTCTGGTGGGGAAAATCTTCATCTCCCACTGGAAAGTAACCTAGTGTTTGTATTGCTCGTTCCTTCATCTTAAATATAAATGAAAAATAACACCATCATATAACCTTTCTGTAAATCCAGAAGATGCACTTTAAACCCACTATTTCTCATCCTTACTGAAGTTTCACTCAAGGTATCAGAAGTACATGCAAGCAGCTTAGATCAATCAGTGCACCCCTTTTCCAAAGCAGATCAGAACAAATGCCCTGTTACCTTTGAGAATTATTTGCAGGCAAAAGAAGATACTCCCATTTTTCTTGAATTAAAATTAAGACCATTCATATTTTCATCCCTTAAGCCCCTACTTATGACTACAGAAAGCACAAGTGATCAGTGCAATATTAGAAAGACCCTGACCCTAACCAACTCACTAAAGCCAACAAAAAGCCTAATTCCTTTGAAAAACAAGGCTGAGTTCAGCAGATAATATATATACCTAATGAGCATTCAAGAAATGAACAGGAATCATAACAACACTACAAAAATCTTGCCTTATTTGTTTCCTTGCTGGAAGGGATTCTGGACAATAAGTTTTCAACAAGTTGCAGCTTTGTAAATCCTGTTCCTTCGTTGGGAATTGGCAAGGGGCCATTCCTGCCAATCTCCCCAAGAGCCGTACAAGCACCCACCACAAGGAAGGGAGAGGTGCTGTCCAGAAAAGAACCTACAGGAAAAAGCAAGCCAGGATGACTCAAGTTTTGTATTATTATTATTATTATTATTATTATTATTATTATTTAGCAGTGGGCAGGCACTTGTATTTTACCCATGCAAGTAGCAAAGCATTTATCTCCTCTACAGCTGGTAGGAAGCATTATGCTAGAAAAAAATCAAAATGAAAGGAGACACTGAGAGGAATCTAGGCAACAACACTACTGATTGTGTTGGTCTGCATGTGCTGTGTTGGTGTGCATGTTACAAAGTCCACCTAGGTTTTGTTGAAATGTACATACATCTAATCAGATTACATTCTTACAGGCTGTAAATTCTATCACAAAAATTGAACTCAAGATTACACTATCTGTGGGCTGAGTATCTCAGAAGAATCCTTAGTTTGGGGTAGATTTAAAAAAAACAAACTGTTACACGCAGCCAAGTCTTAGGCAGAAAGTTACCTATTGTCTCTGTTGTCGACTTTATAAGTTGTTCTTGTTCCGGCATGACTGCAGTATTTGGTTGATCTGTGTCATGTAGCTCCATTGTTCTGATTTTCCCTTTGGCCAAGTACCTTCCTACTGTAAATCCCAAAGCCAACAAGGATCCATGCTGGACCTCCGGGCTCTACAGACAACACCAACAGTGCAAAAAGTAAGTAACACTTTGCACAAAGCACTGATTTAAAAACACATACGGATGGACAAGCCAGATCAGAAGGCACCCAGAAGAATGCAGAGCTCTAACACATAATAAAACAACAGAGAGTTTGATATTGTTAGTACTCTCTGATGAATGGAGTTCTTTTAAGATTAATTAACTAAACTTAAAAAGAGATTTAGGAGCACGGATTATGATTTATCACCAGCACTCACATGCCTAAAGCTACAATTTGGAAGCTAGACTTAAAAAAACCAAAACAAACACACTCTAATAACCAGACATACTCAGACTAAGGGGACAAAACACACTCTTTGGTAAAAAGCACTAGAGGGTAATTGCACTAGATTTGCATTGCTAAGAATGAGAACACACCTGGCCTATAATGAAGGCAATGCCTCTACAGTTTAGCGGGCCACAAATGGTGAAACCTAATTAATACAATTAAATGTCAAAACCACCAATTTCTCCAATGCTGATTTGGTGCTGGAACTATTTAATGACCATGGTTATTTCTACAACTGAATTCGAGCAAAAGGATTTTGTGGAGAAACAAGGCTGTGAGACTGAAATGCTACCTAACTGAAAAACAAAACAAAGGGAAGGGTGCAGGGGCTTAAGCTTGCGTTAGTTCATATCTCTTGTTTTTTAACACTACAAAAAATTGCACCAGTGCAATTGTGCTGCCAGAATGGGATCCTCAACCTAGCTTGGCCACCAGGGACCATTCCTTGATATGGTCTCACTGCAGCAAAGCCCGCAGAAGATGGGCCCTTCCCCTATCTCCACTTTCGCTATCCATTCACATTGCAGTCCTTACTGAGACACTAGGATCACCACCACTCCTAGCTGTACAGATTCAAGTGGTTTTGTACAGTAGCAGAAAGTCAGAGCTCTTCCTGACTCAGACTCACAAAGGCATGGGAACACCCTGCTTTTTTTTCCTTTCACAGTTCACATGGGTGTGTGGGGCTGAAAGCAGCAGTGGTGGATTGGGACTCATCTGTACTGCCTTCATGTCTGCAGGAGGTGTGCCCTACACAAAACTGAGCAATGACATGGCTTTGGCTCACAGGCAGAGCCTTCACAGATTCGAAATAAATCAGGTTTTTCAACTACAACATAAGGCAAACAGCGCCTCTTGTCAGTCTGTTACCTGCAATGTAAAATGGTGGCGCTTTAAGTCCTTCAGAGAGAGTGATACAAAACCATTTTGGGGAAACAGAACCTAGAAATGCTACTCCTTTCCCTCCCTTGCAGGATTCAAGACACACCAGCACAGAAACCTGACAAATTTGTTTTCAGGACTCCTTTTCCATGCTTGCAGGGGCAAAAGAGAGAAATAAGGATAAGTTGAGGCAGGCAAATCCAGCATGTAAAGACACAGCTGCGGAGGTCTGCTGAGCAGCCCATGTGGGGTGAGAGGGAAGAAGGCACAGCCCTCACACAGCACAAGACCTTGAGCCGTTGAGGACCCAGGAAGCGACTATGGCTCAGGAGGGGATGAGTTGAACACTTAACAAGTTAAAAATATTCTCAGTTCTGTGGGTATCTATGTATGCTCAAGAATAAGGGACTGGTAAACAGTGTGAGGTAGGTAGTGTGATCCATTACCATTCAACAGGATGTGGCTATTTAGCTGGTTAAAACTGGTTAAATACATGATTGTGTTTTGCTTGGGACGTACCTCCAGGAAATCCTCCTACTGACCTTAACAACAGCTTCAGGGATTAATTTATTTAAAGATCAGTTGCACTCACCTACAACAAAAAATCCCTTCTCACCATCTAACCGGAAGTCAGTTAATTTTACATCCAGATTAAGGTTAATACATCCTGGACACGTGGTGAAGATTCAAATATCCTATCAGTTACATGACATGAGAAAAAACAAGAAGTAGACAAAGGAAGGTAGTTACATGGCTGTCTTTTGTCATCTTGATCAGCTGCTCCAAGGACACCCTAAGCTCATCTCCAGACATGGTAGACAGCACTACAGAATAAAACAGGGCTGCAAGCTCACGCATTTCCTCTTTGTTAGTGTTCATCAGGTTCTGTGGGAGTTTAAAAAAAAAAACAAACCATGAAATATGGAAGCAGCTTCTTACCCAGTCTGTTCATAAAGAGTTTCAATATATAAAGAAAGTTCTCATGGAGATACATAAATAGTTCTTAACTCAGAAACCACTCTTTAAACAGCATTATCACTTACTAAGAAACAAAGCCCTCAATTCAACAAAGCATTCATTTTGCATTTTGTAGGAAGAAAACCACTAGCCACAAGAGGGCCACCCACCAGTTCCATGTCAAAACACACAGATCAAATTCCTGGCCAAATTTTGTCTTCAGCTAAGAGCTTCCAGGTTTTGCACTCATACTATGCTAAAAAAACCCACACCCTGAACCACTGTTTTTTCTGAGCTGCTGGAGGCTTCCGTACCCTTCTTATTAATCAAAGGGGAAAAAAACCCTCAAGAGGGTTAACCGTTTAAATCCAACTGTGACAAAAAAAAACATGTTCAGGAAATTACAGTTCTCAAAGCAAAATTATCTACTTTGCATTTGAGATCTGGTATTGTCTAAATAAATAATTAAAAAGTTGAATTTTGGAAGCCTCAGGTAATTTGTTACAATATAATCTTACCTTCATCAGTAATTTGATGTATAATGCAACACACTCCCGTGAAAAATTCACACCCTAATCTTTTAATGCCTTGGGCCACCACAAAGACACCAAAATGAGCCAAGCAAACAAACAAGAAATGATCTGTCAAGCTCATGAAATGTAATGTTAACTTCAACTCCAACCTAGCATCAGATCACACACCTGACTTCTAACAAACCCCTCAACCTGTTAGTTCCACTTGGCAAGGCAAAAACACATGAAATGTGATTTACAACAGTATTTCTGAAACTCGGTACTATCAATAACCACCCCTAGAAGCTTAATTCTGCAAATGGAACTAGGCCAAAGACAAAGAAAGGTTTTCTACAAATGATGAGGAATACTGAAAAGAGGAATGTTTTAAAGTACTCTCCTGTGTGGTTCATACCTGCATACGAACCACAATGAGAAGTGATAACCTGCATACAGTGTAATGCAGCACAGATATCATCAAGAGAAACTATTAGAACACATTCTAGTGTTTTTTAACCTTGACTAAGTATTTGTTTCTGCCAGACTGCCCCAGTGAAAGCAATGGCAACCCGCAAGACCTACAAAAATCATAGACGTTTGAGGCAAATCATGAAAAAGCAGGGAATTGCCTGAGAAAAGAATCTAGGGAAACAGAATTCTCTTTGGCTTATTCCCAAGAAGACTTCAGGGTATGGGGTTTTTTTGTCTGGGGCTAATAAACAGAAAAAAACCATCACCACAGAAAGGTCTCTAAAACCACTAGGGATGTAATTAATCTCATCTTCTAAAAAGTCATTCACATTTTCTCACTGAAACATTCACACTGTTCAACAATTTCTTTTAACACGTGCAGACGTGCAGAATTTTGTCTTCAGTTTTCTTTTGCAGAAAAAAAAAAAAAAATGGATGACTATACCAGCAGGATAGATGACAGACTACCTAGAACATGTAAGTCAATGAACAAAATCAGTAATACAAAAGAACCAAAAAATAATTTTCCCCATCCTGGTACATACAACAACCTGGTACATATACATATAACATGAGGTGTTGACTGTGAGTAGAGATACCAATTTCAAATTAAGTGCATGCTTGGAAATAATACTCTGCTTCACCATGGGAAATGTGCCAGATTTTGCTAATGCCAAATCCCATCCATCCCCCTAAAAAACATTAAAAAAAGGGTTTTCAAAATACCTTAATCCAATCCATTTTGTCTACAAATCTGGTGGCTAGTTTTTCTGGATACACTGAAACAACTTCTAGAAGACAATACATGACTGGCAAACCTAAACAATAATTCAAGAACCAGGGTGTTAAACAACTCCAGTATTTACAACAATGTAACATTCAGTGCTAAAAAGAGGTAAAGAAGTATCAGGCTTTCCAGGCATTTATTTGTAATTCACTAAGAGTAACAAACAATACAGAATAATAAGGTATAATATTTCTCAGACATATTAGGGAAACTAATAAAAGGAAACACTCTGGTAGCAATTTGTTCTAAATGCATTCAAATGTTTTAGACTACACCTGTGGTAGATAGGCTATTATCAGAGTGAGAAGACACAGCAATCACTGGTGAGGAAGCTGTTACATACAATGGCTTCACAATTTTACACTGTTATGTCAACTGATGCTGCAATTTTACAGCCCTGCTTTCTCCCACCTACAAAATAGCACAGAAGAAAGCAAGTTTAAACTAAATAGTATACAGTCCATGTTTCAACTCTGTAATTGCTGAAGCCAAGTTCAAAGCACAGGACAACTCATTTCTAGTTAGAGAAGACACTTAATTCTTCAGGATACTGCTGCACACAGCTTCTTACCTCCAACACCAGCTAAGAGCTGCTGAAGAAGGCTGATATATATGTGTACAGGGTTGGTTTCTGCACTTTTTGAAGAGGAGGAGGAGGAGGAAGAGAAAGATATGTGGTTGCCAGACATGAGGTTTCTTATGTAACGTCCAATGGCTGGAGCATGATCTTGCATATCTGCCAAGCTCTGTGAGATTGGCACCACACCAGCACTGTGAGCAAGACACATCCGCAGATAGAGAACTATCTAAGTAGAGAAGATAAAAACACATGATCCTGAGTCAAAAACCATGCAGGAGACAAAAGAGCAGACAATGTGCTGTATCCAGTGTAATCAAAACTGGATAGTTTTTTCTTTAATCAAATATAGACAGAAGAGTTAGTATCGAGACAGGAACAAATATAAAGTATAACAAATCTTAGGACCACCTTCTGCAATACGCCTGTGTAAGTAGACAACCCTACATCACTCTCTAAAGATTAAATCATACGCAGACTTTTGGTTTATCATCAGCTGATGCAACTCCTTGCAGGCAGTTCAGCCTGTACCCTATACCAATTTGGCATGTGTACAAACGCAACTCAACACATTGCTAACACAGATCTCACTTCCCATCTCGGTTTGTGTCTAGAGATCACTGAAGCCTGGAATTCTGTTAGAAAAAGAGCCCTAGGGAGCATAATGGGACCTCTGCACAAGACTAGTATCTAATGTTATTAATATCTAATGCTATTCCATTAGATATGCTGCAGAAAGCAGTGGAGCAACCCTCTAATGAACATTCCTTCCAACCCCCCATGCAAATCCTGTTCCGAATACCGTTTAAGGACAAAGGATGGAGAGTTAATCCCAACATGTATTTCAAAGAACTTTAGAATGTAGGGTGACTTATGATAGCTGTTAGCTTCTTATGCTGTCCTCTAGATAAATAATGGTATACATATCTGAGGAAGGAAAACCAGGCACTTACCTCCCCAAATGTGGCAGGATTAAAAGGCAACGCTGCAGTTCCAGTCATATATTTAGCTGGGGTTTTCATTCGGTGAGAGGCCTAAACAACAGAGTACATTAAGAGTGGAACATTCCCATAACAGACCCGTAACAGCAGAGATGTTGGGAAGGTCAGTGAAATTTTGCTGATATGACTGTGTTAATCCTCCTCTTAGCAACTGAAAATGTTTAACAGCTCTGTAACAAAAAGGGCACAGTGCACTTGGTAACAGTCAGGTTGATCTATTTTACATCCCTATCAATTCAGAAATTGGGAACTCTGAATGCATGAGAGGGAATAGCAGGGGAGGTTGAAGGAGCACAACATTCTTTCTTCCTTTCAGGGAACAAAGAAGCACTTTAGAATTTAAAAGTAAAGTACTTCATGAACTTCCAGACTCTGAGGCTCCCCCCTGACAGGCAGCCAGAAAGCTTTAAAATAGCAGGTCTGCCTGGAGAGGCTGCAGAACAGCCAGGCTTCCCCAGTCCTGGGAGGTGGGTGCCCTGTGCTGTGTCAGCCAAGCCTGGGGAGTCTCTCAGACTGAGACAGAGAGAATCTCTCTACCTGCTATATGGAAGGCTGCAGCAGCAAGTGAGCAACTCCTTTCCATGTAAATGTTAGCTCTGACAAGCAGGAATATGCCAGCAGAAAAACATCCAAACAGGAGGTTTTAAGTGACACCCACTGCAAATGTTGCAGAAAAGTAATATGTATCTATTAAACAGGCAACATGCACATCAGTGGTAGGGCTTGATTCAGTCAGCCAGCCTTGTACTTGAGTAAACACACAAGGCAGCTGCAGAAGACAACAGATCCTCACTCCCCTCAACACACTATGATCATTTGCAACACTAATTTCAATGATATCCAGAACTATTAAAGAAAATCTGATTTAGTGAACAGACAGTGACTCCCTTGAGGAATGGTTTCCCTCCCATACCCAGCAGATTGGTCCTACTCTTTCACACGTATTTTTCTTTCAGAAGGAGAGAAGTATCATGCTAAATCATGAAGTCATTTTTCATCTCAGCCAGCTGTGCCAAGCAATGCATACAGACTTCTCAAACATCTCCCAAAGTCACAGATTATTGACAGTATGTGAAAAATCACACTTTGAGATAACTCAACAAACAAATATACCTCCAGGATTTTTAAATACACCGTCAGGACATGTAAAGACGACTTGAAAACTGCTCGAAAAAAAATTTTAATTCCTCCATGATTGAGGGACTCTTCTCAGCAGTGACTAAACTACACTGATCTATAATTATTTAGTGACATTACAAATGTTAAGGAAAATTTTAAAAATAACTGCAAGGGGACAGCATCTAAGAGTGTTATCTAAAATTCAATCTTGGCTTCTTAATTTTTTAGTATCTGTTTAAATAGCCAGGATTCTGGACAAAAAGCAAGTTTTCTTATAGAACATCAAATACTTCAGAGTATTAGTAGAGTACACCACCATAAATATCTCAGGTGTAAGAGTTCTGTTATCACAGATCTCTTGCAAAATCAGATGTGCTTTGACATTACATACTTCTGACAATTTTTTAAAAAGGCTATCACAGGAAAAAATACTGTTAGTGACTCTCCACATCTCCTTCACTGCTTATAAGCCTAGTATAGCCACTATACACAGACGGTATTTTAACACTTCTCCAGATGAGCTCTCAGAGCAAACAGATGTGACTGAACTGAGTGGCACAGTTTTTGGCATGTCCTTCCACTAAACTCATGAAGGGCTGTTTACATGGCTATTATTCCAAAAATTGCAATGAAGATGAAAAATTAAGCCTTTAAGTCAACAAATTAGACTTCTTCATTTGTTCTAGTATCTCCTTTCCTAGCCTACGATTTTTTTTTATTTAATGTATATTATTGTTCACTGGGCCAAATAAAAAGTAGTCTTCTTGCACCTCCAGGAACTGTGTTTGTGAAACGTGCTGGATTATAAGCCTTGAAAACTTGATTCCTCGTTTCACATATCATCTGCACAAATTGCAAGAAAGCAAAACATTCCTTTTGTTAAAAGCTCTGCCTCGCTACACTTGGATCTCTTGCAATTACTGACAGCAGAAAGCGATGACAAGTGGTAATCTTCGCAATAAAATACTATGTGTGGTCCTCACTGTGACTTTCACTAACTTTATTCCTTGGGACAGCTGTGGGAAACCGACATAGGGAAGGCAAGACCACACTTACCACATGCCTGAACATCATGCATTTATTTGTCATCTACTGTGACAGAAGCACTGTATACCTTGTCTTGAATGTAATGGACCATTTCAGGGAAGGATGGCATCTGCTTCCCAGAACTCTCCTTTTCATTTTTTCCAGAAAATGTTCTCAGTACCCGCTGGGCTTCTCCATGTACCTCCTCCCGCCTTTCAGAAGAAAAGATGAGAAACAGACATTATATACACAGAACAAACAGTCTTTAATGAGCAGTAAGAAGTATTGGGAAGCTGGGGGAGAGAGAATGGTTTTTAAATGAGATGTTGGGAGGGTTTTTTGAAAGGAAGGGAGAAAAAAATCTTTAATTACAACTTCTAACGATTTGTTTATTTTAGAGATGGGAAAGAAAATGGGTTCTCCTTGCAAAACTGTCTGGATGAGCTCAGTTCTGTTCCTCTTACATCCTTCTAGTGTTCACCAACAGTTCCTGCTTCCCACATCCTTGTTTTCCTATATGCTACTTCTCCCTATCACTTCCTACAGTCAAGCTTCAGCTGCCACCTACCAGGTGGCATTGTCTACTTAATAGCAGATAACTACTCCTGAAACAGTGCTGACACTGCAATGACAGAGCAGGTTGTTGCAACTGATCTGTTTAGCTTTCTTTAGTTACACAATAGCTACTCACATCAAAAATTTAGTAATTAAATTGGAAAAAAACCCCTACCACTTACACTGCCGTAACAGAAAACTGCAAATTAAATGATTACTGTAATTTAACGAGTCAGCTACTTGAGAGTGGCAACTCTCAAAACGGCATGTTCAACTCCCTGCAAATATAAGCTAAAAATAGACTGACAGAATTTGCCAGGAAAAAATAATTTCTAGACACTGTAAAAGTGATTTCAGTTAATGTATTTTTACTTTTGCAATTGCAACTGATCATTAATATGAAGTGCTTTAGTGACAGCAGTTCATCTGAAACTAAAGACTGTCACTGAGTATAGTAACAGCTCTCCACAGAAGTGTCAAGAATGTGAAGTTTAATTTCCAAATTACCATATTTGATTTTCTTTGAGTTATTTATGTGCAAACTTACACACACATATATGTACATGTATTTGTATTTAATCCAAATATATATTGAATGCATATACAGTGTGTATGAATATGCACATATATATATACATATTTATATATATATCCACGCACATATCCACACACACACACACACATATATATGTACACACATATATATACGAGAAAACAATTTATAAAGGAAAACAACTTACGGGTCTCCCGCAGCTAACAGGAGTAAATATCTGGAAGGGATATGATCTGGAGGGAACACTGTGCTAGCAAATTTTACAGCCACTTGACGTACTTGAACTTCAGGCTTAAAGGGAAAAGACACAAACATATGGTTGAGTTTTAAATGACAAGCAGTAATGACTTTCACTCAGCACTTGTACATCATCAGTCATTTGTTTTGTCCTCTGGTACCAACATGATTCAAAAAGTTTAGACATTTTGAGACACTATTCATGCTTACTCTTCATATGGCAGGAGACAGGGCAAAAAAAATCTAACTTCTCATATATACACAAGTGGGCAATTAAGTGTTTAATTAAACACATGCACACTTTGGGGAATCATGCTAATTCTTGAAAAACTGAACTGCTCCATCCAGGCAGTTTTGAAATGAAACTGACATATATCATCTATCCACAGAAAACAGAGCTACACTTAGGAGCAGCATAGCCAGAGGTGGGAAAGAAACATCAGCTTAGGGTGATCATTCTGTCTGTAAGGTACAGATAGTCTCAGAAAGGTACAGCCTGGAGATTTAGATCCCTTAAGCAAAAGAGTTATCAGCATGAAAATTATCTCTTAAACTAGAAATACATACACCTACACAGTCAGTCTGAGTACCCATGCAAACACAGAATATACAAAACACTCATTCTTTCTGAAAATCCAGACTTCTGGTGTATTCTGAACACAAACAAGGTATTCAAAGTATGGATCAGTCAAGTCTGGTTTAGTCTAGACTAGTGTGTCAAGACTAAGCTCCTGGAGAAGTTCACAGGTGCCTTATGTCAGATACCACATAGCACAATGAAACCCCACTTAGCAGCGAATGATCCTTTCTACCAAACTCTCAATGTCCCAAAGCATTTCAGAAGACACTGTCCTTGAAGCATCTACTTCTTGAAGTTTTCTAAGGAGAAGACTATGAGAAACATACAATGCAATTGCAATGGATTTGTTTCTTTGCTAAACAGAACACAAATAAAGAACTGCAGTGTTACCTGCCTTGCAGTCATCAACCCATGCTAAAAATATTTTATCTGAGCATACACACCCTGCCTTCTCCTAGACAGGCCAATACACTCAGTAAGAAAAGGAAGACGTGCTCCAGGAAGTATCTAACAGGAACTGTCAGGAAACAGGAAGACAATTAATAGCTCTTTTTTTAAGGCATGCGATTTTTACTCCACTGAAAATACCTTTATTAAGTAAGAAGCTACAAGAGCTTCCATCAGGGTATGCTGGGCTCCTTCCAGGTTACTATATGCTCCAACCATCATGGACAATGCCTCTTGAATGGCAAGCCTAGTATCAGCATCCTCCTGCAGTACAAAACCAAGAGGTTTCACTTTACAGTGCATAGTGTCAAAAACTGAGCAAAATCAGAAGAAGACACTAATGAATTCCCAAAGCCCCATCAGCACCCACCTTGCACAAGGCTTCGAAAAACTGCTGTACCAGTGCTATATCCTTGGTAAAGAGCTGAGGCATTCGGCTGAAACAAGATATTTTAATCCATGAAGCTTTTGTTTTTTAAATTGAAATGCTTCACATTTCATTGGTCTTCCCCTCATTCCAAATTTTAACTGTCAAACAATCACAGCCAGCACAGAAAGTTTGTTCTATCTTAGCCATATCCACCATAAAGCAGCAAATTCCCCCTCCCTTAACACAGTTTGGAAAGCGAGACATTTTATGGACAACCACTTAGATCACCAGCACATGACTGAACATACCACTTGCCTAGCTTCATGCCCTCTGGTCTTTGCTGAATATTCCTTAAATTTTTATTTCTAGCAATCCAGAATGTGGAACCATTTCTTAAATACTGTGCAAAATTCATGAGCTTCCCTTAATCACTGCTAGAGAAGCTATCAGCTAAAAACATATTTCTTTTACATTTCTGGAGTTGTCACAAAAAGTGCTTTTCTCTGCACCATGCACTCAACTGCAAAATTAGCAGGTGGCATAAAGCTTGCTGCTGATAAATTAACTGATTACTCTGGAAAAATTATTCAATGTCCCGTTGTTTAAATGATGCTTCAGTTACCTGGAGAGCTTTCCAACTGCTGAATATGCCATTGATAGCAGCTTTGAATCCTTGAATGATAAAACAATAAATAAAATTCAGCAAAACCAGAAATACATACAGGTATATCTTTTATAAATAAACATTTACTTTAAATCCTGTCTTGAAAGTGCTCAAGCAGGCCTTCGTGGAAAAAGAATCCTAAAACATAAAATATTTCTATCTGAGAATAAAAACATTAGATAGAAACAGAGGGATCTTTTGTCCAAGAAACAAAGAAATTGCAAATGGTGGCAAAACATTTAACCTCTCTTCTGGTCTCAGCTAACTACATTTTATTTCAAGAAAAACAGATACGGAGATTTGGTGAGTATATGAAACAGTAGCAGAGGGACAGAAACCTTCCACTAGGTCTGAACAGCAACCGTAAACAAAGGAAGCTGTTTGCGCAATGGATCCTTCGGATGACCAATATAGCATATTTATACACATGGGCTTACTTCCTTTTTCATTCCCTTCCCAATGGCAGGGAGTCCCATGCATTCAAATGCCAACTCAGGCCAGAAGGTCACATCCAAAGTTCAAACAAAGCAGCAAGAAGCTCAAATCTGCAGAAGAGATGATCTGCAACATCAGCCCTTTCTAAGGTACATGTAGGAGCATAATGGAGAATTTGACTTTTGAAACGGCACTGGAAATAACTCGTTCAGGGCAGATTGGCATTGCAGTTCTGTTTGGTAACACCCTTCCCATAGTAATACCATCCCTGGACAGATAGGATGGAATGTATTACAAGCTGGCCTATACAGCTGCTTAACACAATGGGATTAACATCCAGAGTTGAAGTCCCTGTGTTTTCCAGAGTAAGAGCAGCTACATACTACTTTGCCTTCCCTCTTTATATTACTAAAACCATTGTTTCTTGAGATTTTGCAATTGGTGCCCAAGCACATATGTATAGGTGTTAAATAAATAAAACAGTTTTCCTATATAGCATTTTAAAATATTTGCTTCTCTTCCAAAAAAAATTCTTAAAATGTATCCTCTGGCAGCCTCTCAAGTGAACACAAAAAAAAAATTCATCAGTTTCCATCGTAAAGGTATTTATCTTTTGCTTGTATTCACATGAAGAATTATAGTAAAGAATTTTTAATCTTACCTCTTTGTATTCATTGATCAGCTTTGTAAGTCCATTTAAAAGCATTGGACCTAATGGCTTTATTTTACTCTCTGGACAACTGCAATTAGAGAAACCAACAAAATATTATCTTTTGGATCCCTGAAAAGCATCTTCTCTAGTATCACTTTTCTTGACTGTGTTAAGGTGAGAAATTACAATTTATTGTGTGCAAGCACAGACACACTGACCTTTCAGGATTAAGTAAAAAAACCCCCTACATTCTCCGAGTTTTAGGACTCATTAGTTCAGTTATATCTTTATTAAACAGAGTGGCTTCTAGGCAAATAGCTAAAAAACATTGTGCTTTCTGAACTACTTACATGATACAAATATGATGCACAAACTGCAATGACAGACTTCTCAGTTTTGCATTTGTGTTTGCACCGAAGAGTCCATCATATACCACCTGACCAAAAGGAAGAAGGAGCAGATTAGAGAGTGTCTGGCTTCACTTTCAAAGATTTTCATTCCCCCTCTTCTTTAAACGCTGTCATCAATAACAATGCTTCCCACTGCTAAGTACTGGAGAAACTGTATCATCAAACTGATTAGGAAGAGTAGATTTGGAAAATAAGCATCACCTGAATGTTAGCTGGGAACATTTCTGCAGCCTGCCGGGATCGCAGAAGATGAGGAACTATCTTTAATTTAACACGGGTGCTGACTGACTCTCGTTTCATTTCTGGTTTCAGAACAGATCCCTGTCAGAAACAGAGATGAAATAGTGCATCTTTGGACACCAGTATATTTAAGTTAGCTAAATTACTTTCTGCTGCAAATCAGAACACACTGGCACAGAGAAAAAAATATTCAAATAGCATAAATGCTCAGTAAAAGCAGAGATCAAAGTGACAGATTTAAGAAATATATATATGTTTTCAAATAAAGTAAGACAACTAAAATTACTTCTTTAGCAGTTAAGAGGATAGACAACTGTGAAGGCAAATTTTACCTCCTTGGTTTTCAGTGGTATATCCCCAAGATACACTTTATACATTTTGCTGATGATAGCAGGATTGTTCCAGTCAATTAAACTGAAGAAAAAAAACACATTGAAAACCAACATGTTATGATTCCAACCTTTGACTGTTTCTTAAAATACAGCATTTTGCATCATATTAATATTCTTCCCAAAGTTTAAACAGAAGTCCTCAGTTTGACTTCTAACCACTTTTCCCACATACATGTAATACATAGTCATAGAGGATGTGATCACACTTTCACAATTTCTGACAACATGATATCAAATAATTTGTGAGAAACCTACATGCTCCATCTCTCCCACTGAAACAAGACATACAGACCACAGTCATCTCCCAATTGAATACCGAATGGTAATCTGTGAACTAGCATATATTTCTCATAAAAGACATTCAGCATTACATATTGACATGTATTTTGTCCACACAGTTATTTTTCTCTCTGGGCAAAGAATACCAACACAGAAGGAAAGATAAGACAAGCAGCAAAGGAGAGACCAGCTTCCTTAATCAGCCTTCATCATTTAATAGCATCATCTCCACTGTCATGACTGAGATACATGAACAGACTTCAGATGCAGAAGATTTCACATTACAAATTTGACTCCAAGTTAAATAGTCCTACAGAAGCCACCTACACATTTCAAAGACAGGCCTGTCTTGCTCCAACCTCCTACATGAGCCAGCAAATCTCCCACTGTCAGTGTCTCAGCAAAGAGTACAAACAGCCATTACTCTGGCCTCCTGATGAGTTAAAGACAAGCATTGTCTTTAGATGATGAAAGGTGAACTGCAGGTGAGCAAAAGTTTCAATAATAACAACAGTGTTTGCTAAACTTTCTAGACTATGATCCATTTCACAATTAATCTCTTTATTCTCCTAATAAATTAAATGAAAGTATACTTTTCTGGGAATCATTTACTAAAGCCTTATTGACAATTGATAATCCACAGAGGGCAATGTAGAAACCACTGATATTCTTCATGACTTGGTATGAAAATGGCTCAAAAGCAATACCAAAAATGATCAAACCCGCACAGCTAAAGCTGTCAGCTCTGGAGCCAAGTGGCATTTCCAGTTGCAAGACAACAAGCCTCATACCCAGCCCAGAGGGAATACATGGCAGCTTCACAGGTATATAGGGGACTTTAGCCTTCTTCCTCTCGAGCACAGCCTCTCTGGAGCACTACATACATTGCAGCTAGCTGTGTCAGGAATACTAACACCATCTTTTTCAACCATCCAGACCTTACCTTTGCTTGCTCTTTAGTTCAAGGTCTGCTGCAGTGGCAACACTGTGTCTTGTATCACTGGAGGCTACAACGAGGTGTATAACAGCTTCAAGTTCGGGCACTTGCTCAGCTTCAATGAACTTCACTATCCCCAGCTTACACTGTTCAATACCACGGAAAGACAGTGTTACTGACAAGAAAGCGGATGTTACAGTAACTGTAGCAGCTCAGCTGTCTGAAATCATGGCTTCTGCTCGCTCAAGGAGAAATTCACATGCTCTCCATCTCCTAGCTTGCCTCCTGTCACAGCAGTCATCTGCAGCAAAGTATCAGCATTACCATGATACTCTGTTACACCACTGCTAAAAAGGGATGCTTCAGAAACAGAAGACACTGTTGCAACCTTTGAGAGTAAAACACAAGAGTAGGCTGCAGTCATGACTGCTTCCTAACCACCTTCCTCCCCACCCCACCACAGCAAAATTCCTTAAGGCATCATGCAAAACTCCCCAATAAATTCCCTCAGGGCAACTAAAGGCCTGGTCAGAAACAGTTACATATTTTCCCTCCGGCTTTCCATTCCACCATCTGCAACCATCCCTGTTACCACCCACAGTTCACCAAGGACCAGCCCCACAGCTCTAAATACCTGTTCTAGCAGCTCTGGTGTCCATGGACTATCTCCAATTACCCTTTTGGCTGCGTAAAAGCTCATCCCTGGAGGTGGTTGAGGGATTCCAGGACCTCCGACGCTACTTGATGAAGATCCCTGGGCTGAGGGCACATTTTGTCGACTTTGAGATTCATTCAATACAAACCTAAGCAGGCAGGGAAAGACTTTCATTAGAGCCTTTACCAATCGACATTACCAGCTGAATTAGATTCTGGAATGGAGAAAGACATAACATGTCCAGCTTGATGTATTTTTCTTTAATTAATCCCATAACTCTAACATAAGACAGAATTTGAGGCTTGGCTACCAATTATCCCAACATATTCTGCAAGAGCCATAACAATGTCATTGTACAGGAAAACAAACTTCAGTTTTGAAAGGGAAAGGTCCACTGGCATTTCCAGAAAGAGTTATTGGGTTAAAAACTAGAAAAAATTATCTATTTTGTATTAGAAATAAATACTCATGTAGTACTACATTCAAGGAACTCATGCTAAAAGCTCCAACAATATTTGTATGATTCCTACAAAAAACACAAACCCAGCAAGGAAAATAATGAAGCACATGCAACACAAGTAGCAGGAAACAAACCCTGATATAAAAAGATAATAGATGAGATACTGTCTTGGAGAGTGGCAGTTTTAGTACTGGGGAGGCAAAGAAAGCAAAAATAAAAAGATGAAGTTTACAGAGCCTGGTCTTTTTTAAGACTGGCTAGTCTAGCTGCCCTGTGCTCATCTCCATGCCTTCATAAAAGCCACCCCACCTCTCCATGTATCCTTGGAAGCTGGTCAACACAATATGGCCTCAAAATTGGAAAACAGAGACCAACAAGAATTATTTTGCTCCAGCCAGCCCCTCTTTCTGCATTCAGCACACAGGCAACCAAAAGAGGAAAACAATCTCAACAACAAGATTTCATTCTGAGTCTCATTAGTTAAAACTTTGAACACTTCATTATGAGCTTTAAGCCCTACAGTTAAGCTTTCTGGTTGCTTTACTGCAGCAAACTGGCAAGGCTAATTCACAACTGGGCAACGACAGACCAAGTTCTAACAAGCACAAATTAGCGGTAAACCACTGCAAAAAGGCTCACCCCAGGGAGCAAGACTTTAAAAGACAGACACCCAGAGCCACAGGCTAGGTCAAGACATTCTCTGAGCACCTTCTGGAAAGAAAATTAAAATTTTCACCTCCTACTTGCAGCATCTCTGAGTATTTTCTCAGAGGTCTCTTCCAAACTAAATGATTCTGTGATTTAAAAACTCATGCTTTGCCAGAGTATTAAAGCATGGAAGGAGTGAAGACTCACTGAAAAGCCCAAGGACTTCAACTGTTGACAGTACAGCCACAGATGAAGCTAAGAGCAATTAACCTGGGCCAACTGAAGAGCGTGAACCATGAACAGAAGAACAGGCATTCTAAACTAAAAGCTACAAGATTCTGTATATTCAAACAAAATGGAAGTGGCCCCCATAATATCTGATGGGGAGCATGGCCTCGAACAAAGCTACATGGTGAAAGCTCATGTGCTCGCTATTTTAAATTCAGTCCTTTAGGTTAATCCACTCACATGAGCAAGAGTTATGAGCTCAAAAAAATCATACTGGCACCAATCCACTTTTACTGCCAGAAAAAATAGAAATGTGTTCTACCATCAAAATTATTTCTATTTTCTTTAAAAGCAAAAGCCCCCTTAGCAATACAAAGACACAAAAACCAGTGGAAAAAACACTTTGAGAAAGTACTGATTTTAGACACCAGAGGTTCCTAACAAGCAGTAATCAGTAAATTCAAGTTGTTCCATACATTCTTCTTGCTTTCAAAAACAGTGCTCACACTAAGACAACATCACTGCAGTTTGAACATTTTTCACCAGAAAACAGACAAAAGACAAATCTTATTCAAAGGTTCAACTCTGGAAAACATAAATTTTTAGAAATTATTCTTGCTTATGACCTTGGAGGAATAAGCCTTAAAACTCAACTGCAGAAAGATGAGCACACATTTTTGTCAGACTTCTATTTGAAAGGCCTGGCTATTTAACAGATAGCTCACATGTCTCATTGTTTCACTTTGATCTCAAAAGAGGTAAGGACAGAATAGTGTAACACCTAATTAAGTAGAAAAGAGATGTTTTGTAAAATAAGGAAGATGGTAATCTGGTTCTTAAAATTATCAACTTCCTTTCTACCTTTCCACTGGCTTCATTTGAGCCAGGAAGTAACAGCATACTTTAAATGAGTTTTCAAGGGTGTAGTTTATACTGTTTCACACATAAAGAACACAACAGTGCTAGAGAAGACTGGTATCAACTCACCCATAAGGCATAAGAAGAACATCCAACATAAAGTCCAAAAGCAACTGTACAGTCTTTGGTTTTTCAGCAAGATTAAATGGAGAAGCTGCTGCTTTCAGTGGTTCAGCAGGGTATTTCATGTGAAAAAGGGTTGGTATTAGAAGATGCATTAGGCTGAAAAACAATTATATTTACTGCAACCATTTAAAAAAAACACATTTGTTTATTTATAACATACAAGACAGAAACCTTTTATAACAAACCTGGTCCTTAACAGCAAAAAAAGAAAATATAAACAAAAGTTAAACATATTCACAATCCAATAGCCTCTATTTTACCATCTGATGTACTTAAAAATGGAAACCAGAAGATAAATTAGGATTTTTCCTTAAAATGGAACATATATGTCTGCATGCATGCAGATATTTGGAGAGACAGTCTCTGCATTTGTCCAGATTTTTGACAGTGTCATAATTCTGCCACAAAATACAATCTAGGACTGTCTCATCCTTAAGAAACACTGGCAAACACAGTGGTTGTATACCAGTACAGCCAGATTTTCCAAAGCTCTCTTCACTCATGTACTTGCTTTTTTGACACAGAAAACTCATGCTCCCAGGGGCTACAAGTATTTTCACACTAATCTCATGAATGGAAGCAAGATTTTACTGCAAGGCCTTTCAGTAGGGTCATTTTTTAAATACTTGTATACCATCACAGTATGTAGAGTGAACAAAAACATGATTTTAATGACATTTTCCAATACCAGCACAGTGGAAACTCATCTCCATGTAGATAAGAACCAGGCCCATCAATAACAGTTTTCTAGAGCTCCCAAATTCGTCTCCTTTTTACTTATTACAACTTAGCTAAAATTTCTACTTACTTGAAACACAGACCTCTTATCATATAGGAAGTCTGCTGCTGCAGATCCTCTATATTACTACAGCATTAGACAATAAGAATTTTTTGTACCACCCAAACAACCGAATTACTGATCCAAATTGTACATGCCAAGAACATACTGAGTAACGAAGACAGCACCAAGGAAAAGAAATATTTTAACAACTGATACAAATTATTTTACTAAAACAGTACCAATAAAATTCACTCCAAGAATAAGTAGTTATACCTGTCTTGTTGTGGTTGAGGTTTCCCTTCCATTGCAGTGAGAAGGGTTGGAGCCAATTCACATTGTTTTTCCACAGGCAGACGGGGGTATCCCATCTTAACATAAATTATGGTAAAATTCTAAAGGAGTAGAAAAAGCACACAGTATTGCAGCAATGCAAAATAAGCATGTGTTCCTTAACCTCTTCTTGTATCTCGTTTCCAATACCCAATTGTGTAACACAACATACAAGAAGACGAATTTCTTTTGTAAGACCAATTTCTTGTCTAAGATTTATCAGACTGACAACCATTAAAGCGGAGACTCAGCAAGGACTACTCAGAGTAGGTCTTGCTGGGCCTCGACTTTAAAATGCAGAAAAAAACAATGAAAAAAAACCTCTCTGGTTTTCCTTTTCCATTGCCAATTTCACCAAAAGCAGTTGCAACTAAGCAACAGCTTAAAAGAAAGCAAATGTAATGATCTCTCTTACCTATTTCTGAAATAAAATAGAAAACAATATTGAACAGATACCAAGATAGCAGCATAGACAAAATTTCTCTTGAAAACATATTTCTAAATCACCATATTTAAAAGCTGCACATGCAGTTAAGAGTCCAGTGACAGGAGAGCACAGAACAGCAATAGTAAACACTTGACTATTTAACTGTTATCCTGTTCATCTAAATCCAGACAAGAACTGCAGAGATAAGAGTTGTGTTCCACAATCTGGCTGAAAGAAGTGCTGAAGAGGAGTGCTGTAGTGCACTGCACTACTTTGTAGATGGCACTTTAGTTAAAATGCTATGAAGGCTTACGACACAAAGCAATGTGCATCGCTGAGATACACTAATGAAAATACATTTTTGCCAAGTCCAGCCAAATGCAGAGTTTGTCAAGTATGTCTTTAAACAAGATAGTTTGTTTTGCTCTACAAAACACAGGCACTCCAGAAGTCTTGGTCATTTCTAAAAAGTGAATTCCAGATAATGCCACTTGTTTAGGACAATCTAAGATTACTTTTATGTATGTCACTGCTGTTTAAAGTCTAAATATTTCTCCATACATTTCTAAGATGTTATGTTTTCAATTTAAGCTACAAACAAGACTGAAGAGTAAAACAAGGAAGTACAAAGTTTCCTTGTGAGTTAATCACTTCTGTTTCATAATGATGATTTTCAACAGATCTACCAAAACTGAAATGCAAACCGTTTCATAGTTTCAGAAATACATTTAAAAACTTTCACTTTTTAAATTAGATGAAATGAAATAATCTATGAAAGTTTCCCTGTCTATAAAATAACTTTTTTTCACCTTTTCTTGCTCAGATAAGGTCCTGATCCTAAAACCACATGGAAATACAGGACCTCATGTGTTTAAAGAGATAAAGGTGTTTTAAGTAAAACTCTTATCCTGGAGATATCAAGACAAGGACTGATAGCTGCTTGCAAAATGCAGCTTTCACCAATGAACACCTTTACAATACAAGCAGTGACAATGCATGCAATCATGACATATCAAGAGTAACTGTCAGTACTTGAACAGCAAAATGCTTTATGAAACTAAGCTTCACCCACGCTAGACTATAAAACTGAGTACAAAAAAAGCTCTTAAAACATCAACCTCATAACAATTACAAACTTGCTAGGAAAACTGACAGAGCTAAATACAGGACTTTAAAGAATATTCTTCTTGCTAAAGTAAAGCAGCAAACAGTTTCAGAAGAACAGCCACGTACAGTGACAAAGGACACTGCAGAAGGATCTTGATATTGAACTAGCAATGTCTCTACTGGAAGCTGTATTTTTGGTCGACTCTTAATGCGCTTATTCAGATGAACCAGCAGCTCCATGACCTGACAGGGAGAAAAAAGAAAAAAAAATTGAAAGAACCACCATTAACGTTACTACTTTGCGCTCCAGTCATCAAGCTCAGTCCATTAGGCAGGCTTAGTATAAGCAAATCAGGCCTGATCTAACTGATTATTTAATCCATAAGGAAACAGCAGCCATCACTTATAGTATTATCTTGAAACCACTCCAACAGGTCTCAAGCCACTGTTACGACAAACACACAAGTCCCAAACCACCCACAATCAATAACATCCATCAACAGAAATATCAGAAAGAAAGGATTACTGAAGATGACCAGTTCTTTCCACAGTTTGCTTACTACCTGTCAAAACTGACTCTGGTTTGGAAATCTGCATTGCTGCTCTGTATTGAGCTGCAGAATAACTCCAATTCAAAAAACAGAACAAAAAAAAAAAAAAAAAAAAAAAAAAAGAAAAAAAAGAAAAAATCCCCACCCATAATAAAATTACCAAATAAGCGTATGAGAACTTTTTGGAGCAGAACATTACAGAATTGAAATCCTTCAAACAAGAGGAGAAGCCAACAGGAGTGCTGTGAATGTCAAGCAGAAGTGATGTGCAGCCCTGCCTGGGCAGGCAGAGCCCCAGCAGCAATGCCAATGGGAACAGGCAGCTGCTCGAGCGGGATGGCCCTGGGCTCTGATAGACAGTAGCTGAAACTGTGGCCAGAGTGCATTGAAGCAAGAGAGGTGCACGAAGCACCTCTCAAGCAAGAAGGTATTCCCTCATGATGAAGACTATCAAGTAGTGAAGTTGGGGCCCAGAGGGTTTGTACGGTCTTTATCCTCAGACGTTTTTCAAGACCCATTTCAATAAAACCTTAACCTTCATCCTGAACAGAGCTTGTAATGGACTGTTTTAAACAGGAGATTGGCCTGGAGACCTCCTAAGGTCCCCTCCAAAGTGAATTATCCCATGATTCTACAATCACATTAAGCGGTTTCTTAGCATCAGCAAAGTGTCATTTGTAAATCCCCTGAAGGAGGTATCATAACTGAATGGAGGAAACTGAAAAACTACAATCTCTACTCTGGAACAACTATCCATTCTGAGAAATCACACTGAACATCTGCATCTTGCTTGCAAACTTTACCAGATTCTCAAAGAAGGTGGTGCAAAACAATGGAAGTGATGTTAGATGAAGTGAGTTCAGTTCCAGTAAAACCAGTCAGAGCTCATCCTAGGTTCAGGTTGACTTCAAGCAATTCAAGTCAAAAAGACAGGGTGTCCTGTGTTTTTGATCACTGCCTTGGTCAGAGTATGCTGAAAAAGCAGCTAAAACTGCTGTCACTGAAGTTGTAATAGAAACTGCAGAACCATATGTATGCTGAGCTGCATATGAGCAGAGTCTTTACATCTACTCCCTGCCAAGGTATCAAACAAAAAAATGTCGAGCTATAATTCAGAGAAACTGCAGAGCTGACTGCAAGAATGTGATTGAAATCAGAGATAAACTGACAAACTAAGTAACACTGACAGCTATCAAATTTTGCTGCTGTAAATTTATTGCAACCATTACAAATTCATAGTATTTTAGAGAGGAAAAAACCCTGTCTGCAGAGATCTCTTTGAGAAAGGGTAGGAGATACTAAGACAGAACTTGAGAAACATGTTCAAATTACCAACGCTGGCTGGTAAAAAAAGACATGGCTGGATTTGGGTATGTGTTAGGGTTTAGCTCATATCCTGCTTCTCTAATCATTAATGTCAAACAAGTGCACTAAGGATCTCATCAGCAGCACTCTTCAGACCTGACTCATGCAAACGTCTGCACTTTTGACTTCTTTTGGTTTTGCTGGCCTCACATGGGCTGCATTTAAAGCGACAATGGTATCCAGTCTGGCACAAAGGCTGCCATTGTAAAAATACTTCTTGGAGTTCATCTGAAGAAGCAGAGTTGAATTTACCCTGGATTACTAGTTCTTTGTGTGACACCACTAAGATAACTGTTCTTGTAGAAGACATCCTAGAGTAAAATTTAACCCATTTGCCAAACTGTGGCCTGAAAAGGGATTACTTCTTCAGCATAAATGGATTAAGAAGGTATAGGCATTACAAGTTTATCCCCATAGTTAGACTACATCCTAGATCTGAAAATGTATGAGGGCAATGAGTTCAAATTACTGAATGTTGCAGCAATAGTGACCTAATAATCATAAATTGAAGGGCAGCAATAAAACCAACAAAGGAATACATTAAGGCAACAGGAAGAAAAATTAAATTTAATTTCCCCTTTTCATTCTAGCAGTACAAGCTTGAGGACAAAGTTAGGCTGGGGAGTCAAAGTAAAATTAGAACATTGTCAATCCTTCTGGTGTACTTGTGAACCAAACTATGCTTCTAAAGTTGGGTGAAAGAAGTCCTTTAACAACTGTAATGCTCTACACTTAGCAGTATACTCACAACAAATGTTCTTGTTTGCTCATGTCTATACTATCAAAAGCTACACTGTCAATTCAATTAAAATTTTTAAACCATAGTTAATTATATTGGCACACTTTTTTTATTGGTGGTGGTGGTGGGTTTATGGGTTTTTAACCACAACAATCACTGCAGGAGAGGGATATGACATGGGGTGTCAGTTTTGTCACTGCCTGTAGATAGTCACTGGGTTAATAAAGAGTTTGCCTTTCTCCTTCCATTCTATTTCATTTATTAGCATTAGTAGATCAGCTTTCCAATTACCTGAGTGCTCATGTTAAAAAATACATGTTTTCACTTTGCTTACATTGCCTTAATGTGATTTAAGCTGGTGTTGAACAACAGGCACATTTTTAGTTATCCACTAGGCAAAAATCAGCAATGGAAAGTTAGATATTTGAAAAGGCAGCAGAATCCTTAGCATGTTTTCCCACCACGTTAACAAAGTGTAAGAGCAAGAAGATTGACAAGCTCAGTTCCAATGTAAGTTATGGAAAAGGGCAACATGCACATTGAAGAGATTTACTTGCAGGTTATACACTACACAGTAAATGTTCACTGATACCTTTTAGAATAAAAAATTGACAGTCTCTTTGTCTCACTGAAATTATTTTGCTATGTGAAAAATATCAAATAAAAGAAATTTAACATATACAGGGCCTTCTTGCTACATTTTGAATTTATTAAGAAAACAAACAGAATACTGAAAAAGTCAAATGCCCTTCACTGACATGGCAAGGGCAGAATTCAGGGTAATCTACACGGCTGCAATGAATTTGACAAATATCAAGAAGTACATGGAAGTGCTATAATTCCTTATATTATTATCATCTGGTGTGGATGAAAATTAATAGTTTAAACACCTGAAAGGAAGAAGAAATGCATTTTATTTCATTATTCACTTTAATGTAATAACTACTAACCGTACTACTACTACAACAATACACCCTAAGTATGCTCTGTGATGTCAAGAGGCCTCTTAAATTTAATTTTCAAAAGACTAGTCCTCCCCCTTTCCTGAATCTTCCAACACTCCAAAATAACTGACAACACATTCCAGCTTAGAGAAAAAAAATCATACAAAAATACCCTCAGAAATTTCACCAGCTGATTAAATGCCTTTCTTCACAACTTCAAGCACACATGGTAAGCAGGTATTCAGAAGAACACCCCATCTGAGTTGGAGTATCTATCTGTCCCTCAGCATAGTGGAATGGCCTGACATCTATGGATCCACTTTAATGTAATCACTCTTAGGACCATGTTTTGGGCAGAATTTTGTTAAAAAAAGATCTATGTTACAGTTACTTGCAGGCTCTGAAATCTACTTATAAATGCAGTGACATTCTGATTATTTCCCTATTTCAACAAGACACATGGATTTATGAAAAGTTTCTTTTCCACCACTAACCCCCAACACTTCATCTGCACTCTGCTCCAAAATGTTCCTGTTTACTCCTATTACCAGACCTAAAACCTAATGCAGGGAACTGAATTCCCCAGTTACACATTAAATTCCACCTCTAAAACTGCTTTGGCTTTCTCCTATGCCTGGTTACAAGCAAAAACCAAAGAGTTTTAGTCACTCAGGTACACATTAAGGTACCTGAATAAATGCTGTGATAAAGCTGTCTTCTGTACCAGGGAACTGAATTTTTTCAGATAGGCATCACATTCCATTCTCAAAATTAGTTGGTTCTTGCTCTTACTCCAGTTATCAACCAAGTGAATGACATCAGTAAGGCTTCATGCTATTCTGTGCATAGAAGCAAGCTTGCTTCACATGTGCCCTAAGTCAGGAGGAAGCACAACAGCCCTGGAAGCCAAGGGCAACTGTCCCTATGGCAGCAAGCCTTGATCCCAAGGCTAACTCTGTCAGAGCTAGCTGGCCTCAAGTGGAAACAATTGCAGCCTCCACACATCTGCAAAGCCTGTGCTGACACAAGCACTGACTGTTTTGTTTAAGCTCTAACAGGTGTAATGAACCAATTCTCTATTAGGGTCACAATAATTTTTCCTCAAAGAGTAGTTTTCTCCACAGAGAACATCCAAGAATAGCAAATCATGATACATCATGGGCATCTCCTTCTCCCTGATCAGGATAATGTATCTTTATGGTAAACTGAACCCTTACCTTTTTGCGAACTCCTTCCTGTGTGCTGGACAGCTTGAGGAGAACAGGGGGTAGGAATTTGGAAATAATGTTCTGTAACTGCTCATCTGTTTCTGCATGGCCAAGACGCAAGAACACACGCTCCAGTTGATCTGCAATTAAAAAAAAAAAAGAAAAAGAGAAACCGAAACTCAAAATTCCTGTAGCAAGAAAGCTTTTTCTGAACATCTCCTAATGGACTTACAAGAAATGCTGCACAATGTTATTAGAGTACTCATATCTCAACAGCACTCATCACAGATTTTTAACTCTGAGAAAACCAGTTATGGTAGAAACCAGCCTGATAGCTTCCAGTACTAGCCTTCACAAGTACATGGAGACCACTCCTAGCAAAGACAGAAGTAATTAAGGCTGCCTTTGCAGGTACAGTTCACACACCTGAAAGCACAAGAAACAAGCTACAGTGAAAAATCAATTCTTCTGAAGCTCAAGACTACTGTTACAGGGTAAATTTGACACTCACAGGTTTGGGTTACAGGAGTATTCATACAACATCTTGACACAGGCCAACTGGTCCAGCGCTGGTCCATTGGGGCACTGAGGTCTCCCAGAAAATCTGAACTAATGTTGGCTGAACCAGTTACTTGTTTGTTATAATTAGCTGATCTGTTTTCAAAAAGATGGCACTATCATCAATAGGAGTAAGAGCACAAGCGTGAAATGCAGGACATGCTGTTGTGATGCTATTATTGCTCTACGAAGCAGCTGGAGTGTTTTAATTCACCTTCCTCTGGCCAGCTGATCTACTCCCCAAACCCAGAAAGGAACAAACAAAAAATCGTTTCAAGAAAACAAATTACACCACAATCTTCTGTCAACAGAAGCTGATGGTTGGGGACCATTTTTTTTAATAAAAAAGGTTAAAAGTCCTTATTTTAAGTGCCAGAATGCAGCTGCCCCAACAGCTACACCAGAAGCAAAGCAAAGCCTCCCCAGCAACAGCAGCATTCCCAACGGCTGGAGTACGAAGACTTTGTGCACAGGATCAGGAGCATCTGTTTTTCATCCTGCAGCAATGAAGGCCAGACCCACATGCAGCAAGGAAGCAATGACCCGATGCTTTTGAAGGGCTAAAGGTCTTAAGACATCCTACAAGGAGGAAATAATTTCTCCAAAGGCTAATCTAAAGTGATCTATAGCAAGCTGAGATTAGAGGGAGACCAAGGAGAGACCTCCTTCAGCAGAGAAGGATCATCAAGCTGGCTGTAAAGGACCACAGTGGGGGGAAAAAAAAAAAGAAAAAAGGCACTGGTATAAGGCAGCGGTAAAGACTGAGGTGAATGGATATGGTTAGAACCAAAGCGATCAAAAGGGATGTTGAAATGCAAATGCAGCTCTAACCAGCAAACCTATGATGATTTAGCTTCAGAAGCCTTTACTGTCCTATTTTAAAAACCTGTGCTATCCCTGCATTCATAGCACCATTCCTCCTCTGTCAGAAGCAGACTTAACATAAACATACATTAAACATACTTCCAAGATTTCATTTTCTGCTGAGCAAATATGAGCTGAATGGACAGAGCACTACAAAATTTAACTGTCAAGGAAATTACAAGCCAAAACTCTACAGCATCTATAGTGTAAACTGAGATACGAGTCAATCTCATTTCAGACAGATTTCACAGACCACTCAGGTTGTCAGCTAGTCAATGGCTTCATGACACTTACCTCATATTCCAAGTTTTTAAAAAATCGTGACATTTGATTTCTTTTCACCTTCCTTTTTGTGTCATCCTTCCCCCATCCCAATGATCCCCCATTCCAGGACTTCCTTGGTGTCTTGACAGGCAGTAAGGGACTACTGAAGTCACACCAAGCAGTTGAAATAACTCAGTGAATAAAACCTAGCAAATCTTTCCCCTTGGACCTAGAACTCCAGGAGAAAACTGCAGATCCATCATCCTCAAGGAAATCAATCTAAGAACCTTCTCAACACGTTCTTTCCCATAGCAACAGATCAGACACAAGTGTAAGGAAACACAACTGAAGTTAGTTCTAAAGCCATTTGTTGGTAGTCACCGGACTACACACACACCTTCTGAAAGGCAGAGAAACCCTCTTGCATGTGCACTCAGGAAATGTAGCAATGCACTGAATTACAAGCGCCTGCCCCATTTCCAGCTTCCTCCATTATTCTCTTGTTTCAAGCAGCAGCAACCAGAACGGCGGACACAATAATAGTACCAACAATAATAGTAAGAGATGAGGAGGACAAAAAGCTACCTACTTCTTTACGCTGCCTGTGAGGCAAATTTGTTACTTTTCTCATACCTCCGCTGCAAAGTCAGTTAAGCCCTAATACTGTCATCATATGTTCTTCCCTTAACCATAATCATGACAAGACTCTTCAGCAAATTCAAGGATACTGGCCATCTGGATGAAGTTAAGAAACTGGTCAGGAGTTTGTCAGAGCACTCTCCCATGCTGCTGATGCAGACTGTATCCATAGCAGTGGGACAGGAAAACAAAGAGCTATAAAACCTCCCAAGTATTGTACATCAAACATTTCCTCCACGGTTTTTATTCTACTAACAATTAAGACCATTTTTCAAGCTGACAGCACTCATTACAGGAAAGCATAAACACCGGAGATTTAAAGCACCACACACAACGGCCCAGGAAAGTAACTGTGGATGAAGTATCTGGGTCTCAGATGCTGTGTCCTATCTCTGTGTGCTGCAGACCTCCTGGCTGGCATGGGGAAAGTGTCTTTTCATTCTTTATGTCTCTTCACAGCCTCCACTCAGCCTCAGCCAGCAAGCAGACCACTATGCACCAGACATCAAACAAGACAGTTTGCTTGCAACTGGTCTCATTTACCCACATCGTGCATTTCCAAAGTTTTTAAGTACAAAGCTAAAATCTTCTCACTGATTTTACAGCCCCTACTGCCAACTAAGAAACTGCACAGTTGCAATTTTAGGAGCTTATCTGATAGTAAAAATAAGTAAAGCAAGATGTCTAACTTGCTTTACTACATACCAAGGAGGGTAGGAGGGGGGTGGAAAGGACAAAAACTGTTTGGAAAAAGCCTTAGCAACTGAAAACTAGTCTTTGAAACATCATATGTATGCCACAGCTATGACAGTTAGCATTTTACTATGGATTGAAAAACATAACACAACAAAGAATAAGGTGCATGAGTAAAAAAAATCAGTAACTAGTTTTACTTTTAAAATACATACAACTAAGTCCATGAAGAATTTGAAACAGTTATTCATGTATTCTGGCACAACCACTTCTTTTCATGCTGCTGTGTAGTACTTCCACATAAAATGCCAATTTTGTGGCACTTTGTTCAGGAAAAAAAGGTGTTTACAAGAAGACAAAGATAAATATGGAGAACTGAACAACAGGCATTGCATATGAAGATGACATCTCCTTTTGTAAAAGAAACAAAGGGGCAGAAAAACAAGATATATCTTTGTATCCCTATTTCCAATAGCAGTGTCTAATTTGTGTGAACTGACATGGTGTATTTGGAACCTGCAATTCCCAAGTTACCATGGCAATGCAGCTACCTATCTGTGAGAAAATGCATGTTTCACTTCTGGTTCTTTCCAATCTCCATTTAAGACTACAAGAGGTATACAGGTTTCAGCACATAACAACCTTGCAAAGACAAAAAATAAAGAAATCGCTTTCCAAATACAGATAATGGATACAAATTCTACAAAATGCCACACTGACAATGAGACACTAACTTTCAAATCCTGCAACACCATCCATAAAAGGGTCAGAGTTATTTTAGGTTTTGTTACTTCAGAACTGACCTTGCAATCACCCAGGGTAACAGTAAAACCCCACAGCCTGCTCACAGACACAATGTACCCTTTCCTTCCATTTGGTGTATTAACATGGAGTTCATCTAAGAGAACTGAGAGAAAGACACAAAAAGGATAAAAATATGGATAAACAGTGAAATAGCTACCTCAATAAAGCCAAGAATTCAAAGGGTTTACCCTCATTATTTTAATTTTTAAAGAAAAGGAAAATGCCACTGTTCATCTGTATTTTTATTACAGAAATCTCTCAGTTCAGCCAAGCACAGTTACATTTCGAATCAGCTCCCTCTGGCATTTACAGACATTAAGCACAGCAACACCAGGTATTCCACACAGACCCCTCAGCAATGCATATTTGTGCAGCAGAGTATCAAGTAAAACACACACCCTTCCTTTAATGAAAACTGACTCAAGAAACTGCTGGGGCTAAGACATGTCAAACTAGCTGTACTTCATAGTTTGACTGATAGCCACAAAACATCTGAGGAACTAAAAAGAGTCCTCTTCAAAACAGAGCAGAGCATGGGACAGCAAAATTCTATGCATGAATCTTCACTTTCCTGAGAAGTATCTGTTTGACTGATTGGTGGAACTACTACAATATAAAAAATTTCTACAACTGTTTCAGTAAATCAGACAAAAACCCCAGAAACCCTCCTCTATTACCTGAACTCCGTAGCACCATTACATGCACAAGCATCCCCCCACATTTTCTCCAAAGGGCCCTACATCAAATAAAGAGTCCTGCGCACAAAAGCATTTCAACTTCACCTCCTGGATGGCAGGGGTAGTTTTAGGGGCAGGTTCCTGCTAAAGCAAAAGCTCTAACACACCCTTTTGTCTCTCTAGAACTAAGCAACTGCTTCTGCATTATTCCACATGCAGAAGAAAGAATAAAGTTCTCATCTGCTGTGCAACTACTAAAATAGGAGTCAAATTCCTGTTCAAATGGTATTAGACTCTGGGAGAAAATATATCTAGTATGATTATAGCAGCAAACAGTGAGTCAGGATTTGCTGGTGCTATTCCTGTCTCTACCAGTAACCCATTGTGTGCCTACAGCCAAAAAACTTAAGGGAGCATTTGTACAAACAGGCCATTCACCAGGCTGTTTTACAAGATCTGACTGGAAAAGGCTAGGAAGGCCTGTTGGAGAAGGGATATATTATGGTTTTTTCCCATCCAATCCTTTCATTTTATAGAAAAGCTTATGTGAAAGCTTGAATAGTACACCAGAAATCAAATAATTTGGAATATGCCAGGCACAGGTTCTCCATTTGAATGGATGACTACTATCACTCAAGACTAACTTGTCTCTCTTGCATCTGAACTCTTATGGCTTTAGGGCCAATTTACTGATTTTGCATTATTTTTTAAACTGCCGTATCTTACACTGCCATCAAACAACTTGTCCTCTAAAATGATAAGCATCCCTTACACAGCATTTACAGAGTTTCTGTGTTTGACTGGGGCTATAGATGAAAGCTTCCTACAGCCATGTAAATATAAAGCAAGCAGACTTCGTTTTTCAGTCTAAAACTAATGGTAATTATTATTGTTATTTTAGGACTAGCAATCATCCTATAAAAGAAAGTATTTATTTCCAAATATGCTGAAATTTAACTATTTGAATATATCAAAAGATGGCAAGCCCACATAGAGGCTTAGTTTCCCTCTCTACATTAAGTTAATCTTTTTTCCATTACCTTTAATTATTTTTCATTTAAGATTACAGTACTTTCTATTCAGTGACAGAGGTACCAGGAAAAAAAACCAAACTAGACAAAAAAGAATTTCCAAAAATATATTCCTCCCCCCACCCAAAGAAAAAAGATTTCTAACCCAACCAATAAAACTCCCTCATTTTTGAAGGATGCAGTGGTCAAATAACCTGAATAACATTATGTAATTATTAATGTGAATCTCAGTCTAGGGACATTTGTCTTTTTAGCGCAGCTTAACAGAAAGGGCTGTGTAGCAACAGGCACATGGCTGAGGACCAATTTTTTGCAGGATCAGATTTGGAGCCTGGAAAGCTAGATTACACACAGATAAAAGCCAAGGAGTTACACGGAAGAGATCTCACACTGACTGGTTTCACCAAGGGGAATCACGTTCTCGTAAAATTAACAACAGAATCTCTTAGATGAGAGCAGCAGTGAGAGCTTTCACTGTCCTTACAGCAATTTATCCCAGTTGTCAATGGAACAAATAGCTTGGCATTTGGGTCGTCCAGTTCTAGGATCAGTACAGGATCAAGATCCTCCTTTACTCCACCATGGATCTTGGCTACATAAGGGACATCCCCACCATTATAATACACCTTATTCCACTCAGCCTAGTTCCAGTAACACCTAACAAAGAGCAGAATTAGGATGTTGTTATACACAGAAGCTCACAACAACAAAAAAACCCCAACAAACAAACAAAACAACAAAAAAAACCCAAAAAACCCCTAAGAAACATTACACAAAAATGCCTTAGTACTGAAAGCCAACAGTGCTCAAATATGCTCAAAGTATTTCTTCTGCCCTTCCTCTCTGACGACTGCCAAGTACTATTTCAGGGTAACCAAAGGCCCTCTCATTTGGCTGAGTCATACGTTATCTTGCTATTAATCCTTCACAGATAAGAACCAGCTCTATTCCAGGACAGGAAAAGCAAGGGAAGAAACCCGCTTTTTTTGAAGTTCCATAGGGTTCTCCAAAGACCAGCTGATCGTGTGCTTTCCCAGAGTCACTGAGAAAGGGTTTTAGAGGTGACAAGAAGACAGGGCCGAGCTCCCGCCGTCTCGAATGCTCGGCGGCAGCGGCACCTCCGGTCATGTGCCGAGCGCCGCAGGGGCGGCCGCGATGCGCCCTCGTACCCACCGCCCGCACAGCACCTCAGGGGGCTCGGGGAACCCGTCCTGGACGTGCCAGCCCGCCTTATATTCACACCGCTGCTGTGGTTCAAACGCGGCGGTCGCACAATGCAGGGCGAGAGCACCGACGGGCAAAGGCGCTGCCGCTTGTGCCCGCTCAGGAGCGGTGGGTGGAGGCCGCTCCCCCTGCGCCGGGGGTCCCGCCGACCCCAGGCTCCGTCCCGGCCAGAACGCAAGGTCACCCAGCCGGCGGGGGACTGCGCAGCCCCCGCTGCCCGCGGTGGGGCCGGGGATGCGGGAGGCGCCGCTGCTCCTGGTTTCCGCTTCCCGAGATGGCCGCCCAGGGCCGAACCGGCCCCACTGCCGTCACCGCCCGGCCAGGCCGGGGGCCGAGCCCCACCGCAGAGGGGACCCACTGCGGCGAAACACCGGCTCGCCTGCCCGCTCGCCCGCCCGCCAGCCCCCGCTGCGAGTCCCTGAGCCGCGAGCACTTACTGAGCTCGTCCTGGGCGGCCGCGGCCATGTTGCCGGCTGGGGAGGGAGGGGAGGCGGCGAGAGACGCTCCGCGCCTCCCACCCCTCTCCGGCACCGGCACCGGGCCGGCGGCCGCCTCTCTCCTCCTCCCCCTCCTCCCTCTCCTCCTCTTCCACCTCCTCCTTCTGCTGCTCCCTGCGGCTTCCCTCGACAGCGGCAGCGACCGCTTTTCAGTCACCGCCGGTTTATATTTAGAGAGAGCTGCCGTCCCCACCGCCCGCCCCCGTCGCGTACACGACACGGCCCGGCCCCGCCGCCGCCGCCCCGCCCGGCGGGCCCCGAGGAGGAGGTTTACGGGGGCAGCACTGACCGGAGTCCGCGCTGACCTCCATGGCTGCCGCGCCGGCTCCGTGCTCGGCACGGCGGCGCAGGGACGGGACGGAGCGGCGTGGGGCGCCCCCGCGCGACCGTGGGTGCGCTAGCAGGGGGAGGGCGGCGAACCCCGCCCACCGCCGGCACGGCCACGCCCACTGCCGGCACGGCCACGCCCACTGCCGGCACGGCCACGCCCACCGCCGGCACGGCCACGCCCACCGCGCGGCACGGCCACGCCCACCCGCCGGCGCTGCCCCCCGGCCTCTGCTCCAAAGCCAACTACCGAAGGGACAAAGCTGCTTCGTGGAATTCCTCGCCTGCCGTTCTGGGGTTGCTCAGAGAGACCACCACACTGCGTCTCTCTCCCAAACTCTGCGATGCCACATGTGATCTCTGTAAGGAGCATCTTGGCAAGATGCCCCAGCCGAGGCGTCCCTGGGGCACGTCTGGAAGCAGACAGCTTGGCGCTCGTTCCCCAGCTCCCTTACTGCTTCTTGCAGGTGGCACGGGGGCAGCTCGTGACGTCTCCCTAAAGCTCCAGGGCCAGTCCCAGGGAAGACGTGAGTCCAAGTGACAGGTGTCAGAGGACTAGCTTGTTTCTCGAGTCAGGAAAAAAAAGGTGACAAAAGCTTCTGAGCACCATTTTTACTTCATTTGTGTAATGTGTCTGGCTGAGCTGGAGTTCATTTCCCCCACAGCAGCCTTCACCTTGCTGCACTTTGCAGTGATAGTTGGAAAGGCGTTGATAGCACACCAGTGTTGTGGCTATTGCTCAGCAGCACCGGCACAGCATCAGCGCTGTCTCTCCAACATTCCTGCCTCCATCAAGGAGCTGGGGGTGGGCAAGGTCCAGGGAAGGGTCACAACCAGGCCAGTTGACCCAAACTGACCAAAGCAATATTCCATGGCATATGATGTCAGCTCAAACATAAAAGCTGACAGAGGGAAGAGGAACAGGGGGTATTCGTTTTTTACAATGCTTGCATTCCAGAGCAACCTCTACACATCCTGAAGTCCCGCTGCCCAGGAAGTGACCAGACATGGCTTGCTGATGGGAAGTAAAGAATAAAATTATTTTCTTCCTCTTTGCTTGTGCGTGCATAAATTTTTGCTCTTGCTTTCGTAAACTGCCTGATCGCAATGAACAAGTCATTTTCCATCTTATTTTCTCTCCTGTCCAGCTGAGATGGGGAAGTGATAGAGCAGCTTGGCCACCTAACCCACCACAAATTTTTAAGGTCAGGGTCTGAGGAGTTGACTCCCAGTCTCCAATGCTGAGAGGCTGGGCTCTAATGAGCTGCAAAGAGGTGGTTCTTTTTTTATTTTTTTTTAAGGAAGCAGATTTGGGACCCATCCACATCTGAAGGAAATGATCAGCATTTATTAATGCAGAAAGGAGACAGGCAGAGAAGACCAGCCACATGGGAGGCACACTCATTTCTAGCTTTAAGAACAGCACATGCTCTCTCATGAGCTGAGCATTTCTGTGGTGAGTACTTGCAGCATCAAGCTCATATCTGGCTTTCCTCAGAAAGGTCAAACACTGAGGTGATGTTCCTGCTGGTTACACCAGAGAAGAGATGTAATCCTCCTTACCAGGAGAAGTCTTTGGGTAGAGGACATCACAGGTGGCAGACCTGCTATCAAAGCCACCATTTCAGGGAGCTGTCCATACAGAATCACACAGAATCAACGAATGGGCCAGGTTGGAAGGATATCTGGTCCAACCTCCCTGCTCAAGCAGGGCCGTCCCAGAGGACATGGCACAGGATTGCATCCAGACAGTTCTTGAATCTGTCAGGTGAGGGAGACGCCACAACCTCTTTGGCAATCTGTTCCAGTGTGCAGTGACCTGCACAGTAAAGAAATTCTGCCTCATGTTCAGGTGGAACCTTGTCACCCTCTCGTAGGATGCTTCTAGACATTGATGAGGTCACCTATCAGTTGTGCCTTTGGGCAGCAGAAGGAGGAGTGTTCCCCACGATTCCATGCCATGGGTGCACAGTTCCCAGTGTGGGACTGCCAGTTAAATGGCGTTGGACCCCACATGACAAGGGGCCAGACCCTGAGCTCTGCCAGGAGCAAGCCTAAACCAGGTACAGGCTCAGGAAGTACTTCAAAGGTTTCTTCCCTGGAAGAATCACAGATTCATTAGGGTTGGAAGGAACCTCTGGAGATCATCTACTCCAACCCCCTGCCAAGGCAGGGTGACCCAGAGCAGGTGACACAGGAATGGGCCCAGGTGGGTTTTGAATGCCTCCAGACAGAGTGACTCCATGACTTCCCCAAGAAGCCTGTTCCAATGCTCTGCCATCCTCAGTGCAAAGAAGTTCTTCCTCATGTTGAGGTGAAACTTCTTGTGTTTATGGCCTCTGCTTCTCATACTATCGCTGGGCACCACTGAAAAGTCTGGCACCATCCTCTTGATATCCACCCTTGAGATATTTCTGTGCATTAATGAACTCCCCTTTCAGTCGTCTCCTCTCCAGACTGAACAGGCCCAACTCCTGCAGTCTCTCCTCATGAGACCTTTGTGGCATCCTCTGGACTATTTCCAGTAGCTCCGTGTTTTTCTTGAGCTGTGGAGCTCACAACTGAACACGGCACATCAGATACGGCCTCACTAGGGCAGAGTACAGGGGCAGGATCACCTCATCGACCTGCTGGCAATGCTCTTCCGAATGCATCCCAGGATTCCGTTGGCGTGGGTGCAACGCAAGGGCACACAGCCGGCTGGAAGAACGGAGCGGCAGTAGCCTGCGAGAAGTCGGGGACAAAGGACCCGTGCTGGTGCTCGGCGGGCTGAGCAGGCCCGGCTCCCAGCCGCCACCGCCCCCCGAGCGCGGGCTCTGTCGCGACCCGCCCCTGTCGCGCCCCCGCCCCCCGCGCCGGCCCCGCCGCCGGCCGCGCGCACGGCGCGGAGCGCGGCCCGGCCCCGGCGGCGGCGGAGAAATGGCGGCAGCGGCGGCGCGGTGTCCGGGCGGGCGGTGGGCGCTGTGCTTGTGCCTGTGCGCGGCGCTTCTGCCGCGGCCGGCGCGGGGCCTCACCGACCGCCTCTACTGCGGCCGCCGAGTCTGCTACGAGGTGCTGGGCGTCAGCCGGCAGGCCAGCAAGGCGGAGATCGCCCGCGCCTACCGGCAGCTGGCCCGGCAGTACCACCCCGACCGCTACCGCGGGGAGCCCGCGGGCGGCGAGGGCGACGAGGGCGGCGGGGCGCAGGCGGCGCACGAGAAGTTCCTGCTCATCGCCGCCGCTTACGAGACCCTCAAGGTGAGAGAGCGGGACCGCCGCCGCGGCCGGAGCCGCTCCGGTAAGCAGTCAGGGAGGGGAGGAGAAACACCCCGAAAAATCCTCCTTCCGCAGCCAGCCCGAGAGTGCGGGAAGGAGGATGGAGTGCTCTTGAAAATCCTTCTGTGTCTAGAATTCGTTCTTTTTTTATGTACTTATTTATAACGAACCGACTGGGCTTTATCTTGGAGGTATACCTTTAAAAGTAGCAGTGACTCGAATAGCATATGAGATCTGTAAGGGAAGGCTTCTCAGGGCAAAGCATGTATGACTTGGCAAAGATGGAACCCAGGAATGGAAGAAAGAGACCTGTAAGTGTTTTAAGGCTACAAGGGATTGGAAAAGGGAACTTTTTTTTTTTTTTTTTGCGGGGGTGGGGGGAAGGGGAAAACGGAGTTTGAAAGGAATGCAGTGGAGCCTGGCAAAATTAGATTTCCTGTCCCTCAATTATATGGGGGAAAATGATGAAAAACTCAGAGAAAATGAGAACAATGAGGTCTTGAATTGGCCTTCCATTGGACAGATTCCATAGCCCTGTAAACTAATTCCTTTAAGTTTTGAAAAATAATCTTGTAATAGGTTCTTCATCTGAAAATCTTTTCCTGAGCCGTACTTATTAACTCCAGTCCATCTGGACTTCCCATTCTGAAGTTAAAAAACTTACTCTGTGGAATTTAGTTGCTTGTCTGTTTTTCAGTTTTAAATGCCTTTGCACAGTGCTTGCTTACTGATTTTAAGACAACACGTCATATGTGCATGGGCAGATAAGTGTGAGAACAAATTAATTGAGAATATGAGAAAAGGACAGATTTCCTCTATGTTTCATACTCACTTGGGCTGTCGCCAGTTTTACAGCAGCATGGCATTTAATGAGATGTAAAACACAGGTATAACAGAGCAAGTGAAAACAGGAATTTAAACCTGAATGAGTTCTTCATCTCATCCTGCAGGATGAAGAAACACGTAAAGATTATGACTACATGCTGGATCATCCTGAAGAGTATTACAGACATTATTACCACTACTACAGCAGGAGACTGGCACCTAAAGTAGATGTCACAATAGTGATCCTAGTTACGGTGTGTGCCATCTCCGTGTTTCAGGTAAAATTTCATGTTTACATCGTACTGCGCCGTGAGTTTCTGAATAAGAAGAGAAGTAGTGGCAGTTCTCATCATGTCCCATTTAATAAAAAGTGTCAGTGAGGAGCCATGTTGCTGTATGCTGTGGTCCAGTTCTGTGTGGTGTCTGTAAAAATCCTGAAGTCAGAATGTACTGAGCAGGTTTTTGACTGCCCTTGGTACCTTGAACAAATGTAGAGATAAGTTTCTTTTAATTTTGTTGAGACAAGGTGCATCTTTTCTGAAGAATTTACTTGGTTCTTCCTGGCAGGCTCAGAGCAGCTCAGGCAGGACTAATGCCCCAAATAACATGTGTCAGTTTGCCAAGATGCATAAGTAAATTTTTAAAAAACAGACTAATAGCACACTGAATTCAAGACTCAATTCAGATGATAGGACTGAATATCAGGAGTTTACTAATGTGTGAATCTTGCATTGCGGTGTATTTTAAGCACCACATGGATGAAGTCCAGGAGAGAAGCAAATTCAGTTCAGCAGAATTTACTCTGAAGGTGGTAGGTCCAAGGCCAAGAAAACAGACTGTGTTTTAGACGAAAAAACTTGTGCTGTTCATGACACAAGAGGAGGAAAATGCGTAACTTCTCTTCAGGATCTTTTGAATCACTGGTTCAAAACATCATTAAAAATACCCAAGAAGTTTAAGGGATGAAGCTTACACCATGGTGCAGGTAGCTCAATGTTTAGTGGGATATTGGAAGTTAAAATAAAAAAAAAGTTGATCAGAATTTGAGAACTTGGAATAATAAATTCCAATGGCATATTCAACCAAATACCTAATTTCTCTTCAGATTTAGTTCCAATGGCAAAGTTCCATTTCACGTCTTATTTCTTATTTTGTCTGTAAGTGGAGACACTCACTTTCCTGGAGTGCAGCTGCCAAATGGTTCTAAATTCAGTGTGAGTGTCAATGTAAACTGGTTTGCCCATCTTGCTTTCTCTTGTTTCTGCTTCTTGGCCTTTGCTAAGGTTGTGTAGTGGGCTTATGTCTGCACTTTCTCTTGGTAAATGGTGTGAGATGTATTATTGTTTAAAAAGTTCTGTCAGTGAGACATGCTTGGGTGTCCCAAGAATGAAAGCAAGCTAACTTTTTCCCTCTTGTGCTAGTCTAGTTTCTTCCATGTTTTCCATGCCTCATCTCACGTCATTTACAGGACACTAGATGGGAACATCAGCCCTCAGCTAGGCCTTGGGCTTATTCTGTCTTTAGAGGGAAACATTCTCAGCATTGTGCTGTACAGGGCTAGGAGTTGGACTTGATGATCCTTGTGGGCCCCTTCCAGTTCAGGATAGTCTATGATTCTGTGTTCACCCAGGCAGTATATTTCTGATTTGTTGTTTGGGGTTTTTTTCCCCACTCCTTTGAAATCCAGAGGGCAGGTGGAGATCAGAGAGGTATGTTGAGTCTTGTAAAGTGGACACTGCCAGACTTACGAGATTGTCACATACTTAGTCCATGTTCAATGAACTGTTTTAAATGAGTAACAATGTTATACTTAAATGTTTGTATACTAGCTGCTTTATTTATAAATATAAGAAGGCGGGCTTCTGAGAATGGCTGGCACAGCCTGGTATTAACTTGCATGAGATTGCCATCTTCTCAGAAGCAAAACCGTTCAGAACAGTGTCTGCTTGTCCTTCCTTGTCATTGTAAATTGCTGTGAGACACACTTCTATACATCTGTTTTCCAGGTGCTTCACTGAATCTGGAGGGATGATTATAGCTTCTGTAATACCACAGAAGTACTGGTAGCTTCAGTTTGTACCGTTACTGTAATGTAACTGTGGTTAAAAGTGTGTGACAGCATTACTTTTTTCTTTTTCTGGCAAACCCCCAAATAAGAATGTGTCTGTATAAAAACATGGTTTTTACTTTTACTGTTCTTAAATTACAGTTCTTCAGCTGGTGGAGTAGTTACAATGAAGCTATCAACTACTTAGCTTCTGTGCCAAAATACCGTATACAAGCTACTGAGATTGCCAAGCAGCAAGGTTTACTCAACAAGACTAAAGAAAAAGGCAAGAACAGGCGGTCTAAAGAAGAAATCCGTGAAGAGGAGGAAGAAATTATCAAAGACATTATTAAAAATAAAATAGATATAAAGGGTGGTTATCAAAAGCCCAAGATATATGATATCCTTCTATTTCAGATCCTTCTTGCTCCTTTTTATTGGTGCAAATACATAGTTTGGTACTGTTGGTGGATTTATTGTTTCACTATTAAAGGGCAAGAGTATGGTGTGGAAGAGAAGTTGTATATCATACGAAGGTACATGAAAATGTCTCAGTCTCAGTTTGACAGCCTGGAAGATCATCAAAAAGAGACCTTTCTTGAACGGCAGCTATGGATACGAGAAAACTATGAGGTGGGTAATGATAGTGAAATTGGCCGGGAAATAAACTTTCTAACACAATTTGAAGTATTAGAAAGCAGGCATTCATTATTACAGCACTGGACACACCTGGAGCATATAACCTCTAAGCAAATATGTGTTGTGAAACTTTACAAGAGGGTATTTATTCCATCATGATCATACATATTCATTACAATATTCTTCCTAGCTAATACATAAATGTCACTTTTCCTAGAACTAATTTGCATGCATCTGACTCCTACTGGAAGTCTTTTTATGGTTCTAGAGGGCCATCTGAATGGGCCTCTGTGGTTGTATTCACTGAGTGCTTCAATATTTCAGGTGACCTTTCCTTGAACTTTTTCTTTGGGCATGTGCTGTTCCTTCTTGTTACATGCCAAAACCCCCGACTATATTCCTCATTATCTGTTCATCCACTGGTTCCAGCTACTTTTACATACGTTTATCTTTTTTTGCTAATTAGTCTATCCAGCATCTTCAGGGGAACTGGAAATTTCTCTTCTCTATGTTATTTATCAGTAGCCTTGGTGGAAAAACTAGTGTTAGTTATCTAGCATTCCCAGAGCAATAATAACAATGTGGTATGACAAGCTTATTATGGTAGGTTGAAGGCTATTGTCTGTTCTCCACGCAGTAGTAATTTGTAATAAGAATTACCCAGATTGTCTGAAACTCCTATTTAGTCAGTCTTCTAAGCTCCTATTTCCTGGCTCAGGGGGCTTTGATTGTTTGTTATTGTTTTGGTTTGGTTTTCCCAACTGTCCTTTGATAGTTCTTTGGCCTGTGGTGAGTCATGGACTGTTCTTGCAGTGCTGTACACCTATTCAAGTAAGGATGGCATGAAAAACATCATTGGGCACAACTTCTACTCTTACCATGAATAGTCAATAAATCAATACTCAGTACTAAGTAGTTAATATATAATTTTTAAGAATTCTGTGAGAGCAGAGAAAGAACATTAGCCACAGCATAGAATTTGCAGTCCAGAATGATTTGGGATGCTGGAGCATGGCAGGTTGACAAAACCCTTCTGTTGTTCCACAGAGGTGCATCTGTGGGCCATTTGGTGTGAGGTTTCTAAAGAAGAACATGAGAATATGAACTTGGTCTGCTTAAGGGGAGGAGGAGGTCATGCTGCTGTTCTGCATATGGTGGGAAAAGAAATGGGATCATGGCAGGACACCAAAAATAAGAGAATGTTTCTTCAAAAGCAGGCAGGGGTGAGTTACTCTACAAACTTGAAGAGGAGAATAGTAAAATAGGTGCTAATGTAAGGAAAGGATTAGCTGCCAGGTAGTATACGTGTTCAGTTAGGATGGGTTTGCTAGAAAACAGTCAGGAAGTCCAAAGGCCGAGTAATGCTGCTAGTCAAAGCAGATGTTAAAGGAAAAAGATTGGATGGATATCCTGTCGTAAAGAAAAAAATGCTCTGGTGTCTCATCCATGCAGTTTTTAACTAAGGATGTTTTGGTCACTGAGTGTGAAAGAGCTGTATTTGCCACAAGTGAAGTCTGTTTAGCTCACACTTGTCTCCTGTGGTGGCCAGCACTTGATTTTTCCATGATGAATACATGAACAGCTGTGCCTGTATAGTAATATTTATCCAACATAATTTGCAGCTTTGTGAGTTTATGAAAAGGAAATGGTGTCTTTGTAGGTAATTGCTTGTATGAATTTTTACCTAGTCACTGGAATGCATTAAAGTTTTCAGTGTCTGCTGTGCCATCTGGTCGTGAGTTCATCAGTACGTGTAGAAGGTGGTAGAAGAGGATTTTTTTGAAGCCACCTGGACTCCTGCTTATGCTAGTATTACTGGAAATGGAGAATAATCATGCTTTATTCTCTTCTTTTGCTAGCTGTGCTTTTGTGTACCACTACCATATCCTTACTTGAAACTTAGTAATGTATTTTCAAGGCTGAAAAATATGCTGTAGTGTTTCTCCCCAAAAGCTTGTCTGTTCCTTCATGACTGGAGATGTCTATCTGCATATTGTTCAGCTTTCCAGGATGAGAAAGACCAGGAATTCAATACACAGGTGCATCATGGAGCTCCACAATATTTTTGCTGTTTCCTAATGATTTTTTAGACCTTTATGATCACTGAGCCTTGAGTTTGTGTATTTGTGTAGCCATCTATAATACAATATTTTTAAAATCTTGTTCGTGCATAGCAGAACTCTAAAGTTAGTTGTCATTTGAGTCACATGAAACCAAGATGATAAAATCATGAATGGTGTTGAGATATATCCCAGCAGCATCTACGTAGACTGCCTCCCAGAATAAAAATGCAGATGCTATTGCTCTTTTTTTTGCCTTTTTTTTAAGATTATTGACTTTGCTGATAACTGTAGATTCCATTACAATGACACCATTTCTTGACAGAATATAATTGTTTATCTTTTAGTACTGTAAGTACTGGATGCACATATTAACTTCATTGAGAACCCTACTTAGGAACAAAAAGTTCCGCAGCAGTGTTCTGTTAGATGATGATTTTGAGAAGGGAGAACAGCTAAAATGAGGAGCTGAACAGCTGCATTGAACAGTGTGCTGAAAGGGACTCACAAGTTTAGATTTTCAGAACATTAGACATTGCTTAGTGTGTATTTTCTTTTGTTGAATGCATTGAGCATCTACTTCTTTAGCCAAAAAAAAGAAAGTTTTGGAGCTTACAGGAAGATAGTTCTGCTCAGCAAAAGCATGAAGCATCTTGGGCTGCAGGTGCTCCAACACTGTTTCTTGGGGTCTGCTTCCACGCTGCAATCCAGTCTTTGGTGAGAACAATAAGCTGGCAAATGATTGAAGTATGAACACTTAACACCTCACTTGAGGCTCTCTTAAGCTGTTTCTTCATCCTTATTAAAAACTTCTGTCTGTCTTACCAGGTCTATAAACGAGAACAAGAGGAGGAGTTAAAGAAGAAGATGGCCATGGATCCCCGGTGGAAGAGATACCGGAGGTGGATGAAAAATGAAGGACCTGGAAGACTGACTTTTATTGATGATTGAAAGTTGCTGAACAAAATGCGTGCTAATGCTGAAAATGATTCGCAAAACTTTTCATCACATCATTCAGAGTTTTGTCTGCTGTGGCTTAGCAGTGATTTAAAACTCAGGAACTATTACATCAGGCCGAAGCATAATACAGGTTTACCATTTTTATAAATCAGGCCTATTAAACAGGCTCAGCCTAATGTATATATGCCATTCACTTGGGGATATCAGTGTGGAATTCATTATTCCAAACAATGTATTTTTGCTAGATTCTTCATATTCATCATCAATGAAACCATAACTCTAGCCTTTCTGAAAATGTTTTTAGTCCAAACCTTGGCACATCCGGATTTTCCTCTTTAAACCGAAGGGTTCCTGCAAGTGGACACTGAAAATGCTTGTAAAGGATTCCGAACCAAGGACCGTTTTCTGTTTTCCTCTCTTTCCCCCTACTTTTCAATCTGATTTCTAAGATGCCAAATTGGTTTTTTTTCATGTAAACAATATGGGGATTATACAAGACTACTGCTATTCCTGCTTCACTTGGAAATGGATTTTATTATTTGTGGGAATAAATGATGCATGATTGTTCATCATCGTGATGCAAACAAGCCTTAATTCTTTGTTCTACAGAGCAATTCATGAAATAGTATGCTTGGATATTTTGTGTTTTTTCATTTTGTACCTTGGGTTATACCTGCTTGTTCAGAACAAGTATACCAGTGAATATTAGTCTATTAAATGTGACATTTCTTTCACCAAAGTATTGGTTAAAGGGAAAATGACCCTTTTGTTAAAAAGGGCAATTTTGATGCCTTATGTAAATAAAAGTTTGTATATGCAGACTTAATTAGTTTTAAATTCTAAATCTTAAGTATTCATTACATTTATCTCTTCTGATCAGACCTCTGAGTACTTAGAATAAATAATGCATAACAGCAGTCTGTGGTTTGCGCTATAATAGCCCAGGTCAGAGAGTTTCTGTGATTTGCTGGTAAAAGGGATTCTGTTACCTTACTCCTCTTCAGTAATTTTACTGGGGAAGGACAGATGGGAGCATAGTCGTTCTTCTGTCATCACACCTGTAAAAATAAGTTCCTTAGAAGGGAACTGATGAAAACAGTGCCTTGTTAGCTGCCTTCTGTGGAGATGGGTTCTGGGAGCGCAGGTTTTGAACTTGCTACTCCTGACCTTTTGCACATTTTTGAAATGTTGTTTCAGTTTTCTGTTTAAAATAACATTCAAAAACATGTGTTGTGGTTTTAAGCCCAGCTGGAGATGGAACACCTCGCAGATGCTTGTTCAATTCCCCTCTCTTTTCCCCCCCACACTGGTAGAATGGGGACAAGAGTCAAAGTAAAACTTGGATGTTAAGAACAGTTTAATAATTGAGAATAAAGTAGAATACAGTAATAATTGGAAATAATAATAATGATAATGATAATAAAAAGAAAACAAACAAGTGATTCATGATGCAATTGCTTACCATCCACTTACCACCGATGCTAGACTCCCCTTCCTGTACCCAGATCAGCTGGCCTGCTGGGTAACCCCCCAGTTATATACTGGGCATGATGTTCTCTGGTCTGGAATATCCCTTGGGTCAGTTCAGGTCACTTCCCCCAGCTGTGCTCCCTCCCAGTTTGGTTTTTTTGTGTATCTTCTCACTGGCACAGCATGAGACAAGGAGGGCAAAAGTCCTTGACTTTGGATAAACACAGCTTAGCAAAAACACAAACATCGGTGTGTTATCAACACCACTTTCATTCTGAATCCAAAACACAGCACTGTAACAGCTACTGAGAACTTACCCTAGCTGTAATCAGGACGATACTCACTGCTTACTCCGTATCATCTGTGTCATGCCAAGTTTCACATTCCCCCATGTCCCATCACCTTCCCTATTTATCTGTTTTGATAGGTATACAAACATCATTCTCTTAGTCAATGGAACACCTCTGTTAAGTGTTCTTAAAAGTCCACACAATAAAAAAAATGTTTGATGAATTCATTTAGTCCATGGCTTTGGCCTTCACCCTTGGTAAGAGTCTTTCAAGCAGAAAAGATGGTGTGAGGTGTTGGATTGTTGCATGCTGCCCATTTGAGTCAGTTCTGATCCCAGTACTGCTGTGCTTGTTCAGTTTTATCAAAGTTCATTTTTCATGAGTGCAACGATCAGAGGGAAGTCAGGCTCAGATCCCCAGAACAGTTGTGGTAAGATTGATGCCGTGAGGTGCCCCGTGAGGTCATGCACATGTAGCCACCATAAAAGTGGTAATACAGTGTTGCATAATTACCTCATACAGTTTAATTCATTGGCTATTTTCACTTAAAATCAAATTGCCTTGAGGCACACACAGGACCACCCCATCCTCCAACATTACCCACCAAGTGCACCTGGGTCGTTGAGCAAAAACAATCCCACAGATGGGTTTACCTTTGCCTGAGACAGGAATAACCCAGACTGTTTTCTCCAGCATGTTTTTAGTGTGCACTACAGGAAATTTATCCCCTTCTACACTACATAAAAACTTCGGGCACCATTGTGGTAGCAATTGGCACCTGCTGCTCTTCAGCCTTCAGCAGCCCAACAACAGAAGGGTTGCCTGATAGACCAGGCAAGGTACACCAGTGTTTAATTTCCTCTGTCTCTGGGGAAGTTATACCAAAAACCCACCAATACCCTTTTGGATCTCTGAAATACTGTCTCCTGGCACAGTCTATGCCAAGGATGCATGGAGTGTCTGGTCCAGGCCCACTAGGGTGCTTTTGCCTCTAATTCCCAGTGAGACTAATCTCAGTCTCCAATACAATTATCTGTTTGGACTCCCCTGTCACTCCAGATATACAAATGGATTCTGTTCCTACATAGCTTGATGGCATTAGGGTACAATGTGCGCCAGTGTCTACTAAAGCCTTGTAATCCTGTGGGGCTGCTGTGCCAGGCCATCAAATCCACACAGTCCAGTAAATCCAGTTATCTCTCTCCTCCATCTGGCTGGAGGCAGGGCCCCACTAATACTGATTTCAAGGTTCCCCACTAACATCTTGTAGAAATGGACTAGAACTTCTCTCCATAGCGCCAGCAGTATGACCAGACCTTCCATTCTGCCTGGAAAACTGTCTGCTGGAGACTGGAGCAACAATCTCCCTGGAAAAAAACGCACTGTGGTTGTTTTCCCCTGCAATTCCCACACCTGTCTAGGATCAAGGTGTATTGTCCATCCCACTTCTTCATATCCTCTCCGTGGTCCTGCAGGTAAAACCACAGGATACTCTGTCGTGTGTACCTTCTATATCCTCCCTCTTGAGCAAGAGGACGCCTGCTGTCAGTTGTAGAAATAGGGCCCCCTACAGGTGGGGAGTAGGACATAGTCTCTCTGAAACTGAAAATCCTGAGTCAGTTTATATGTCAGTTTATCTGATAGCTTCTCCACAGCTGCAGTGATGGGGGAAGGAATACTGTCTTCGTATTCCTGGATGTGGAAAATCACTTCACCTTCGTTGTGCATCATCTTTCCAAACTATTGTTGCCAAGGCGTTGGCATGCGCTGTTGGTGCACTCTGTACAAATTTCCACCATGAATCACTGGCATAAGACATCATCTGGACCTGGGGGGAGCTTGCACATTGTCCAGGTCAATATTTATAATTCCTCATATGGCTAATTCCCTCAGGTATTTAATACATTTATTGCAGCCCATTTGCTTAAGTTACATGGAATACCTTCTTTATAAGGACACCTTGCCCTCACACTTGGTAAGAGTCACCTCCAAAGACAAAGGGCTTGTGTCTTTTTTCCCATTGCTTTGTCAATGCCTGGTTTCTTAGCAAGCGATCCCAAATCCCTGGCTTCCTTACTCTCTAATTCCACACTGTTGGCTCTGTTGTCCCAGCACTGGAGCAGCCAGGTGATAATACACTCACCTGGACAATGACTGAAATCTTCTCATATCTCCCATAGCTCACTCAGGAAAAGGGATCAAGTTGTGATTGTTTCTTCTGTCTCCTCTTCCAGTTCCTGTGATGGCCCTGATGATGGCTCTGTAATTCATCCTTGTGATGCTGCTGCTTCTTCATCCTCTTTACTCTCCCTGTCATCCTTGACTGTTTTTGCTAAAGCTTTTTTACAAGGTGCCTTTCATGTACATTTCTACTGCTTCCATACAGGGGTAACTGACACCAGCACCTGGTGATGCTGTTTCAGTGCTTTCAGTGGCAGTTCCTGTTGCTGGGATTGGAGCAGCTGCAGTGCCTCTCACAGTGTCTGGAATAGTTGCAAGGCCTTTTTTCGTCTCACTGTCAGATTCAGAGACCTTCTCTTTCCCCTTAGAGTACAGAGGCTCAATAAGCCTCGGCTAGGCCCCAACATGTTGCAGTGATTTGGGTCCTCTCTGGTGTGCCAGGGTGACAGCACACTTTTTAAATTTAGTTTACTAGTTTTCTGGATTCTGCAGTTTCTCAGGGATAAGGTGCAAACATTTTGAAGGTGCCCATGGCCCTACACATTTGCTAATAAAATCCCACACACCCTGCCACTACAAACTATTCAGCTGTCCTGGTTACAGCTAGTTTAGAGTTAGTTTTTTCAGTCGCTGCTTTAGTGCTGTGTTTTGGTTTCAGAATGAGACTGGTGTTGATAACACACCAATGTTTGCATTTTTGCTAAATTGTGCTAATCTGAAGTCAAGGACTAATTTTTTCCTCCTTGTCACATGCTGTGTCAGTGAGAAGATACACCAAAAAAAAACAATCTGGGAAGGAGCATTTGCTCTCATATTTGTGGCATTTTGTCAGTACTGTACCAGTGATACTTTACTTGCAGTAGTTGTTCTCTGTGGTGTATTTTGTAGGATGGGACTATAATATGACAGTGTCACTGGCTGGGACACCAATCAGGTGTATGTATTCAGCACTGCAGGCACCTCTGTGCCTTGGGAGTTCTTTTCTGTGAATGATTAATAATCTTTCTATTTTTCTCCTCAGAGAAATAACCTATGGGGGAAGACACCTTCCTACTATTTTCTCCCTCTCCTTTTTTCCTTCCTTGTCCTCCAGGCTGATTATGGTACTCAAGAATTTTTAAGATTTTGAATATCCTTTGACTATCTTTGAAACCCAACCAGTCTTTTTGCTAGGAGCCAGCATGTTGTTGCAAATGGTTCAAGTCTTCCTTAAGGTCAGATAAACAATAGAGAACGTTACCCAGAGATCTGCCCAAAAGCTGGATAGTTTAGAGTAGTGAGAAGGACAGCTGAAGTAAAATTTTTATGTTGAGATAAGAACAGTTTAATAATTGAAAATCAAGTAAAATACAATAATAATAGGAAATAATAATAACAATGATAACAAAAAGGGAAAAAAGCAAGTGATGCACAATGCAATTGCTCACCACCCACTGACTGATTCCAGACTCCCCTTCTTGAACCCAGTTTCGTAACTCTCCCTGGTTTATGTACTGGGCATGACATTCTATGGTATCCCATATTTTATGGAATATCCCGTTGGTCAGTTGCGGTCACCTGTCCCTGCTACAGTTTGGGAGAGCATGAGACATGCAGGGAAAAAAAAGTCCTTGACTTTGGATAAACACGACTTAGCAAAAACACAAACATCAATGTGTTATCAACACCATTTTCATTCTGAATCCAAAACACAGCACTGTAACAGCTACTGAGAACTGTATCCCAGCTGAAGCCAGGGCAGCATGATAGAAATACTATGCTGAATCTCTGTACACAGTAGCAAAATTGAAGAGGAACTGCTAGATTGTTCCTTCATCTGCTGAATGTAGAGTAACAATGAACTTAATTCACTTTGTACCTAATTATCAATTAAAATCTAAGAATTGTTAAAGAAGGTATGCAGAAAAGGCTGTGCTTGCTTTCATGAAGTAATATTAGGGACACTGCAAAGATGCTGGCGAACTGAGAGACCACAGCTTTGGTGTATTGCTGCTTCATCCCCCAAAACACAGTCTCCTGAAAGAGTGGAAGAGAAAAGATAAAGTTGCTGTGGTAGAAACAGAGAATGAAGGTAAGCACAAATACAGTGGTGCTGATTATTAGAAAAGACAGTTATATCTGGAAATGAACAAGGTAATTGTATACGAGAGGATCTAAACCTGTGTGTGCAGTTTCACAGGCTGACAGCTGTGCTGCTCTTGACCTTCTGTCTCATTTTGCTCTCTCCTTTCCCAAGCCAAGTATTTGGGTTGTGCAAATATGAAGTCAAAACATGGATCTGTTTTCCCTTGTTGTCTACCTTCCTTGTAATCAAGATTAATTTCCTGATCTGATACTACAGTGGAAATGGAGGTACAGTTCTGGCAGAGGACAGAGCTGTATCTTTCAGTGGCAATGATGTTTTGTCCCTGTAACACCTGTGGCCTGATACCAAGTGGATGGAGAAGTCAGACGTATCCTACAACCTGCTGGAAATGATCCATTTTGGTGGCTCAGCTTGGAGTCCCATCTTCTCTAGACATGTCACCCCTTTGAAAATAATCAGATGCAGACATAAATTCATTGAATGCAGCAAAAATTTGCTGGGCAGCAACACTGCAGTCACATTTCTCTGACAAAGGACCGAAAAAACTCAGGTGTCTTTAGAAAACTGTCAGTGCTGCAGTGACACCTCATTATCAGAGGCTACTAGGCATTTCTAGACTGTCATTGTAGTTCTAAATTACATCTGTCTTCTGGCCATAAATTTTCTGAGACTTCTGAGAGTTACAATACTATGCCTAGTATAGCCAGTGTAGGTTGAATTGACTTGAGAGAGAAATGTCAGTACTGGGTAGTGGTGAGATCATTATGGAGAAAAAGGTTGCAAGGTACTAGGATCTTGGAGAAGATTCAGTGTGTCTTTTCTATGACCATGCTGAGGCTCTGATTAAGGCACAAGCATGTGCATGCCTGGTTGTCCCTACAGAATCGTAGAATCATTAAAGTTGGAAAAGACCATTAAGACTATCTAGTCCAACCATAAATGCAGCAGCACCACCATGTTCACCACTGAACCGTGTCCTCAGGTGTCATATCCACATGCTTTTTGGACACTCACAGAAATGGTGACTCTACCACTTCTCTGGACAGACTGTTCCAATGCTATACAATGCTTTCAAGGAAGAAATTTTTCCTACTATCTAATCTAAACTTCTGGTGCACCCTCAGGCCACTTCTTGTCCTGTCACTTGTTACCTGGGAGAAGAAGGCTGACCTGGCTACAACCTCCTTTCAGGCAGTTGTAGAGAGTGATAAGGTCTCCTTGAGCCTCCTTTTCTCCAGGCTAAACAACCCCAGATCCCTCAGCCTCTTCTCACAGGACTTCTGCTCCTGACTCTTCACCAGCTTTCTTGCCTTTTTCTGGACATGCTCCAGTGATGTCTTTAAGCAGAATGAGAATTCTGTCCCTTCCTTTGATCTCTGTAGCAGATGAAAGCTGATGGTATCATTCTCACCTTTAATCCCTCCTTTGAATACAAATTGTGGGAAGAGATAAGATAGAATTGAGCTGTATGCTGTGAGACATGCCGCAGAGGCACATGGCAGCCCAGAGAGAGGCTTGTCTCCACCAGACCCTGGGGGCAGGAGGTGTCACAGGGCAGAGCCCTACAGAGAGGAGCCCACCGGGAGCTGACGGACGGGTGAACAGCGAGTGGTCACCCCATAGAAGGACATTTGGAAAGTGTGTTGCTGATGTGGCAACACGAGATAGGTCACGTAGTGAGGATTGCCGTATAAGGAAATACTGTGCCTTGGAAAAGTGTATAAAACCAGCTCATTCCTTGGAATAAACGACTCAGATTCCCTGCCGGTCTGGGTCTGGGCCTCAATCACTGACACAAATAGATGTTGTCAGGTGGGTTAAACAGGTGTTGCTTGAGGTTTACAGAAAGCTTTTGTATTTTATGTCCTGCTTGGCAATTGTTTAAATTGGAGCTGCAGATCACATCTTCTTTGGCACTCAGCCTTGGGTTCTTCTCGACCTGACCTGAACTTTATTCGAGGCTCTGTAGAGGACACCTCCCCAGATGATGGAAAGCAACCACTAGAGACCCCCAAAGAGGCCCATGCAGGCGCAGTGACATGTCATAAGGCTGCACAAACTAAATGACTATGCATGAGGTAGGCAGTAACCAGGTATTATATAGGTGGGTTTATGTAAACTTTTGGGTATAAATTCTCTCAGTATTTACTCCTTGGTGTGCTTGATTTGTAGGAAAACTTACACCTTGCATCTCTACACAATAAACAATGTCTTCTTTCTAAACCTGACCCTTTGTTTGTATAACTAAAATGTCCGAGTTCCAAAAATTTGGCAACACCAGCACCTCAATGTTTTTCTTGTTGTGAGGGGCCCAGAACTGGGCACATGACACGAGGTGTGGTCTCACCAGTGCCAAGTAAAGAGGGACAGTCACTGCCCTGGTCCTGCTGCCACACTACTGGTGATACAGACCAGGATGCCACTGTCCTTCTTGGCCACCTGGGCACATGCTAGGCCATGTTCAGCTGCTGTTGACCAGCAGACCCAGGTCCTCTTCTGCCAGGCAGCCTTCCAGCCACTCTGTCCCAACCTACAGCACTGCCTGGGGTGTTGTGACCCAAGGGCAGCACTCAGCATTTGGCCTTGTGTAACCTCATGCAATTGGCCTCAGTCCATCAATTCAGCCTGTCCTGATCCCTCTACAGAGCCTTCCTGCCCTCCCGCAGGTCAACACTCCCATTCAGCTTGGTGTCATCGGTGAACTTGCTGAGTGTAGACTTTATCCTCTCATCCAGGTAGTTGGTGAAGACATTAAACAGGGCTGGCCCAAATACTGACTCCTGGGGAACACCACTAGTGACCAGCTACCTGCTGGATTTAACTCCATTCACCACAACTTTTTGGCCCCAGCCACCCAGCCAGTTCTTTACCCAGCAAAGAACTCCTTCATAAACACCATGAGCTGACAGTTTCTCCAAGAGAATGCTGTGGGAGATGATGTAAAAGGCTTTGCTGAAGACAACATCCACAGCCTTTTCCTCACTCTCTTGGTGTCACCTTGCTATAGAAGGACATCAGGTTGGTCAGACAGGACTTGTCTTCCACAAAACCATTCTGGCTGGACCTGAACTCCTGGCTGTCCTGTCATATATTCAGAGCAACCATTTGAGGCTATAAGGTTCATCCCACCAGCTTTTTAACAAGCCGGCAAACTAATAGCTGGCAAACCCCCTGCCGAAAAGTGAGAGGACTTATTTATGGTCACTGCTGAAATGGTGGTGAACAGTGCTGGGTGGGGAGAGGGGAGAGGCGTCAACACTGGCAGTAGTTGCCAGGCATTTGGAACCTAAAAGCTGCCTGTGGGCACAAGACATGTTTAGAAGTCCATCTCTGTCAGTGTTCAAGACCAAGCTGGATGGGGCTCTGCGCAACCTGATGTAGCATGTGTTATCCCTGCCCAAAGTGGTGGGGTTAGTCCCTTCAGGTCCAAACTGTTCTATGATTCTGTGAATTCCCTTTCTCCTCTCGTCTTCCCCCCTCTTTTTTCCCCACTTATTTTCTCCCTTTCCCTCTTTTTTTCCTTTGTCTCTCCTTTTCCCCGTTTTCCCTCTTTTTCCTCTTTTCTTTTTTCCTTTTTTTCTTCCTCCCTTTTTTCCTCCCTCTCCCCCCCCCCCCCCCCCCGTTTCCTCCCCCTCCTCCCCCCGCTCCCCACTTTATTTTTTTGTTTCCTTTTCTTCCCTTCTATTTTTTCCGCCCGTGCTTGAACCAGCAGGTTTCCTGCCCCCAAAGAAGCTCGAGCCCTCAAACCCAGCGCGCAGGGGGTTCCGGCCGAGCGCCGGGGCGGTGCCGCGGGGGCTGAGGGCGGAGCGGCCCCGGCCCCTCCCCGGGGTGGAGGCAGCCGAGCCCAGCCCAGCCCAGCCCAGCCCAGCCCAGCCCAGCCCAGCCCGGCCGAGCCGCGCTGCCTGCCCGCCCGCTTCATCCTCTCGGTCTTCTCCGCGGCTTCGGTATGTCGTCGGGCGGTAGCCTGAGCACCATGCAGAGGCTGGTGGAGCAGCTGAAACTGGAGGCGGCCGTGGAGAGGATCAAGGTGAGCCGGGGCGCGGGGCCCCCGGGAGCGGGGTGGGGGAGAGGAGCCGCTCCTGCATTTCCCTCCGCGCTGATCCGCGCCGCCCGCCCGGGGAAGGAAGGGGGTGAGGGGTGCCTGTGCCCGGCGGGCGCCGAGCCCCGGGCCCGCGGGAGCGATGGAGCGAGTGCCGTTCCCTGGTGGAAGGAGCCGTGATAAATAATACAGCAGCTCCTAGGTAGTTCTGCACCAGCAAGCAGATAATCGGGGGTAGTTCCTCGCAGCGGAGCCAGCCCTGCTCCCCCCCGCTTCGGAGCGCTGGCAGGATCTGCAGGGGAGGCGGTGCGGGGTGGTACCCGCTGGCACACTTGGGGAAGGCAGGCGATTTGCTACGCATGCATGAACCTTCTCCTGCTTGCACATTTCCAGACAAAGGCATCATGATGAGGCAGTCCTGTCATCTGCCAGCTCCTCAGGTTTGGTGACCTGACCGAGACAGCTCTTGGTTTCCAGCAGATGTGGGGGGTCCATCACCACGCACAAAGTCCAGCATAGTCTGCGAAGTGATGGAGGTCAAATTAGTTTCTATCTTGCACTTTCCTTGTCTCCCTCCTTGCATTCGCCATTTTTCTCTGGCCAGTCACAAAAGACGAGCTTCCTCAGTCTGAACGACTGTGCCAACACATTGAGCTGCAGGAACTTAGCTAAATTATTTTAAAATAATTCAAAATTATTTAGTCCTGGCCTGGGCGGGTGAAAATTTGACGTGCTCATTGTGGTGAAACCACTACAGCTTTTGGATATCATCCTAATCAATTTGCTGATGTTACTACATTTTATTAGCAAAACTGAATCAGCAGATGCTTTATTCACTAGAAGTGACTGTGTTTATCACTGCAGTGAGGTGTGGGAATATGTGAAAAACAGCCTGTTTCAGAGTAGAAATACAGACTTTTGTGGCAAGAGGGGTACTGTCAAACACTGAAATGGTTGCCCAGCAGTTATTGTTGGTGCCTGGATCTCTGTTCCTGCTCGTTTTGAGGCAGATACATCCTCCCCACTGTTTTTTTTGTAGATGGGTAGTGGCTATAAGAGACATAGTTTGTAGTTTACAGGTGTTACTTTGTGTCAGTAACATGTTCTGGAGCTGGACTTCCCAAGGCTGCCTATTTTTCATGAGTTTGCTTGTATTCCAGGGAGGCTTGTCCTTGATGGACCTCAGTCTCATTTTTCTTGCAGCATTGTGCACAGCAGTCTTGTTCCAGTTCTGCTGTTCTAGGAGCCTGTTCATGGCTTTGAAATGACACACGATTAAAAATAAATGGTGTCATCTGTGTTTCTCTACATACAGTATAAAAACAACGTGAAATATATTCAGCAGATGAAAAACCACTCGGTTCAGTTTTAGCAAGCACTGAAATAGGAGAAAACATTGTTTCATCTACTTTGAATAGACAATGTGTTTCCAGACGGAAGCTGGTTATGAAAGGATTTTTAAAAATACATTCCATACTGCCAAGTTCCAGTGGTGATTTTGTTTACCCTGCTGGCTAAAAAAGCAGACAGGAACAATATTTTCAGAAAGAGGAAACTGAGTAGGAAAGAAGTACCCATACACATCTTGCATGCAGGAGGCTGCTGAAGGGAGCGTGTTTGTCACGTGATGCAATACTGCAGAAAATTTCTGTGTGAACAGGAGAAAATAAGAAAGTTATAGGGCATAGGTAAGACTAAGAGTAGGCAGTTCTGGTTTGTATCTTTTGAGGATATACCAGGATATACATAGCTCAGTATGTGTGGGGGGAGTTTGGCAGCAAAGTGCAAAGAGATGCTGTAGGAACTGCTAACCCTTCAAGGAAAAAGCTCCACATGGCTTTGGCCTGACCAGTGTTGGCTAGTGGCATCTCTGCCTGATAGCCATGTGGTGCACAGCTGGGCACCACAAGGGGCAGGCACTGCAGTTGAGGCAAGGGTGCTAATGCTGCAGGGGGTCCAAGGGACTGGGTAGGGCAGGACAACTCTGCAGCCTCCAGAAATGGCTTCTCCTCAGGTAAGGAAGGACTGACGAAACCTGCTGCCTTAGCAGGAATCCTTGCTGCAGATGCTTCTCCCTGTACTCTGCTCAAGAGAACCTGGGAGGCTGAGGGAAAAAGCTTCTCGTAACAACTCCCTGAAGTGCTGACAACTGCTCGGTAAATTGAGGCAGTTATCAGGATGAGTGTCCTGGAGGAGAGCCTGGAGGAGAGCTGGAAGACAGTGAAGAGGAGAGCAGCAAAATAGCAAACAAAAGTGTGTGCTAGGCCAGATTTCCCATGTGTTTCCAGATAGTTTTCTATGGGATGGCCCTGAACCAAAATTCCTCTGGGGTTCCAGGGTGGTTGCTTCAGACAGGAGGCTGGGAAGTTTGAATGGTACTTCTGGCTGTTGTTTTGGCAACACTGCAGAGCTGTGTAGGAATTAAAACCAGTGTTTCAGGAGTCCTGTAACAAAGGCAGAGGTGAGGTCAGAGGGGAACTTTTAGTTCCATCAATATGTTTAGTATTTTCTTTTATAAAATATGTATCAGACAGCATGGGTTTTAACAGTTCACTGCAACTGTTCCTAATGTGTGTCTGGGAAGCTGGGAATTCCTCTACATTTTCCTTCAAAAATGTAGGCACATGACTGACTTGCCATCCACAAGGAGAGCAGGGGAGTTCAGTGCTGAAGACATTTTACCTTTGGGATCCTGGGCTTGTTCTGCAGCTCTGAACTCTCCTTTTGGGGGGCCAGAGTGTGGATTTGAAGTTCTCACTTCACTGCTGGCGGAAGATGACAATTTGGACTTCAAAAGCTGTTCATCCTCATCTTTTTGCTTTCATTCCTTGTTATACTCTGTGTTGTTTAGAAGTTTGGAATGAAAATCCTTTAAAAAAATTATCAGAGGATAGAAGAGTTCAAATATAAACCTGAAAACACTACAGTATACTGGAAAATGATGATGGCTCTGAGCATTTTAACGAGGAGAAATTGCATCACACTTGCACCTCAGTCCTCTGCACTATTCTGGCTTATCACTGGCATAGTATTTCATGGGTGCTTCATCAGAGCTTTGTAAATTGTGCTTCTGTGCTAATTTACTTGGTGTTTTAGAATCCAAGAGGTGATTTGGCTGCACTCCAGCTCTGTTTGATAATAGCTCTTCAAGAGGAAATGCTTAATAGATGCTTGTGAATGAATTAGTTTCCTCTCTGGATTTGTTTTTCCTTTTCAGGTCTCTCAGGCAGCTGCAGAACTCCAGCAGTACTGTATGCAAAATGCCTGCAAAGATGCCTTGCTTGTTGGGGTTCCTGCAGGGAGCAATCCCTTCCGAGAACCCCGATCCTGTGCTCTGCTCTGAAATCAGGTAATAAAGTCATAGATGCCATGACAACCACTCTGATTTGAAACTCAAGCCCTTGGAGGGACAAAGACACATGGTGATAGTTCTTTAAGTGTTGAGTTCTTGCTTGAGTGTTCATCATTTCCCTGTTGGCTCTGCAGACTGTTTTCTGGGTTTTTTAGGTGTGGCAGTTGAAGCATGTCTCTTTTCTACAGCTCTTTCTAGAGTTGTTTTGTTTATAAGTTGTTTTTTCTTTGTTCAGGGGTTATGTTTTTGTGTTTGATCAGCAGTAAGGTTATTAGTAGCATCCAAACTAATTAAAATTGTCTAAGACACACAGCTATGTTTGACACAGCCAGACAGTAGACAGTCACATACCCAGCTTGGAGAGGTAAGGCCAAGCTGTGGCAATTTTATATGTTCTGATGACTAGCTCACAGGTTAAGCAAGAATCATGTTAAAATACGTTTTTGTCTTTAATGTCATATTGCAGTTCATTTCGCTGTGTCTGTCCTTAGGCTCTTCCCGTGCTTACTGTTGGTACAGCAGCAAAACCAGTGGAAGCAGAAAGGAGCTGAGGCAATCTGTCATCACATCCTTTGTAACCTTTTTCAGCACAGGGCTAAAGGATGAGCTACTCCCTGAACTCTGCCTTAGTGCTCTGCACTGCCTTTACCTATGTAACACCTATAGAGTAGGTGGGTGGGTGACCGTCCAACATGTACAAATCTTTGGGATCCAGTGCCATGATTCCCAGTCTGGCTTCTCCCATTGGTCACAAAGATTATCAATGATTGCAGCAGGAGAAAGAAAGGCCATGCATGCTAGTAGCTTTGGGTATAACAACACCATAACTTGTAAAGTCTACGTCTTTTGCTTGACAAACAAATGTGGAAGTAGGATATTCAGAAGGGGTTACTCCTCCTTAAAAGAAAAAATAAAAATAGTTCCTGCTGAAGAGCTGAAAAATCTGCAGAGAGGAAGAAACACTGAAGTCTGTTCTTTTGATGAGAGTGCTATTAAAGAAAAAATCAATGTTTTCTCTAAGGGCAGAATTTAAGCTAAAACCTAAAGTACTTGTAAAATCTTCCCCTTGCTGCTGCCAGCTGTTCCTGAGCTTGCACTTGAGCTTTTGCCTCATCAATAGCATGGCTTTGATTGTTGCTACATAGGTTTAACAAAACAGGATTGAACCTCTTTTGAACCTGAAAGAAAGGGAGCAACTGAACATGAGATGCTCTTCTGGAAAAACTTGTTGAGGGTGAAGCAAAAGCAGATTTTCTTAATTTGGGTGCTACCTGTAATTCTTCATGCAACTAAGATAAAATTTTTAATGACCATTGCATATGTTCTTCTGTTATTTAAGCAGCCTTTCTACTTTTTCTTTTTTTAGGGGTCTGTGTCTGTGTGTGTGTCTACCTATTCTGAGGTGATCACATCATACAGATACACTACAAAATATTTTCTCAAAAGAGCTTGATGATTAATTTATGATTCTTTTAGAAATGCATAGCTCAGCCCAGGATGTCACTTAGTGGTTTTTTGCTGATAAATCAAATATTTAGTTTATTATTCTTGTGCTACCTTAGGATCATAAGAAAATCAGAGCAAAGTAAAAAAGCCAGTTAAAAATTTTATGATATTATAAAGATACCAACATCCAGCAAAGGAAAGTAATTTTTTGGTTTTTCTCAGTGCAAAGGAGCTTTTCTGTTGTGATTTGTAAGAGAAATGTATCAGCTTAAGAAGATGGCATTTAATAAACTTTTTTTTTTCCTTTTATAGGGAAGGTCATTGGAGAATTACCTTCAAGCATGACATGAATAACAACTGCCTTTCCTTCACAAGAAAAGTCTCTGTCTTTTATGTGGCTAAAACAGCATCCTAGATATTTGTCTGTGTGTTCTTGTGTATCCATATTCCACTGTCTTTTAGTAATGTTCTTGAAGTTCTTTAATGTAACTCTTTCTCTTTTCTTAACCATCACCACTTTTACTACACTATGCTAACTATACAAATATTACTTGAGAAGTTTACATTTTAGAAATTAAAAACGTGAATTTTTAACTAAATTGCTTACTCTGATCTTGATAAACCATAACACCGGAATAATAGCAAAAACTATTCATGGGGATTTTTTTTTTTCCAAAATAAAACAACCCAAAAGTGAATATTTAAAGTATAAAGCTAAATGCTTTGACTGCTAGAGTAATGTCCTCAGGGGACATTTTGCTTTCATTAGCAAACCTGGAACCAACTTTATTTCTTTTTCAAGTGCATCTCAGTGCATAAGTGACACATTTTATTAACTGCTGAACACAGTATGTAGCAGAGGCTTGATTCCTAAAGCATGTTTCTTGCAATACTTCTAATCTGTAAGCCTTCTTCTACTTTGTATTTTTAACAGTACTGCTGTGGTGGAATTTTCTTAATGTATTTAAAATGTTACCAAACAGACATTAAGAATCTGTGAACACCCAAAGATAATTGCATGCATCATTGTCACAGTTTGCAATACACAGAATTTACTAAAATGTGTTTGGTCATTTGCCTTCACTTTTTTTATAGAGCACTTTTACAAGAACAACTTTTTTTAGAGGTTTTTAATTTTGTCTACTTTCTATTGTTTGTATTAATCTTTTAGAAGTTGAGAAATAAAATTCCTATCCCTCTTGGCTTTGAACTCATTGTGTAATTTGTGTAGCAAAGAGCAGCTATGTAAGGAAAAGGATACTTGGATTTTGCAGTGGGAGGGGAGCTCTTTGCTTTTTTGGGAAGAGAAGGTTGCTACTGGATTTTTAGAAACAGTCTTATTAGTAGAAAAATCCCATTTGTATCTGTTGACCATATTTGTAAACACTAACAATGTTATCAGGCTCACTTACACATTTTGAAGCTGTAAGGAAGAACTCTGCAATCTGAGTACTTAACATTCATAAACAGTAACTGGAATGGGGCAACAGTGTCCTCCAGGCAGTTCAGTCTTTGTCAAAAGATTTTCGTGGTTGCTGTCCTGCAGAAAGACACCAAAATGAGAGCTGTAATACTGCCAGTATGTATTGTGCCTTTAAATATAGAAGAGAACGTCCTTTCTTCAGAGCTTTTCTTCATTCTGACTTCCTTTCACTGTAGGCTGTTTAAATATGGCAGCTTTTCTGTTAGCACTGGACAGAGTTACAGAAGTCTAGAGAAAACCAAATTACTCTTGCATAGAGGCCATCAGAGGCTTGGTTTGAGGCCAAAATGACAAAGATACTGATGAGTGCATACATCAAAAGCCTTTGGACAGCCAGCTTATGGCTGCTGCCTACTTCCTCCCAGGCAAGCCCTTCATCGTTCTTTTACCTCCTGCAATAAAACCTCCCCTCATCCCTTCACATCTGTTTCTTTCCCCAAAACTCCTGTTGCGTACTCCTTTCGGCTCAGCAATGTCAGTTGGAGCTTGGGTTTTGAAGCAGTTGCTGAGCTGGCATAAGGAGTGGGCGAATCACAGAGTGCAGCAGAGAGCCACCGCTGCTAGACAGCCAGTCAACCACTGCTGTCTCTTGGCAGCCCTGCCCAGCTCCATCTGGTCTCTTACAGCTGGAGTAGCACTGTGAGCATACTGCAGCTCCTGTCTACTTCCGTGTCTTGCACCAGCAAGGGCTAGAAAGACCTGTGCAGCAGTTGTGAGATGGACTGGGAACACTCCATCCAGATGTCCCTCTGAGCATGGTGTTTATTCCTCAGACATGGATCCCAGCCTTTTCAGAGGAGTGTGGTTGCTGCACCTCTTTGCTCTCAGGGCAGTGTGCATCTGAGCTGCTGGGTAGAAGCAGGGAGAGGAGTGACAGCAATGCCACCTCTGCCCTCCCAGGGCATGTTCTGTGAGAGAAGTTGAGTGTCAGAACAAGCTCCAAATTAGTTTTGGTTGGCACTAAGGCTCTTTGGTTCCTGTTGGGAATCAGTTTGGTGAAGTGTGCCACTGCTGGTTATTTTGTGTTGGCTGGGTGAAGTGGCTGCATCTTAGCAGCTCAGCTTTTGCAGGTCCCCTTTCCTTGCCATAACCAAAGAACCTGACAAACAAGCATGAGCAGCTGACTGCTTCTGCAGGCAGGAGAACCTCTTGTCTCTTACCTACCCCAGTCTACAGGGCCATGTCTTTTCTACAGCTGCAGGTGTACCTGAGTTTGCACTCCTTTGCTGAACTGAACCCTGTGATGGCCTAGACCAGGGCAAACATCACATTTCACCACCTCTGCTCCAACAGGTATGATCTGCAGTGAGGTGGACAACTGTGGGCAGCATCTTAGCTTCCTTTACCAAAGACTATCCAAGAGGGCTATCTGC